>NC_061062.1:4659706-4959706 GCF_021917145.1 Hypomesus transpacificus
CTCCCCAACCATGCCTCACTCTCTCGGCTGTGGAGTCACGACCATAATAATGGGGATCCTCAAAGACAAGACGTCAAGCAGCCAAGGGGTTTGTGAACTTAGAAATTTTATTTCAACATTTGAACGTGTGACAAACAGTAACATTATCATATTATTTTCTACAGGTAGAAAGGATTCAAAAACCTTAAAGCCCTTAACTTTTTTTTCTCAGATAAACATGTCTTCAAACACATATATCAAACCACAGGACAGGCAAAATCTGCAAACACAAACAATACTCGATTTGAACAGAATTATTTTGCAAAATACGCACACGCTCCCTTATTGTCCATTGTTAGAAACCGAGTTGATTCAACTGGGCTCCAGCCAATCACAGCAAGGCCCCACACCAAGGCTGTCCCTCGTATACTCCAGACAGTAGAAATGCAGTAGAAACAGTTTGGCTCTTCAGTACACCATGTGGTCTATCATCTGGGTCTCAAGACCATGCACCTGCACACATGCAGTTTCACTACGTTTTAAAGGTCCTATAGTTTAGACTTGGCCATGACTTAGCATGTACATTATCTACAGCTGTTTTAAGACACACAAAATACAAAGAATCCAATTTTGGAAACGTTAATTCCCCCCCCGCACACATACACACGTCGACAATACCAATTCCAAAGTGATTCATTTCTCGCATGTAGATTTCTAGCCCAGCTAGATACACCCAAAAAATAAAATATAATGATATATAAGCTTTTTCCAAATGTTGTTCTCTTATCTGGAGACTCATCTGATAGATATCAAATCTAGAGCTGATGCAGCACAGTGAGAGCAGTCACAGACTAAAGGGCCAAGGAGCTAGAGACACTAGTACACACTGCCCTCTTGTGGTTTCTCTTGGAAAACGTTTCCCTCGAGTGCAAGACAACAGGAGGACCGCAAACCAACACTTTGTGAGGGGTAAGACTGGATATGAAATACGAGTAAGAACTATGTATTTTATACTGTGAATGCTGTGTGACGTACCCCCATGTACTGATAGTAAGGTTTCTGAATTAGACCTTTGGTCAACTAAAGGCTGTTTGTTCGCCTAAAAAAATGTCAATCTTTGATGTATGTGAATGTATTGCATCAGATGTATTGCATCTGATCAACAGTAATTTCCTAATCGATGAGGTCTTTATACTAAGGTCCCTTTAGAGGTCCCTTCATGGGAACAAAACACAACAGATATTTCGATGCAGGAGACCCTAACTCTAATAGAAGAGAAACACATTCAAGAGGTTTACACTTCTAACAGGGAGAAGACCCCCAGCAACAACAGAGCTGTGTGATGTCATTGTATTGTGACATCACAATGGACCATTGTGACATCCCCGCATTATGACATCAAAAATTATTAACGATCACAATGAATTGATGAAATCACAATGGACCATTATGCTCTCACAACAGACTAATCCAAATGGACCATCAAAGAACCCTATAACGACATCGACTGATGTCAAATGATCTCAATTTGAAACAAGCGTGGACTATTTGATTGATAGGGGGAGAATGTACTGTGGATTTCGTCTGGTAAAGCAGAGATAGAGCGGTGTGTGATTCCTTGTCTGGTTGCATCCGTGGTGCGTCTGCAGTCCTGCACCATGCAGGTGTCCACAACAGCGGTCGCTACAGAGCGAGCAGTGGTGCTCTCCGAAACTGGCTCCAGACCAACAGAGGGCTGTCACCACCAAGCTCTGCACAGACCAATCATCAAGCTCTGCACAGACCAACCAACCATCAAGCTCTGCACAGACCAATCATCAAGCTCTGCACAGACCAACCAACCATCAAGCTCTGCACAGACCAACCAACCACTAAGCTCTGCACAAACCAACCAACCATCAAGCTCTGCACAGACCAACCAACCATCAAGCTCTGCACAGACCAACCAACCATCAAGCTCTGCACAGACCAACAGAGGGCTGTCAACATGTCTCATCTATCAGTGTGTCCTCTCTCTAAATCCCTTTCTGGGGAGTATTAAAAACCTGATGAACTTGAAAAACCCCAATGAGTGCAAACTTTGACCTTAAAGCTGAATTGCATGATAACAACAGTGTATCAACTGGCAAATATGCATGCCCAAGTCGTTAGAACGAACTGCTACAGTACGGCAAGAGAACAGAGCATCCCAAAATATAGCATCAACCAATACCTCACATGACACGCACAAGTATGAAAGTTTGGCATGGAAATGGCCCCTGGATCACGTGTGATCATAGCGACAGCCAAATGCCTGTTCGTCAACACATTTCCCCCAGGCCCTCTGTGCCTTCACACGGACAACGCTGTGCGCTAAGCAGGCCTAAGTCTGAGAGGAATGATGTGCCAACGGTAATGTGTTCTAGAGAAGAACAGCGGTTTGGCTGGCTTTGTGTTGATCCGGTTCAGGACCACGGACAGCAATGCACTGCCCAAGCCCCTTCTCAGGGCTGTCCAACCAGCCAGCTGAGGGAGGTGGACCAGGTCAGTCTGGGTTGGAGAGCAGCCCTGTGGGGGAGGTGGACCAGGTCAGTCTGGGTTGGAGAGCAGCCCTGTGGGGGAGGTGGACCAGGTCAGTCTGGGTTGGAGAGCAGCCCTGTGGGGGAGGTGGACCAGGTCAGTCTGGGTTGGAGAGCAGTCCTGCGGGGCACCAGGTCTCCAGGAGAGCTGGTGGTCTTCAGCTCAGAGAAGCTCGGGAAGGAAGCCACCTCCTACTACCTACCAGCTAACCCTCTCTACAGGCTCCTCCCACAATCTGCAGTCTCCTCCCACTTCCCCTCAGGCCTTGAGCAGACCATCTGTCCTGAATGTGACCCCAGAACGACCTTACTGCAGCTAATTTAATCAGCCGACAGCCAATTAAACACGGATTCTGAGTTAATTGGACTAAGGTGGAATATTGTCTGTGCTGCCAGCTTGTACTGAAGTTGACAACCCAGAACACAGAGGCTGCTGACTCAGCAGCACCACAGAACATGAAAGCACACTGGAATCTACACAGGAAGCAAATATGTCCTGTTTGCATGAGACAGGACAAATAGGTCTACTGTTTGAAGAAAAGAAATACCCCGGACAGACTACAAACAGCTCATTAAACAGAGTGCTTGAGCGAGCAGGGAGCAAGGATAACGCGCACACAAATCGACACTAGAGAAATCTCTGAACAACAGAAGAAAAACACACACACACACACACAAAAAAGGTTCATTTCCGCTACTCGATGGCACACGAACATGCTGTTCTTCAAAGAGAAGCACTAGTCAGGAGTCTGGCTCATTGGAAGAGCGGACTACATATCCCAGGAGCGCCCAGCCTCCCCCAGAGCTGTCTCCCAGGGCTAGAGAGGCCAGGCTGGGTAACACGCAGAGCTGAGCCATGCTAACTAGCAGAGCCTGTCTCCCCGGAGAGGGTTCAATATAGGACACCCCCCCTTCCCCTTCCTCTCTGTGAGCTATTAATACACCCAAACAAAGGAAAAGAGGCTTAATGATGCGGCAAAAGACAACTCGAGCGAACCAAGTCAGACGACAGCCTTGCCGCGTTCGGCTCCGTGGTCGGGGCTTTTTTAGTCCGTGCTGTTGAGAAGTTCTGCGTGCGTGTGTGTGTATACAGTACATGTGTAGACTGTGCTCTTTCTACACAGTGTAAGACCTCCGCGGCGAGGCCTCCACGACAGGAGGGAGCCGGACGACACAGGACATCTGTGCATAGTTTGAAAGCGTGGAAACGGTTGGTATCGACGTAGTGCTACGCTTGAGTACTCACACGTGATGACTTGCACTCGTACTGGACAACATACAGTACGGACACGTTTTCGAATGACACAAACACAAACTGTGACATAAAGGATCTTTTTGCATACTTGCATAAAAAAAAAATTAATGGAACAACCTCATGCAGATTTTAGCAGCTACCTATAGGAGTTTTTTTTGTATGCTTTGGTTATGAGTTCTGAATGCGATGCTATGGAAGAAGATAGAGAAGAGGCGGATGTGTCCGTTTTACCGCTGGGAACTGGAGCCATAGATGAGAGCTGAACACGCTGTGTCATTGGCGTGAGGGGCTGTCTCAGTCGTGCAGGGGGAACGACAGACTGAAGGGCGGCTTTCCTCAGGGTCCCTGGGATCCCCTTCCACACACACACACACACACACACACACACACACACACACACACACACACACACACACACACACACACACACACACACACACACACACACACACACACACACACACACACACACACACACGAGGCTGACAGCTTCTTATGTGCCACTGCAGTACATGGGACTCTGTCTTTCTGGTCTGGAATTGTCCTGTCTGGTCTGGTATGGTATGATGTGGTGTGGTCTGGTAGGGTGTGGTGTGGTATGGTGTGGTCTGATCTGATCTAGTATGGTCTGGTCTGATCTGGTGTGGTCTGGTAGGGTGTGGTGTGGTATGGTGTGGTCTGATCTGGTGTGGTCTGGTATGGTCTGGTCTGGTGTGTTCTGGTAGGGTGTGGTGTGGTACGGTGTGGTCTGATCTGGTCTGATCTAGTATGGTCTGGTCTGATCTGGTGTGGTCTGGTAGGGTGTGGTGTGGTATGGTGTGGTCTGATCTGGTGTGGTCTGGTATGGTCTGGTCTGATCTAGTATGGTCGGGTCTGATCTGGTGTGGTCTAGTAAGGTGTGGTGTGGTATGGTCTGGTATCAGGGGTTTAGTATGTGGGGGGGTCCAGCAACCCCATTATCCATTTCCGTCCTCCCTATTTCTTTCCACAGCCCCCCCCCCCAACATCCAGTCATGGGGATGTTGCGCAAAACAGGCCAAGCCAATAGCTGAGCAGTCCTTCAGCAGGGCCAGAGGCTGCTGCCCGACAGCCAATCGGATCAGCCGGCCAGAAGTCACGCTAGCTTGTGAGCGAAACCACTCAAAGTACCGTGCCAGTGAATGTCAGGGAGCTAAACACAGCTGCTTCTCTGAGGACGATCACTTATTTATCCAGCGAAGCGTTCATTTTGCAGTGATGACGTTATTTTGGTTGAACAAGCTCCCTCCTTTACTTGTTTGTGATCCCATCCCCAAAGCAGGACTAAGTACCTACACACCAGTCACGGTGTCCTAGATCTGGGAGCTGACTGAACTGCCCCTCATGGAGACAACAGGAAGAGAGAACACGCATCTCCTTAGGTACAGCGATGAACAGGAAGTTTGAATTCCAAAACGCCTAGCTGTCTGCTTTTGAAATTCTCCCTTAGGAGATAAAACAGTTTTTTGACTAGAGACTAGGGTTCTGACCATGTAAAAAAACACATAAATAAATTAAGATAAAACAATGTATATCCTGTATATATATATAGCATATATATATAGACTAATATATATATATATATATATATATATATATATATATATATATATATATATATATATATATATATATATATCTATAATAAATAATTTCAGTCTGTGTATTCACATATATAAATATACTATCTCCGCTTTCCCCAAAGTTAGAGTAAGCTGCAGGACAAAGGCTTGCATTTGGGGTTAAACCGTGTACATTAACCGTTGGTAAGTCCTTAAAGTAAACGGCAGGATAATACCAGGGCAGAGCGAAACAGAGGTGGACAGAAGAAGGCAGGAGAAATAGAACTAGAGGTGGACAGAAGTGGATATGCATAGAGATAGAGGTGGACATGGATAGAGGTGGACAGAAGTGGACATGGATAGAGATAGAGGTGGACATGGATAGAGGTGGATAGACGTGGACATGGATAGAGATAGAGGCGGACAGACGTGGACATGGATAGAGATAGAGGCGGACAGACGTGGACATGGATAGAGACAGAGGCGGACAGACGTGGACATGGACAGAGATAGAGGCGGACAGAAGTGGACATGGATGGAGATAGAGGTGGACAGACGTGAGAGAGGTGGATATAGGGTAGAAAGCTGCTGCTCTCCCAGGTTAGGCTGAAGAGTTGTGTCCCCAGCATGTGGCCCTGGGGGAGCAGGGCAGCCCTCACACTGGACACTGGTGACCACCTGATCACATCCCTGATTAATGATCTGTGTGGGTGTG
This sequence comes from Hypomesus transpacificus, assembly GCF_021917145.1. Taxonomy (NCBI): domain Eukaryota; kingdom Metazoa; phylum Chordata; class Actinopteri; order Osmeriformes; family Osmeridae; genus Hypomesus; species Hypomesus transpacificus. The sequence goes on from NC_061062.1 coordinate 4,665,794, forward strand.
TGTAAGGATGCATGTACAGTATGAATGTATATATGTATGCACATATGTATGTACGTGCGCATGTGTGCGTGTGAGAGAGATGGTCTATTGCTAGCGATGTCTGAGAGGTGATTGCTGGATCGGCAGCATGCTTAGTTTAAAAGGCGTGCACTTGTCCATGCATGGGGCTGACAGCCAGTGGAGGGAGAAGGGTGAGAGAAGGAGAGAGAGAGGATAGGGAGAGAGAGAGAGAGAGAGAGAGAGAGAGAGAGAGCAAGAGAGCGCCAGAGAGAAAGAGAGACAGTCTCTTATGCGGTTGCACGTCCCTCGGTCAGTTTGGCGAAGTCGCGCGTCTCCCTGGCTCTCTCCGTATGAGAAGTCAAAGGTCGCGGGGGGCCGGGGGCGGAAGATGGTCGGGGTCTATGGCCAGGGCTAGGGGCATGCCCCCGGGGGTGCTGCCAGAGGGCTGGGGGGCAGCCTCCCCGCCTGGGGAGGTCTTCTCCTGGGACTGGGAGGAGGAGGAGGAGGAGTGGGTGCTCTCGCTGGAGCTGCTGCGGGTGTCCGTGCTGGTGCTGGTCTTCTTCATCTTCCTCCTCTTGGCCAGGGGCGCCTTGTCCACCGTCTGCAGGCGGAAGCCCTCCCGTTTGCACTTGTTGAACGCCTGCACGGGAGAGAGAAACACGTTGACAAACGCCTGTCAGATAAACACAGCTCAGAGAAAAACAGCAGCACACCTCAGAGAAACATCATCGCCGACACACCTCAGACACATCATCACCAGTACAGTGAAACATCATCGCCGACACACCTCAGACACATCATCACCAGTACAGTGAAACATCATCACCAACACACCTCAGAGACACACCATCACCAGTACAGTGAAACATCATCACCAACACACCTCAGAGACACACCATCACCAGTACAGTGAAACATCATCACCAACACACCTCAGAGACATCATCACCAGTACAGTGAAACATCATCACCAACACACCTCAGAGACACACCATCACCAGTACAGTGAAACATCATCACCAACACACCTCAGAGACACACCATCACCAGTACAGTGAAACATCATCACCAACACACCTCAGAGACTCACCATCACCAGTACAGTGAAACATCATCACCAACACACCTCAGACACATCATCACCGGTACAGTGAAACATCATCACCAACACACCTCAGAGACACACCATCACCAGTACAGTGAAACATCATCACCAACACACCTCAGAGACACACCGTCACCAGTACAGTGAAACATCATCACCAACACACCTCAGAGACTCACCATCACCAGTACAGTGAAACATCATCACCAACACACCTCAGACACATCATCACCGGTACAGTGAAACATCATCACCAACACACCTCAGAGACATCATCACCAGTACAGTGAAACATCATCACCAACACACCTCAGAGACACACCATCACCAGTACAGTGAAACATCATCACCAACACACCTCAGAGACACACCATCACCAGTACAGTGAAACATCATCACCAACACACCTCAGAGACACACCATCACCAGTACAGTGAAACATCATCACCAACACACCTCAGAGACTCACCATCACCAGTACAGTGAAACATCATCACCAACACACCTCAGACACATCATCACCGGTACAGTAAAACATCATCACCAACACACCTCAGAGACACACCATCACCAGTACAGTGAAACATCATCACCAACACACCTCAGAGACACACCATCACCAGTACAGTGAAACATCATCACCAACACACCTCAGAGACTCACCATCACCAGTACAGTGAAACATCATCACCAACACACCTCAGACACATCATCACCGGTACAGTGAAACATCATCACCAACACACCTCAGAGACACACCATCACCAGTACAGTGAAACATCATCACCAACACACCTCAGAGACACACCATCACCAGTACAGTGAAACATCATCACCAACACACCTCAGAGACTCACCATCACCAGTACAGTGAAACATCATCACCAACACACCTCAGAGACATCATCACCAGTACAGTGAAACATCATCACCAACACACCTCAGAGACACACCATCACCAGTACAGTGAAACATCATCACCAACACACCTCAGAGACTCACCATCACCAGTACAGTGAAACATCATCACCAACACACCTCAGAGACATCATCACCAGTACAGTGAAACATCATCACCAACACACCTCAGAGACACACCATCACCAGTACAGTGAAACATCATCACCAACACACCTCAGAGACACACCATCACCAGTACAGTGAAACATCATCACCAACACACCTCAGAGACACACCGTCACCAGTACATGAAACATCATCACCAACACACCTCAGAGACTCACCATCACCAGTACAGTGAAACATCATCACCAACACACCTCAGAGACACACCAACGACACCCATGTGGCCACAATCTCTTTCCCCCACCACACCCCCACAACTCCACCACGCCCAAAACCCCTCGCTCCACCCCCACCCGGCACCACAGCCCGTCCCTCTTACGTTGAAGGTGGCGTTGACGTAGGTGTGGACGGAGGCTGTGGAGGAGCCCAGGATGTCAGGGGTCATCAGGGGATTGGAGGACAGCTGGCTGTCGTCCTGCAACCAGGCGTTGTAACGCAGGCTGCACATCTTGATCCTCTTGTCCGGGTCCACCGTCAGCAGCTCTGCAGAGGAGAACACGAGGAGGGGTCACTAACAAGGTCACCAACACGGTCAGTAACGAAGTCACCAACGTGGTCCCAGTCGGCCCTCACCCTGGATGAGGTCCTTGGCCTGCTGGGACACGTTCCTCCAGGCCTCGCCGTGGAAGGAGAAGTCGCCCTGCTTGATCTTCTTCATGATCTCCTCAGCGCTGGTGCGCGCGCCCTGGCACTGGAAGGGCACCTGGCCTGACAGCATGGTGTACTGTAACCACACCAACACAGAACACTGTTAGAGCCACTGGAAGGGCACCTGGCCTGACAGCATGGTGTACTGTAACCACACCAACACAGAACACCGTTAGAGCCACTGGAAGGGCACCTTGCCTGACAGCATGGTGTACTGTAACCACACCAACACAGAACACCGTTAGAGCCACTGGAAGGGCACCTGGCCTGACAGCGTGGTGTACTGTAACCACACCAACACAGAACACCGTTAGAGCCACTGGAAGGGCACCTGGCCTGACAGCATGGTGTACTGTAACCACACCAACACAGAACACCGTTAGAGCCACTGGAAGGGCACCTGGCCTGACAGCATGGTGTACTGTAACCACACCAACACAGAACACCGTTAGCACCACTGGAAGGGCACCTGGCCTGACAGCATGGTGTACTGCAACCACACCAACGCAGCACACTGTTAGAAACCACTGTTGGAGACATTGGTAGAACCCTGTCAACACAGTTAAATACACTGGTCGTCACAGTTAGAACCACTGTTAAAACCCCTTAACACCGTCCGACTGGTGACTGAGTACAGTGCAGAGTAGAATAGAGCTAGAGTAGAGCTAGAATACAGTAAAGCTAGAGTAGAATAGAGCTATAGTAGACTAGAGCTAGAGTAGAGCTAGAGTAGAATAGAGCTAGGTTACAGTAGAGCTAGAGTAAAATAGAGCTAGAGTAGAGTACAGGTAGAGAAGAATAGAGCTAGGGTAGAATAGAGCTAGAGTAGAGCTAGAGTAGAATAGAGCTATAGTAGACTAGAGCTAGAGTAGAGCTAGAGTAGAATATAGCTAGAGTAGAATAAAGCTACAGCAGAATAGAGCTAGAGTACAGTAGAGCTAGAGAATAATAGAGCTAGGGTAGAATAGAGCTAGAGCTAGAGTAGAATAGAGCTAGAGTAAACTAGAGCTAGAGTAGAGCAGAGTTAGAGTAGAATAGAGCTAGAGTAGAGCAGAATAGAGCTAGAGTGGAGTAGAGCTAGAGTAGAGCTAGAGTAGAATAGAGCTGGAGTAGAGTAAAGCTAGAGTAGAGCTGGAGTAGAATAGAGCTAGAGTAGAGCTTGAGTAGAATAGAACCAGAGTAGAGCTAGAGTAGAATAGAGCTAGAGTTGAGTAGAGCTAGAGTAGAATAGAGCTAGAGTAGAATAGACCTAGAGTAGAATAGAGCTAGAGTAGAGCTAGAGATAGAGTAGAATAGAGCAAGAGTAGAATAGAGCTAGAGTAGAATAGACCTAGAGTAGAGTGCAGCTTGAGTAGAGCTAGTCTAGCTAGACTATACTGAAGTAAAATAGAGTTATAGTATAGTACGGCTATACAGCTTAGGGCTGGGCAATATATCGAATATTAACAATAATATCGCAATAATTTTAACGACAATGTAAAATGTGAAAAAATTGTGAATATCAAATACTAGAAAATGAATAAAAATACAACTTTTGTTGTTGTTGCTTGTGTTTCAAGATCACCGTCTGGCTCTCACCTCTGTGTTCACACACACAGACACCATTTTGGCATACTGAGCATGTGCAGAAACTGAAAAGTGCACACACACAGGCACTCTGTTTTGCTCTCTTATTGTCCTGTCACATAAGGACCGTTGCATGAATTGTTCCATTTGAGGTCCATTTGGTCAAGTTGCAAGTACCATGTTATGGCAACTGCTTAAATTTTCACTACACGTTTTGTTTGTAACAATAGCTGTTCTATCTAAATTGTTTTGTTGTTTTCTAATGGGGGCAAAATAAAATCATGTTTTTTTATTATTTAAATGCAAATACAAACATATCGAGATATATATCGAATATCATAAACATTTTGACAATATCGAGATTTTTATTTATTTATATATTGCCCAGCCCTAGTCCAGCTATAGTATAGTATAGTACAGCTATAGTATAGTATGGTATAGTATAGTAAAGCTATAGTATAGTACAGCTATAGTACAGCATAGAGTAAAACTAGAGCAGAGAAGAGCTAGAGATGCACTACAAACACTGTACAGCTGAATGTGATGTCAACTTTGCTTTCGATTTTTTTTCCAACATAATATTGAAAATAATAAAGCGAATGAAGATGGCACGGACAAAAATGACGGGACACTCAACCTAATATTTAGTTGCACAACCTTTACACGCAATCACTGCAAACGTCTCTGTAGCACTTGTTAACAGGTAGTCTGGCCCGCTCTTCCTAAGCAAACTGCTCCAGCCAGCTCAGGTTCGATGGGTGCCTTCTCTTATCCATTCTTGGGTGCTTTAAGACGTGTGTTTTGGGTCTCTATCCTGTTGGAGGACCTGCAACTGAGACAGAGCTTTCTGACCCTGCGCAGCACGTTGCTCCAGCAGGCCTTGATCATGTTGAGATGTCATTGTGTCCTGCACAGATTCAAGGCACCCTGTGCCAGCAGGCCTTGATCATGTTGAGATGTCATTGTGTCCTGCACAGATTCAAGGCACCGCGTGCCAGCCACAGCAAAGCAGTCCCAGGCCATAACCAGCCTCCTCCATGTTTCACTGTAAGGGGTGCTGTTCTTTTCTTTGAAAGCTTCTATTTCACAAACACAGAGCGGATGCGACTTGCCGAAAAGCTCCAGGTTTGATGCATCTGTCCAACAGAAGGATTGTGGCTTGTCAATATAAATGTTGAGCAAATTCCTGTCTGGCTTTTTTTTTAATGTTTGTCTTTCAGAAGTGGAGTCCTCCTGGGTCTGCTTCCATGGAGGCCACTCTCTCGCTCAAAACGTGACAGATGGTGCGATCCGAAAACGAAGTACTTTCATCTTGGAGCTCAGCTCGTACCTCTTTGGCGGTCATCCTTGGTTCGTTTCCTACCATTCGCACTGTCCTTCTGTTCCCTCTGGGGTCGATTCTCCTCTCACAGCTGTGCCCCAGGGAGGCTGGCCACAGTTCCATGGATGTGGAACTTCTTCATAAAATGTGCAACTGTTGTCACAGAAACATCATGTGGCTTGGAGATGGTCTTGAAGCCTTGACCTTTACCAGGCTTGTCTATTATTTTCGAACTGATCTCCTCAGACAACTGGCTCTTTTGCCGTCTCTGGTCAATGTTCAGTGTGGTGCACACAATGACCCCAAACGGCACAGTGACTACGCTCCTCCGTTTAAATAGGCTTAATGACGATTCCAAAATTGAAGACATGGGTGATACAAATTAGAGAAATTAATTGGTTTGGGAAATCACTATAATACAATTTTTTCAATCTTTTCTAAAGGGTACCAACACATGTGTCCAGGCCATTTCCGAATATCTTTGTAGGTTAAGCAATAATCCGTTTTCACAGCGTCTTTGCTTTATTCTATGACATATCAGAGATATGCGAGTACACACGGTGCTATAGCTTTTAATGCCATCACTTTTCTGGAGGAATGAAGCATTGTTTCAATGAGCTGAAGGTTAGCAACACATTGGAGCACAGGCATTTTTGTGCAGCGCGAGCAGTATGTCGAAGCCTACAGCAATCTCTCTCCTTGACCTGATTATGGCTGCCCGCTAATTTCTCCGTAGATACAAAGAGAGAGAGATAAAGAGAGACAGAAAGAGAGTAGAGCGAGAGAGAGAGAGAGCGAGAGAAATGGAGAGAGAATGAGAGCTAGTGACAGAGAGAGGAAAAATCCCTTTTGGCAGTGCTTGCTCAGTAGTGCTTTTTAATCTCTCCCCATCTGTGTGTGTGTGTGTGTCCTCTCCTCTCCTTGGTTCTCTATGCTTCCAGAGCACTCGGTACAAAGGCTGTCATGATCCATCTCATCACAGCTCCACACAGCGCTTCCCCAAGGGGGCGCACCCCCCATGATTCTCTCTCCTGCAGGGGGCGCACCACTCTCCCCTCTCCCCCCAGGGGGCTCCACCTCACGCATGAGAGGCCAAGCGGAGACGAAAAAGGTCTCTCTCTCTCTCCTCATCTTCCTCTCTCTCTGGCTGGCTTTCTCTGCTCTGCTCTTGGTTCTTAGAAGAAGGCCATTGAATGAGACTGACATTTCCCGCTGGCGGGAAGGCAAAATTCACGTCTACGTGGCTGGTGAAGACCGGTTCTATGGAACTGTGAGTTGAGTCTGGTTCTATAGTCCTGGGAGCAGAGTCTGGTCTATACTGCTGTGAGTAGAGTCTGGTAGAGTCTGGTTCTATAGTACCGTGAGTAAAGTCTGGTTCTATAGTACGGTAAGTAGAGTCTGGTCTATAGTACTGTGAGTAGAGTCTGGTCTATAGTACTGTGAGTAGAGTGTGGTCTATAGCACTGTGAGTAGAGTCTGGTATAGTCTGGTTCTATAGTACTGTGAGTAGAGTTTGGTAGAGTCTGGTTCTATAGTACTGTGAGTAGAGTCTGGTATAGTCTAGTTCTATAGTACTGTGAGTAGAGTTTGGTAGAGTCTGGTTCTATAGTACTGTGAGTAGAGTCTGGTAGAGTCTGGTTCAATAGTACTGTGAGTAGATCCGGTCTCTGAGGAGCTGTAAGTAGCGACTGGGTTTTGTGCTAAATATTCTACTGTGTCAGCACACCACAGGATGCTACAGGCCACTGCTCTGAACAGGAGATAAAGATAGGTGTCACACAACATAGATGGAAGACAACACACACAGGCACACACACACAAGTTGTAAATGTAATATTGACAAAATACAAGAGGTAGACTGTTCTCTGGATGTTGGTAAAACAGAGGCACGCAGCAAACAGCTATGGTAGCTTGTCCATCATTAGTAGCTGCTAGTCTGATCCAGGATTAGGACCCCCTTCAATGCCGTTCTCCCTGTAACTTCCTCTAACTCTCGTCCCTTTTCCTCCCTCCCCCTCTCTTTCTGTCCTTATCTGATCTGTCCCACCTCTGTCTCCCCCCACCCTCTCCCCTCCTCCTTCAGCCTCATCCCTCTCCTCCCTCAGTCCCCACCTCTCTTCCTCTTCCTCCTCCCCTCCCCTCCCCTCTCACCAGGATGACCCCCAGGCTCCACAGGTCGCAGGACTCGTCGTAGCCGTCGTCGTTGAGGATCTCAGGGGCGGCGTACTGCAAGGTGAAGCACGGCGTCTGCAGCAGCTGGTTGTCAGGAGGCTTGAGGCGCGCGAAGCCAAAGTCTATGATCTTGATCTCCGAGTTCTCCGTGTCGTCCGTGAACAGCAGGTTCTGCGAAGGGGTCAGAAACAGCCATCAGACAGCCACCAGACAGCCACCAGACAGCCACCAGACAGCCACCAGACAGCCATCAGACCTGTTTCCCGCCTAATGCAGGAGTCTGGGGCAATACAAAAAACCACCAAACTAGACAGATGGGATTTTTGTTGCGAGGTGTCAACCCCAACCACAGACATTCGTTTCCACAGACACTGCAGTTCCACCCATCGTCATGTTAAATGACTTCTGAATCAATACTTGTTCTTTTTCTTTTTACAAATTCAATACAGTCAAGTGTATGTGGGTGTCAACGACGATTATGACCCAGGGGGCAGGGAGTGTGTCTCAGGGATCTGACCCAGGTGTGTGTGACCCAGGTGTGTGTGACCCAGGTGTGTGTGACCCAGGTGTGTGTGACCAGGTGGTGTGACCCAGGTGTGTGTGACCCAGGTGTGTGTGACCCAGGTGTGTGTGACCAGGTGTCTGGGGGTCGGGGAGCGTGACCCAGGCAGGGCGCGGTACCTCTGGCTTGAGGTCCCTGTGCACCACGCCCACGTCGTGCATGTGGCTGACGGCCGACTGCAGCCTTCTCATGATGCGGCTGGCCTCCGTCTCGCTGAAGTGCTGCTTCCTACGGATCCTCTCCAGCAGCTCCCCGCCTCCCAGCAGTTCCAGCACCAGGTAGGTGTGCAGCTGGACACACACACAGACATACATACACACACACACGCACACACACACACACACAGACAGGCACACGCATACACACGCACACGCACACAGACACACACACGCACACACACGCATACACACACACACAGACAGGCACACGCATACACACACACATGCATGCACACGCACACAGACACACACACGCATACACACACATGCATGCACACGCATACACACACACACATGCATGCACACACGCATGCACACACACACGTACACGTTCGCACAAACACACACACGTATGAGTCCATATGCTGGAGCTAGATGAGGAGTTACAAGCACCAATCCATCTTGCTTCTGGAAGTACCTGGTGCAAGTGTTGTCTGCGGTGAAGCGCAGTAACACACAGCTTGATGTTCTTCACAGAGCATCAGAAACATCCCCAAAATAACACTTGTGACAGGATTCAGAGATCAAACCCTCGCAGAACAAGGCAAACAAAGTGGGTAGGGAGTAATGTGTTTGTGCGTGTGCTTCCGTGTGTGTGTTCGTGCCATGCGTGAGTGTGCATGCGCGTGTGCCTGTCTGTGTGTGGCGTGTGTGTGTTCATGCCATGTGTGTGAGTGCGTGTGTTTCTGCAGGGTAGGGTTTCTCATTAACTTCGCGGCCGGGGGAACAAAGGCGAGGCAGGGCGAGGCGGCGCTGCTTTGATCTGGGGCCGGGAGCCACGGTAACAAGCCCACAGCGCTCCTCTGCTCCGAGTACTGCTACTCAGCCTGAAGGGCCAGGGCTAATGAACCTCAGCAATATCAGCCATCTACACACACCCCTTCCATACACACACACAGACACACCTTCCATACATACACACACCTTCCATACATACACACACACACACACCTTCCATACACACACACACACACCGTCCGTACATACATACACATACCTTTCATACACACACACCTTCAATACACCCCCCCCCCTTCCATACACACACACACACACCTTCCATACACACACACCCCTTCCATCCATACACACACACACACACACACACACACACCTACACACCCCTTCCATATACACACACCCTCATGTATACAAGTCATCTGTCATCTGCAACACACTGTCACACACACTTGCCATACACCCATACTGACACACACACCCACCCTTGCGCATACACGCACCTACAACACACAGTCCCTTACATACACACACCCACCATACACACATACTGACACCAATCGCACACACACCCAAACGAATGACACGTCTACTCAGACGCCAGAGTCAGTACAGCCGTCTCGTTTGTCCGATCAAGAGAAGAACCGATCTGAAAGACTTCAGACTGTGGTCCCTCCATTCATGTAGCGGCCGTCAGTGTGACACGCAACACTGTTGGTGCGACAGGGCGAGCAGGTCTACCTGCGCCACAGGAGAGGGGAGATGTTTGGAGGACGATATGGAGAGTCTCATCTACTGTGTTCTACTTCTCTGACAATCAGGACGTGGTCTCCACAGATGAGGGGGGGAGGGGAGACTCAAGGATAGGTAGACAGAGAGACACCGAGAGAGAGAGAGAGAGAGAGAGAGAGAGAGAGAGAGAGAGAGAGAGAGAGAGAGAGAGAGAGAGAGAGAGGCAAAGAGAGAGAGACCCAGACAGAGAGAGAGAGCCAGAGAGAGAGAGAGAGAGAGAGAGGCAGAGAGAGAGAGCCAGAGAGAGAGAGAGAGAGAGGAATGGAGAGAGAGAGACCCAGACAGAGAGAGAGAGAGAGAGAGAGAGAGAGAGACCCAGACAGAGAGAGAGAGAGAGAGCCAGAGAGAGAGAGAGAAAGGCCCTCAGCTGGACCGACCTGGTCGTGGTAGATCTCGTGCAGCTTGACGATGTTGGGGTGGCCGTCGCAGAGCTTCAGAGCTGCGATCTCCTTCTGCGTCTGGGCCTCCATCCTGAGGGGCAGACGAGAGAGAGAGAAACCCGTGTCAGCTCGGAAACCCACGACCGACAACTGCCCTTGACTTCACCGAAAGACCAGGCCCCTGATCCCCCACACCGTGTGTGTGTGAGAGCCGCCCTGCCAGGGTGTGTGTGGGAGTATGCGTGTGTGTCAGAGTGCTCTGTACCGCTTGGAGACGATCTTCACGGCGTACTTCTGGCCGGTCTTCTTGTGAGTGCAGCCCCTGCAGATGGAGAAGCTGCCTTCTCCCAGGGCGCTCTCCTTCAGGTCCATCTCGTAGTTCATGTAGAAGGGAGAGTCCTGGAGGAGAGACCAGCCGTCACGCCACACGCCTCACTGGAGAGACCAGTCACCACACTCCTCACTGGAGATACAAGCCACCACGCCACACGCCTCACTGGAGAGACCAGCCATCATGCCACACTCCTCACTGGAGAGACTAACCATCACGCCACACTCCTCACTGGAGAGACCAGCCATCACACTCCTCACTGGAGAGACCAGCCACCACACCACACTCCTCACTGGAGATACCAGTCACCACACCACACTCCTCACTGGAGAGACCAGCTATCACACCACACTCCTCACTGGAGAGACCAGTCACCACACCACACTCCTCACTGGAGAGACCAGTCACCACACCACACTCCTCACTGGAGAGACCAGTCAGCCGTTAACAGCACACATCAAACCATCCAGAAGCTTAAGGAAGATCACACTTCTCCAAAACATTATACTTAGAAATGTACAAGTATATTAGAAATGTACAGAAGAGACTGAATGCTCAAACTAATGGGCCAAGACGGCAAACCAAAACCAAAAAGGACAAGAACCAGAGCTTGTGAAGTGTTTTCTAGAAGGCCCTTGGAGGTCAATGTAGGAGGTGTGGGAAGAGTCGCCCCCTCACCTTCATCATGGCGCTGCGGGCGACGGCGGCCGAGCCGGGCCTGTCAGAACCCCCGCACATCTGAGCCGGCGCGTCCATAACCGCGTTCCTCTTGAACAGGATGGAGGGAGCCATGAAGGAGTAGCCCTGCTCACACACACACACACACACACACACATCATTAACACATTTCCAATCCAAGTAGGACCTTTATCATCACATTTGGCGTCCATGTGACACCACCCGGGCCTGTTGTTAGAGGAGCTGACAGGTGCTCCGTCCCTCAATGCCCCCTCCCCGCCTGCCTCCATCACTCCCTACCTGCCTCCATCACTCCCTACCTGCCTCCATTACTCCCTGCCCCCATTACCTCTCTGCCTCCATCAGCTCCCTGCCTCCATCCCTCCATCCCTCCCTGGACCCAGCTGTGGGAAGCCCTGGGATCCAGGACCCCATTCTCTCTCGCTCTCCCATTGAGACCCCCCCCCCTCCCCCCACAGACACACAGCTGCGTGGAGCGCGGCGACAGCCGTGGATGGACGGAAGGACGGATAGATGGATGAATGCATGCGAAGGGCCCTAAATTGCCAGGCTTCAATATTTGATTGCCATGCTGTGAAATTACGCCTCGGGGACACTTATGCAATTTAATGTTGTTTTGTGTAGCATTGGGGGGGGGGGGGGGGGGGGGGCAAGCGCGCGGTTAAAAGTTGGGATTGCAGCCGCTATCTTGCCAATTGCTGGGCTGGAAAATGATAAAGCCTCCAAAATGTCAGTTGATGTGAAAGGCAGATACGGGGAAAAGCCAAGTCTGAGATGGCAATCAAAGGTTTGAGGCGTAACCGAAGCCGACATGGTGATTCTGTTAAACTGTAACCTTTTATTCCAGGAGAGAAGACCCTTAATGGATCTATTGATCCGCCAGGCTCAAGGACCCAGAAGGCAATCAGGGTTGAAATATCATGTAATACATCAGACAGCTATCAGCTGGCAGTCAGCTCTGGGCTTGCGGCCCCATCACACACGCTCTTTCACATCAGTTATCTCCATCACAGCTCCATATGGCAATAATTACAGGGCTTCGGTGGGGAAAAAAAAGAAGGAAATTAAAAAAGGGGGGGAAAAAAGGCTTTCGTCTATTTGAATACCATCGGAGACAGACAAGCTGGTGTTGACATAAAGCAACCTATTGAGGATTTTCCAAACTTCACTTGATGGGTTCAATACGTGACAGAGATCAAATATAGCCAAGCCGAGCACGAGAGCCCTGCTGCCACACATCCAAACAGTTGACGTGAGTGCTCTCCTTATTCCCCAGCCTCTAACGCTGAGAGGGGCCACACCCCCAAACCCCCCTCCCCCGATTGCCCCCCCCCCCCAACATTTCCTCACCCCCTAACCCCCCTCCCCAACTCCCCTCAAACCCTTGCCCATCCCCTTCTCCACCCCCCCCCCCCGCCCCCAAATCCCCTACAATCGTTACCCTCCCCCTCCAACCAACACTCCCTCCACCTCCACGCCCCCCCCCTCCAACCTTTACCTGCCCCCCACCCCGTCCACCCCCCCCCCCCTCACCTGGAAGATGCGGTCACAGTTCTGGGGCAGGGCTGCGGGGGAGTAGGTGGGGTCCATCTCCGTGAACTCCTCCGCAAAGTTACTGACGTCCAGCTCGTTCCGGATCACCGGCTTGAAGGGGGCGGGGACCCTCTTGGCCGCCAGGTCCTCCCAGTTGATCTTCTACAGGGGATTCGGACCAAAAGAAATCGCACGTAAGTCAAACTCTCCCTTTCACTTGTCCAGGAAACGCTCCTTTGGGATGGACGAGCGAGGCCTGCACAGAGAGAGGCTGACGAGGGGAGAGAGGGAGGGAGGGCACCTGGTAAAAGGGGTGTTTCTTCACGTTCTCCGCTCCACAGGGGCCCGAGCCGAGCCGGTTCTTCGGGTCCTTGACGAGGAGGCGCTGGATGAGGTCTTTGGCCAGCGGGCCCATGTCTTTGGGGAACGGAGGGTCCTTCTTGGAGATTCTCCTGAGAGCGGGGGGGAGGGGGAGATGGGCAAATCAAGGTTACATGGTGGGCGGCTGTGGGTGGCTCAAAGGGTAGACCGGGTCGTCCGGTCACCGCAGGCTTGGTGGTTTGATCCCTGGCTTTTCCTGTCTAAGTGTTGAGCAAGGTTTGGTGTGTGTGTGTGTGTGTGTGTGTGTGTGTGTGTGTGTGTGTGTGTGTGTGAATGGGTGAATGATATGGAAAAATGTAAAGCACTTTGAGTACCGTTAATGTAGAAAAACATGCTTTATAAGGGAGGTCTGACTATTTATTGTATGCAGCTTTATTATACTGTCCTAACGTTTAGATAAGCGTACACATGGACAGATGGCGGTGGTAATTGAGGCAACGGTCCAAAACTCAACACTAAAATGAATCCCTAATCATTCAAATGCTCCTCATTGAAACAGTATCTGGCACCAGAGATGTTTTTTCTTAAGTGCAGCAGAGCTGCAAACAGCCTAGTTCTCGGTGTGGAGAACGTGAAGGCGTGCTTACTTGGCGATGTCTGTGTGGGAGTTCTCGTTTCCGTCAACAGTGAACGGCGATCCGCCCGTCATGAGCTCGTACATCAGCACGCCAAGGCTCCACCAATCCACCGCCTGGAAAACGTCACAGTTTTGAATGCCCCAATCGACATCCGGGACAGGATGTGATGCCAATTGTACATTTTAGTACGGAAGCCCAAACTTTTTTTTTTCTTTTCTTTTTCTGTCAGGCAAATAATGTTTGTTGGCAGTACCGCAGTGTTAAGACTTACCTTGTCATGACCAGACTCCCCCCCCTCCACTATCTCTGGGGCCATGTATTCAATGGTACCACAGATAGAGTAGGCTCTCTCCACCTGTGTGAAGATACACACACACACCCACACACACACACAGAAACACACACAGACACACACAGACACACACAGTGTTTACATCCCTAGGTCTGTAAAAAAAAAGCTTCTCAAAGTCGTTCACATCTGTCAGTGCAGAACGAGGTATTTCGAAGAAGGTTGGAGATTAAACAGAGCTGTGTATGGGGCTGCATTCAGAAAAATTCCCAGCGTGGTTGTGGGTGGTCGTTGGCCCAGGATAAACACTCATCCATTAGCTGAAGAGCGACCACGCGTTTTGCTCCGGTCTCACTTCTCATCCAAAAAAGAAACATTCGTTTTTCACGGTTCAATCCAAGTTTACTTCAGATGGTTTGCTTTACCGTCGTTAAGTAGAGGCATTAAAACACATGATCGACGATCGCACGTAACCTTCGTCAACTTTGCGGGACCACAACGCCCACTCACGTCATCAAACTCTTTGCTGAGGCCGAAATCTGTGAGTACAACGTGCCCGCTGGAATCCATCAAGATGTTCTCCAGCTTCAGGTCTCGATACACAATCCCCAGCTGCATCGTGGGAGAAAGAAAAAACAGCGAAGGGGTGAGTGAGGTCTGCCAAGCACTAGTTGTCCCATTGGAGAAGACATTCTTTATTTATTTTCTTTGGCTCCCCACTGACCTATATTACCGCACAGGTGAGTAGAATAAAAGAGTGTTCAAAAGATGTTGTACATGAAAAAGCTCAATAGTAGGCTGTATGTTGAGGGTGATGGAGCAAAGCGCTGTCAGACAGGAGCAGCGTACCTGGTGTAAGTGCTCCAGCGCCAACACGATCTCTCCACTGTAAAGAGCCACTTCCTGCTCCTTGAAGCGAACCCTCTGAACCAAGTGTGTGAAAAGCTCCCCACCGTTCACATAATCTGCCGGGGGGGGGGGGGGAAATCCATATCTGTTGTCGGAAAATACAGATATACTCTGGCCTGGCTAGACATTCCTACTGTATATTTTAGAATCATGCTTCCTGTTTTGTATTGTGGTGCCGCATTTTTTATTTATTTGGATAGGGATTGTCACATGATGTACATAAGACAATCATAAATAAATCATACAAAGAGGACCAGTGTACTTGATGTTTTAATGATACCTATATTATAAATCCTCAATAGGTCGCTTCTTTTTTTTTGTCAACACCAGCTTGTCTGTCTCCAATGTTTTCAAATTGACAAAAAAATCGTAACCGAAGCCCTGTAATTAACGCCACATGGAGCAGCGATGGAGATAACCGATGAGAATAGTCCATTGAAACATGGACTAACCCAACAACTAAACCTCCTTTCTCCCTTCAGCAAGACAAACAGAAACAGGAGAGCTTCTGACCCAGGATGAGGTGCAGCTTGGTGTCTGTCTGGAAGGCGTAGTGCAGGGTGACCAGGAAGGGAGACTGCCGGATGTGCTCCAGCACCTGTCTCTCGGTGCGCGTGTGCTCTGCCGTCTTGGCCTTCTGTACGATGGTGGCCTTCTTCAGCACCTTCATGGCATACAGCGTCCCCGCATCGTGCCCGCTGACTTTGCGCACCAGGAACACCTTGCCGTAAGCTGACCGGGGGTGGGGTGGGGGTGGGGGGGGAGAGAGAGGGAGGGGGGGAGAGAGAGGGAGAGAGGAGAGAGAGGAGAGAGAGAGAGAGAGAGAGAGAGGGAGGGAGGGAGGGAGGGAGGGAGGGAGGGAGGGAGGGAGGGAGGGAGGGAGGGAGGGAAAAAAGGAGAAGGCCGGGCGGTACAGAGGGAATTTTTGTTGTGGGATTCGTGACAGACCAGACCCCCCCGGAGCTGACCTGGAGTTGAGCGCGGTCACTCACCTCCTGTGCCCAGCACCTTCAGCAGCTCAAAGTTCTCAATGCCCACCCTCTCCACATGGCCTGTCAGATTGGCTGTGGGCACAGAGAAAAACACACATGGTTGGTAGGGACAGAGGGCCGATAGAAAGAGGGGAAAGGAAGGGAGGAAGAGAGAGAGAGAGAGAGAGAGAGAGAGAGAGAAGCAGAAGAGGCAGAGAAACAGGAAAGAGGAACAGACAGAGTGAGAGGGTGCCACATAACTCATTTTCGATCACGTGTCCATTTGGCTACAAGGACGAGCCATTGACATACAAATAAATAAGTCCTGACACGTGAAAAAAAAAACACATAGGGTAACCCACGTCCAAAACGGAATGACCATGTTGGGAACACAGCTGGGCCTTTTCGGAGTTTTGGCACTGGCAGTGCGACAGAGCTCGAGCGCTCGTCTGCTCTGCTCGCGTGCGGTCTGGCCCAGCTCACCAGCCATACTGCTTCTTCTGACACGTGTCTTGTGGTGAACACATTCCTCCTGGCTCACACTCCAGCTCGAGAGCAACCGGGGTAGATGAGATCTCGTCTCTCCGTCTACCTCCGACGTTGCCCAAGTGTAGGCCTGGATGGTCAAAGAGAAGCTGCATACAGCTCCTGCTTATTAAGACGCCATCTACTTAGTATCATTTCCATCTCCTCACACATGAAGCTGCTGACACATTACATTACATTTACATTTAGTTATTTAGCAGACACTCTTATCCAGAGCGACTTACAGTAAGTACAGGGACATTCTCCCCGAGGAAAGTAGGGTGAAGTGCCTTGCCCAAGGACACAACGTCATGTGCACCGACCGGGAATCAAACTGGCAACCTTCAGAATACTGTCCCAACTCCCTCACCGCTCAGCCACCTGACTCCCGGACTGGACACGTACTGGATTAGTGCGCGAGCGAAGCATGTGCAGGCAGCCATCTTTGAGGTCAGAGGTTTACGTTACGTAACACCTCCTCGAGTACACAGGGAATTCAATGTTTATTAATAGGTTTGACTGGGGTATTCAGACCCCTGCCTCATGACTGGAGGTATCTCTATGCCAAAGAGGGTCGGCTGGATGGTAGCATGGTAGCCTACAGCAGGAAATGACACGAATCGTCCTCTTTATTAAAGGGGACACCATAAAAGCCTAAAGTGGGATGTTTACTCGTTGTGGGCATCCCTGAAAACTTGAAAAGTGATAAACCGGGACTTAATATTCCTTGATGAAACAAGATTCGATGATCAAGGCCACTGGTGAAAACAGAGCATCTATTAGTATGTTGTCATTACAGTTGGCCGCTGACAACAAGGCACACTTAGTAGGTCAGTGTCGGAAAAGAAAACATTGCCTGTCAAGGAACAAGGTCAGGCCCACCGTTTTGTGTACAATAGAATAGAGGTGCATCATATCCTGCGGTGAACAGAAGCATATAGCAATATCCACCAATAATGGACTTTGAACGGTATGAGGACATACTGGCTGAGATGAAGCGTCAAAGCAAAGCAAAAAAAAGCATATTTGATTGGGACAGTATATAGTACACGGGTGACGCTGGGAATTGGTGATGTGCCCTGATGCCAAGATACATATGCCAAATTGGAGGGAAAGCAATCCAACTCAACTCCCCGGTACTGCAATCTAAAATACATGTTGAGAGAGCAGAGTGCAATTGGCTGCACTGTTAGAAAATGGCAGCTGCATTTAAAAAGGGAGTAGTTGGCTACACACCCACTACTAAATGTCGCCACTACAAAAGGGCCAAGTTAACACTACCGAAGAAAAATGACAAACATTCCTAGATAACCTTTGCTAACAGAACCGCCCACTCTTGGCGTTGAATGTTAGCTGCGATGTGTCCCGCTCTTTCAAAACTTTGGAGAAGAGTAGGTGACCAGACAAGTTACACTGCACGTCAGTTATGTAACGTGAAGAACATGAATAATAATACATGGGTAAATTTAACCAGCAAATACAGTCTTGCTAACAGATACACGTTTAACAGGTTTAATCAGTGTTGTGTCGCAGCAGTGGATGAGCTACTGACAGATCATGGCTAAGCTAACGCTAAAGCTAAGCAACTTTATTACGTCTAGACTTATCTTTTTCTCTTTTGACTAGGCTTGCCAGTTTTGCAAACCCCAGCAATAAATTAATTCCTTAGACTCGTGCCAGCTAGGTGGGTATCTGGCAAGGCAAGCTACAGTTCTGCAGCTAGCTAGCTGGTGTGTTAGCTAGATCATGTGTGGTCAACTGAACAATTGTACAGTACAGTACAGTACTCACATTTGTCGTTTTGTAAAAATACAGAAAGTGGCTTAGCAGATTCAATATAGCTTACTGAACGTAGACACCCAAATTAAACTTACCGTTTTTCAGCTCGTGTTTCACAGTAAACAGGTCACCTTCTTTTGAAGATCCCTCCATCGAAGATGGAATAATATTCCAATTCCAAATTTATGAAGATCCCTAGCAAGACTAGCTAGCTTCTTACCTTGCTAGCAAGTCCTCAAACGATGTAGTTTTACAGTATTACAGAGGCAGAATTGGGCCACCCGGCTATGTTGTCAAACTTGTAAACTAAATAGAAATACTGTCTCGGAACAAGCCAAGACAAAAATGTGTACACATGAAATCCATATTACAGCACAAGGTAGCTACTGCCACACCACCACTGCCCTCACAACCAAGCCCCCCAAGAGCTGTGATTGGGGTTGCTAGGGGACTTCTTAAATCTCATTGGACTATTTTGCTGTCTTTTTAAAAAATGGACACGCCTCCTTTGACATGGCCCACCTCTTCGTGTGATCTGACAGCTCAAACTGGAGTTGGATACTGCCAGAGAACGTCTGATTCTGCTTTTTTTGCGGGCCATGTGTGGTACCTCAACAAAATAGAAGTAGACCTTATCCATTTCAAACTTTACACCTACTTTTTAGGTTTCTATGATAAAGACTCAACACACCACAAGTTGTCTGTTAGCATTTTTGAATGCCATCAGTGTGCTGTAGCTAACATTAATCCAAGAGTTATTGCATCCTTGACATGCTTTTTGGGGTACCTGTCCTGATCAGTATGTAGGAACTAGAGCTTTGCTATTAAATTATGATATTTGTGAAGTTAAGCACTCGATTTCTTAGCCTTGGCTGCCACCTTGTGTTCATGTTTTTTTAATATAGAGGACCATGTGATGCGGAATCTGAATCTAATGCCTTCCGGTTGTCAGATAGGTTTGTTCTTGACCTCCCAAGATGGCAAGTGTACGTGCTCTGGGTGCGTTATCTAGGATAACAGCAAGGAGATATGCCCTTCTCTCAGGTACAAATGGCATGTTCCTTGTCGTTCAAGTTTAAGAAGTTTGTGATAGCCAGACTATGTAAACGTATTGTTGTAAATCATGTAGGACATCTGCTAGCTACGGTGGCATAATTGCCTGACAATGACAACTGGTTAGCTCATAATTAGCCTATGAATTCGTGGTTTTGGCTTTCTTAGCCTTTGCATAACTAGCCTAAATTTTGGAAGCTAGCTTCTAGCAATGTCCCAGCTCAACTCGACCATGGTCTTCGAACCCACCTAGTTAGCCGGGTATCTCGCTGTTACTGTCTGTAGTTAGCCGGTTGTCCCATTCAGGGCTAGCTGCTATCTAGTATTAGCAGCTAACGTGGTGTGTGTAGAGCTTTGCATTTCTTTACGTTTGTATGTTACTTCTATCTACTACTTTTTCAGCTGTAAATTGTCACTTAGCCTCGACTACCCAAATGGCTTTGAACTGTTTAAATCCACGCAGTCATTGTCAATCATTTGTATGCCTCCAGACAATTGTAGGCGGGGAATCTAGGTGAGAGTTCACAGGGAGCGAATGGGTATTTTGAGGTCAATGCTTGACCATACAAATTGAAATTGCTTTCAGCGTTGCGCAGAATAAACAAACATGATATTCCCTGTCATAAACAGAGAAAGGGTTTTATTCTATCCGTTGCCTTGCGAAGTCCAATGACCATAATTTAACTTTATTTTTTTATGTACTGTATTTTTTTATTTTTTTGCCCAGGTTTCTCCCATCGTACCTTCTCAGTTGCACCAGTCATGTCAGGTAACAACATACCAATTAACAGATCAAATTGTTCTGAATGTGTAAGAATATTTCAATGAATATACTATGTGCATCCTTTTTCATTAGCCAGAACCCATGTCAGTTACGAGATCAAAGAGGATGTGGCAGTCATTCGAATTAATGACCCAAATTCCAAGGTAAGAGATCCTCCTTTGTCATTTTCTTCTGTACATTGCAACATTCATGCCAAAACCCTGAATGTGTAATGTTTCTCCTAGGTCAACACACTGTCTATCCAAATGCAAAATGAGATGGCAGAAGTGATGAGTGAAGTATGGGCCAATGATGCTATTACGAGTGCTGTCCTCATCTCCTCCAAGCCTGGCTGTTTCATTGCTGGTGCTGACATCAAGTAAACCAAAACCTCACTTTCATATTGATTAATTAAAGTAATGTAATCATTTAGCAGATGCTTTTATCCAAAGATACTATTGATCTGCATTCAAATACTTAAAACTACTGAACTATATCCATATTGGTAAAAGTGGGTCCACTTTTGTGCCATTTTCTGAATGATCCATAAAGCTTACTGTGAAGTCAACTGTTTGACTGTGATGTCTGTCCATCGCAGTATGATCCAGGCATGTAACAGTGCAGAGGAGGTCACCAAACTTTCCCAGGAGGGACAGAAGATGTTTGAGAAGATTGAGAAATCCCCAAAGCCTGTGGTTGCTGCCATCAATGGCTCCTGTCTGGGTGGGGGCTTAGAGGTGAGCACAAGTCCGTGCACAAGCTGTGACACAACTCGATCATCATCAGCACTTTTGTTTTCAGGTTTCCACAAGTACAATTTTAGACTTTGTTTTATCATTCATGATTTTTTTTTGGCTTCAGTTTGCCATCGCCTGCCAGTACAGAATTGCCACCAAGAGCAAGAAGACAGTCCTTGGCACCCCAGAGGTGATGCTGGGCCTCCTACCTGGAGCTGGTGGAACACAGAGACTCCCTAAAATGGTTGGTGTTTGGGAAACCTCTGGAAATCAATTACAATGTGCAACGACTTACAAAATAGCATTTCACAGACACTTTTTTCTTTGTTTTGGGGAGAAACTGTATATTGCAACAGCTACAACCGCAGCATGTCTGATACATGCACGTTTCTGACCATCAGAAATATGGTTTTTACCATTATACTGAATTTGTAATCAAATCCAGCTGACAAAGGCCTTGTACGTGGTTCTGTTCCTAGGTGGGTGTTCCAGGTGCCTTCGACATGATGTTGACTGGGAGAAACATCCGCGCTGATAAAGCCAAGAAGATGGGCCTCGTGCACCAACTCGTAGATCCACTTGGTACAGAAGTGTTCTTAATGTCGACAAAGGATGTCTTTGTGACTTATTCTCTCTGCTTCAATGGTTCAATGATACTGTCTATGTTTGGCATCACATTGCTCAGGTCCGGGGTTGAAGAGTCCAGAGGACAGAACGATGGAGTACCTTGAGGAGATTGCTGTTGAATGTGCCAGGGGAATAGTCAACAAGAAAATTCCCCTCAGCAAAGAGAAAGGCTTAATGCAGAGTGGGTGACTGTAGATAATGAGATATGCTACTACGTTCTCACGCTAAAGTTATCCAAGAAAATGTGCCGTGTTGATGTGACCGTTCTCTCTCCTTACACCATTTAGAAGTCCAAGACTACGTCATGAGCTTTGAGTTAGTTCGGAAACAAATCTATAACACTGTCCAGGGGAAAGTCATGAAGCAGAGCAAGGGACTGTATCCTGCCCCGCTGAAAATAATTGAGGTGAGAAGGATTGTTGTCGTTGTGCAATTGATGGCTTTGTATTTTGTTGGGTGGTTATTGTAGGGCTGCAGTCGTTTCTGCAAACAGCTACACAAGGAACTCCTTGTCTGGTTCCACAGTCATAGCTACCTACATCTAATGTTATAAAATAACTATTTCAGTGTGTGAAGGCTGGATTGGAGCTGGGTCCAGATGCTGGGTATTTGGCTGAATCACAGGTGAGTGGCAAACAGAAACGTATGTCATGAAACGGTATTAAAATGTCACCAGTTATTATTGCCACTGTGAAAAACTGTTCTTTGTTTTTGTCATGAACCCTAACCAATCGTTTTCTGAAATTCAAGAACTTTGGCCAATTAGCAAGAACCTCAGAGTCGGGTGCTCTAGTTGGCCTCTACCATGGCCAAGTAGCATGTAAGAAGAACCGCTTTGGTGTCCCTGAGAAGGAAGTGAAGTAAGTTGAATTGTTTAGCGCAAGGTGGTTGGGAAGCCACTCATAAGCATTCTGACATCTCATTGCATGTACGGTGTTATCACAATTCCAAATTGAATGTGGTCTTTAGTCCATCTTAAACTTTCCATTGCATGTACTGTATGATCAAAAGTAATTTTCTCATGTGGTTTAAAGTCCATTGTTAACTTGACCAAAGTATAGTAAGACCCTAGAAGGTGTTGGCTGTAAGCAGTGTTGCTGGTGCTCCTACAGGAGTCTGGCCATCCTGGGGGCAGGGCTGATGGGAGCGGGCATCGCCCAGGTGACTGTGGACAAGGGCATCAACACCATCCTGAAGGACACCACTGTGCAGGGCCTGGCCAGGGGAGAGCAGCAAGTCTACAAAGGGTGGGTTGTAGAGGATGAACTTCAAGTTCAAACACAATTCTTTCGACCCCAACAATCTCCTAACACATGACCTCACAGCTGATGCACTTCATTGAAACGGCCCTGTCTTTCATTTCCAGCCTAAATGACAAAGCCAGAAAGAAGAACATCACCACTTTTGAAAGAGATTCCATATTGTCCAACCTCAAAGGCCAGTTGGACTACAGCGGCTTTGAGAAGGCAGACATGGTGGTGGAGGCTGTGTTTGAGGACCTCAGCATCAAGCATAAGGTCCTGAAGGAGGTGGAGGCGGTACGTGAAAGCTCAGCAACCATTTTGTGGCTATGATCTGACCACTGAAATACAGTTCTAATGGCCTACATCTGGTCCTTGATTAACTACTGTAATACTATATGCCTTACATGTCGCGCAGGATAAAAGCATCTGTTGAATTAATCAAATGTAACATTTTAAATTGACAGGTGGTCTCTCCTAACTGTATATTTGCCACCAACACCTCTGCTCTGCCCATCAAAGACATTGCAGCTGCTAGCAAGCGACCAGAAAAGGTATGTTTCCTACAGCTGGGCTGAAGTTGAGCTGCCTGCCTACCTAGAGATTTGCACTGCCAGGATCCCTGGATCTCGCTAACCGCGTGGTGTCACGTCCTCACTGCAGGTCATTGGGATGCACTACTTCTCTCCAGTGGACAAGATGCAGCTGCTGGAGATCATCACCACGGACCAAACCTCTAAAGACACGACGGCCGCGGCTGTGGCCGTGGGCCTGAAGCAGGGGAAGGTTATCATAGTTGTTGGGGTGAGGCTGAACACACGACATCCTGTTAGCGTGCTACTAGCATCTCCTCAAAAACGGCTAGTAGAATTACAGAGGTGATGAGTCTGTCAAGGCTGTTGGTAATGATCCATTTAAATGCGTGAAAACAAAGAAATATGGATGGTCCTTTTGGCATTGGCATGGCTCTGCCGGTAGCCTGGCATCGCCAGACCAATTCACAAATGCGCTTTAGTCTGGAGCCTCTCAGTTCCATTTTTGTTTTCCAAGTGCGCAGACCATAATGTCTGGGAGCAACTGGAAATCATTGGATAGATGCAATAAAACATCATCTTAGTTGTTTTGGAAACAATGCCTCAATGGCGCTCCTCTGTATGGTCACTGTGTTAAACACGGCCCATATCAGATAAAAGATCCCGTTTGGCCCGACCAGATTTTGGTTGGAGGGGAATCAGTTTGAATGGGAGGGTGGCCAGACCCAACTGCCAGAGCAAAGAGACCACGATCTGGCAGAGTGGTCTGGGTCCCAGGCCTTGTTCACGATTGATGTGAACATTTTGGTCTGATTGGCGTTTCATCTGCTGTTCACAGGACGGGCCCGGTTTCTATACCACCAGGTGTCTGGCTCCCATGTTGGCGGAAGCCGTCAGAGTACTTCAGGTGAGTAGGATTTAGCCATGGAAAATAACCCTCCGGCGAGCTTTGTTGGTTGGACATCCTTCTCATGAGTTCCGGGAGTGACGCGCTCCCGGCGGCCTCTAATGTGCTTGGCGACTGCATCAACCAACTGGTCTCCCTTTGTAGGAGGGGGTGGACCCTAAGAAGCTGGACTCCCTCACCACAGGCTTCGGCTTCCCCGTGGGAGCCGCCACTCTGGCTGATGAAGTGGGCATTGACGTGGCCGCCCACGTGGCGGAGGACCTGGGCAAGGCCTTCGGCTCGCGCTTCGGGGGAGGAAATGTGGAGGTTCTGAAGACCATGGTGGAGAAGGGTTTCACGGGTAGGGGTTGTTCTTAGCTGGGGTGTATGACTGGGGGGGGGGGGGGGGGGGGGGGGGGGTGGCGGGTGGTGGCGGGTGATGATAGTCACCATTTGATTCATAAGGATTCGTAACTTACAAAGTTGATAGAAATGCGCCATTGAAGCGTGGAAGCAAAAACGTCCAAACAAGCGTCTTAAAGTACTCTCCTCCTCACCTTTTTATGATGGATTGTGTTTTGGGGTCTATAGGGCGCAAGTCAGGAAAGGGCTGCTATGTCTACACTCCAGGCCTCAAACACAAGGACGTCAACCCTGATATTGAGGAGATTCTGGAGCAATTCAAAATGAAACCAAACCCTGCCGTGTAAGTTGACAACTGCCCCTGCCCCCCAACTGCAACTATGTTCATCTTAAATATAGAAATGACTATTCATAATGAATACATTCTTTACTTGAGCAGTCAGACAAACCTTTCACTTCAACGTCTTCCATATCTTATGTCCAGCTCTTCAGATTCAGACATCCAGTACCGGTTGGTGTCGCGGTTCGTCAATGAGGCCGTGATGTGCCTACAGGAGGGCATCCTGAACAACCCTGTGGAGGGGGACATTGGAGCCGTGTTTGGTCTGGGCTTCCCCCCCTGCCTTGGAGGTAAGCCCACCTCATTGCTGGTCACAACTCTTCAATTCAAACCTAAATCTAGGGATCTGTGATCTGCCTTGGGGGGGGGGGGGTTATGTATTGGGTTATGTTATCTCTTTTCCCAATCTGCAGATTGATAATGCAACCAGAACTCAATTAACCTTCCGTTAGTGAAGAGGCAGACTAAAACCCCTTTCTTCAACAATAGTAGGCTATCGCAGTGCAGCTGCAGGGAAGCTCATTTTCGGCCTACATCATAAACATTTTCCATTTATTTATGTGGGAATTACGTTAAACTGAAACAAGGAATGTGGTGTTCTAACACATTTAAAATGTTAACTCAATAGTCAATATTTGACCATTAAATATTTTGACATTTTGGGGGAATCCGAGCATCTCTTGCAGTCTTAAAGAAATCGCCACTGAAAGGCAAATATTTAATTCAATTGTACTGTTTGGTCTGGATTTGAGCATTGGTGAAACTGAAGGTGTCAGAATACATACAAAACAAATGTCAAAGTTGTCGTGTGTGAGTCTGGCCAATCATGAAATAGCTGTGTCGTCATTAGAATCCGTGCAGTTGCTCTTGAGAAAATGCGCTAGGCTGCACCATAGATATATATTTATATATAAAGGCAATGGGCTGCACAGCCGGCAGTTCTCGAATCGATCTCGCTGTACTTTGATAGATACGTCACAGTGGCCGAGCCTCGGCACCCTCTCAAGTCGGACAAAAAGTCTAACCAGAATTCACTGCTTCAAGTCAGCCAGCTGCAGCCGGTGCTGCATGAACTTGAACACACCTAATGTCTGAACCCAGTAGAAAGTGCAGAAAGTATGACGATATATATTTTAAGTTGAGCTTTTCTTGGACAGGACCAGCCGATGTTCCAAAGCCACAATATGTGGTCTGTAAATAGTTTCTGGCTAACAATAGCATGACACCCTGCAAACTCCGCAGGCATCTGGAGACCAAGCCAATAGTTTGGACCAAGCACCAAATTTTGGTGTTCAAGCCGCTGGAGTTTCTTAGTACAAAGGTAAAGGAACTAAAGACACAGAAGAAGGTAGTCGAAACATTCAGCATTACAAGCTGCAAGGCAACTGGAGCATCATTATGATATGATTCATATCTCGTAGTATTAACCTACATACTAATTAATCATCAGCCATATTATTGATTTTTATTAAAATGAGATCTATTAGGACTTGTGTTCAAAATAAACTTTTTAAAACCCTTTATGGTTGCAACTATTTATTTTCTTGTTGTTATTATTATCATTAATGAAATGAATATAATGTATAAAATGGGGGAGGCCCGGTGACTTGATGTTCTCTGAAGGGAGGCTCACTGTCGTAGCCTACACTTAGAAAACCCAATAGGATTGTATTGTAACCACTATTTCCTGTGTAAAATATTTGTTTTGTGAACAATATTTGGGGGGGATTTGATGTGATATTGACCTTGTACTGTTTTGATACTTTTTAGGTCCTTTCCGGTTTGTGGACTCGTTTGGTGCCGACAAGCTTGTGGAGAAGATGAAGAGGTTTGAAGACGTTTATGGGAATCATTTCACACCGTGCCAGTTACTGCTTGATCATGCAAAGGACTCCAGCAAGAAATTTCACAAGTGACTTCAACCATGTGCCACAAAAATCTAATAGAATTCATGCAGTTTACCACTAGAATGTGCCTATAGCTGAAATTAAGAGAAGCGGCATATCCAAATACATTTTTACAATTTGTCAAATGTTGGAATTCATGACCAGGAACTGGTTCTGGAGAGGTTTTTGTACTTTTGAGCACTATTAATTTGTTTTCCTGTTGACAATAATCTAACTGAGTTTGGATTTGGCAGAGAAAAAAACAGCAAGGCTGTTCATTTATTGCAAATGCTAATGCATTTTCGATGCATGTGAACAGTTCTTTCTTCAATTGGATTGTTAATATATGTTAGACTATTGAATGTTTAATAAACTAAATGATTCCTCCAAAAATGTGTTTAAGATCGAACTCCATGGTTTGGGAAGTGATGTATGATTTATTTTTGAGACAGTGAAATAAATTATATTATTCAACCAACGATCTTAGCTTGTATATTTGTACGTGAAATATTAGGATCGATTTTTGCACTGTACATTAATCCGACATAATGAGCGCACGGTGTCGATGTTAAGCCATAATCCAATTCGTTCTATTGGTCACATGTCTTATTTCCATTGTCTGCGGCGACGGTGCAGGCAGGGTGTGTACCGGGGGACGTGGGCTGGGTCGGGATGACAGAGTTGTTTTCTTGCGGCGGCGCATCTCGCAGCATCCTTTGTATCATGCGTGCCGAAGGATGTTTGGTGTTTGGGTGAGTACCTCTCCGGTATTATCTGGATCTGAATTCTGTGGATATGGGGCGAAACTCAGCAAATCCTATCTCAGATCGGTGATTAGTGTGATTACATGGGACCAATGGGACAACCATCGTCTAATGGAATTGGGTGTACCTGTAGTGTGTTTGGACGCTGCACGATGTTGGACTGAAGCATCGCTTTACAGATTATAAAATAATTGCAATGTTAAAGCAAATCTTTATTTGTAACTAATGATGTCTAAACCAAAACACATCGAGTCGGTCAGGGTGGTGGTCCGATGCCGTCCCTTCAACCGAAGGGAGATAACGAGCAGTGACAACATCTTGGAGCTGAATGGCAGACTGGGGCAGATTACCATTCGAAATCCAAAAGCACCACCTGAGGATTTTATGAAAACATTTACGTTTGACGCTGTGTATGACGGGGACTCGAAGCAAAGCGACATTTATGATGACACGGTGAGACCTCTTGTGGAGTCTGTTTTGCAAGGTTTCAATGGAACTATATTTGCCTATGGACAAACTGGGACAGGTAAAACGTACACTATGCAAGGGATTGTAACAGACCCGGAGAGGAGAGGGATTGTCCCAAATTCATTTAACCACATTTTTACCCAAATATCAAGGTCCCAAAACCAACAGTATTTGGTCAGAGCATCATACCTGGAGATTTATCAGGAAGAAATTAGAGACCTTCTTCGCAAGGACAACAGCAAGAAACTGGAGTTGAAGGAAAACTCAGAACACGGGGTTTACGTCAAAGATCTGTCCTCAGTCGTTACCAAGAACGTAACAGAGATAGAGCATGTGATGAACATTGGGGACCAGTCCAGGTCTATGGGTTTCACCCAAATGAATGAGCGCAGCTCGAGGTCTCATGCCATCTTTGTCATCACCGTGGAGTGCAGCGAGATGGGAACAGATGGTGAGGACCACATCCGCGTCGGCAAGCTCAACATGGTCGACCTGGCTGGCAGCGAACGTCAGAGCAAGACAGGTGCCAAAGGGAAGCGTCTGAAGGAAGCTGCCAAAATCAACCTGTCCCTCTCCGCCCTGGGGAACGTGATCTCCGCCCTGGTGGACGGAAAGAGCACCCACGTCCCGTACAGAGACTCCAAGTTGACCCGCTTGCTCCAAGACTCGTTGGGGGGCAACACCAAGACCGTCATGATAGCTACCGTGGGACCGGCCTCGATGAACTACGAAGAATCCTTGACTACCCTGAGATACGCCAACAGAGCCAAGAACATCAAGAACAAGCCTCGCATCAATGAGGATCCCAAGGATACCCTGCTGAGGGAGTTTCAGGAAGAGATCACGCGCCTCAAAGCCCAGCTGGAGGAGCGGGGTATGTTGGCGAAGGAGAGGAGGAGGAGGAGGAGGAACAGCAAGAGGCTGAGTAGATGCATGTCAGGATTGGAGGAGGAGGAGGCCTTTGAAAGGGACACGGTGGTGTGGAAGGCTGTAGAGGAGGAGCGGAATGTGGAGCACTACATGAAGAAAAAGGGAGGGACCACTGACGATAAGGGGATCAATGGGAATGCAGAGCTGGGAGCCATGGAGAAGATGAGGCCCTTGGTTGACAAGGAGAAGGCGATGGAGGTTATGCAGATAGAGCAGGAGGCCATCGAAAACATAATTGAGAAATTTAAGGTGACAATAATTGTATCATTCTCGTTACTCTAAATATAGTTTATATTTTCTGCTCTTGTCTTACGTAGTCCAATAATCATGCATCACCTCCCTTCTTTTCAGACCATGGAGAGCAAGTTGTTAGTAGGAGGAAAGAATATCATTGACCACACCAATGAGCAGCAGAAAATGCTGGAATTAAAGAGGCAGGAGATTGCAGAGCAGGTAAAGAAACATCCTCATCGTGATTCATCACAGTTCTGCAGTGTGTGTGTGTCCTCAATGAGTGTGTCCTATGTGTGTGAGTGTTGACTCTCCTCTCTGTGTTTCAGATAAGGCACGAGAGAGAGATCCAGCAGCAGATGTTGGATCAGGACGAGGAGACTGGGGAACTGAGGGAGACCTTCTCATCCCTGCAGCAGGAGGTGGATCTCAAGACCAAGAAGCTGAAGAGGGTAAGATGACACGAAGACTCCCCAGCACAAGCTTGTTATCCCTGTATAACTGTAATTTAAGTAAGGGACAATTATTGATTTGCTGGTGTCATCATGGTGTGTACTTACACTAGAGTACTTCCAAAATATAATACCTCAGATAGAAATCTTCTGATCAATAAGTATAGCCCCTTTAACAATTCTTTGTTGAAAACCTAAAATTGTTATCTTAAGACAAATAACGTGTCACCATGTCCTTCTCTAACAAAGCTGTACGCCAAGCTGCAGTTGGTGAAGGCCGAGATAGGAGATG
The DNA here is from genome assembly GCF_021917145.1 of Hypomesus transpacificus. Taxonomy (NCBI): domain Eukaryota; kingdom Metazoa; phylum Chordata; class Actinopteri; order Osmeriformes; family Osmeridae; genus Hypomesus; species Hypomesus transpacificus. The sequence goes on from NC_061062.1 coordinate 4,695,943, forward strand.
TCAGTGATGAACACGTCATAACCAGACAGGAGCTTGAGCAAACACAAAGTGAACTGACAAGAGAACTGAAGTACAAGTGAGTGGGAACCATGAGTGATGATGCGTGAAAGCTAAAACACACACACCCATACACAATGTATGCAACCGTGTCTCACGTAGAAGTACTGAATTGCTTGGTGATCACAGGATCAGCTTGTGTCTCACATAGAAGTACTGAATTGCTTGGTGATCACTGGATCAGCTTGGCTTCTGTACGTGTTTTTACTCAGGTATCTTTTGATTGAAAACTTCATACCTCCCGAGGAGAAGAACAAGATCATGAACAGGCTGAGCTTCGACAGTGAGGAGGACCAGTGGAAGTTCCGATCCTTCATCCCTTCAGAATGGTCAGTGGTTTGATAAGTAAACATTGTTTAAGCAAACTTAGGCAACTGTATATCAGTTTTCACTTTACAATAACCTTGCACATTGATTACATACTGTATGAATAACAATGGGATTAATCCTTAACTTTCAGATATCTATCTTACTTACTCTTTTGTATCCTTACATTAGTAAACCTGCTCAAGTCAAGAGAAGACCTTTGTCTGTAGTGGGATTAAAGAGACCAACCAGCCAGTATGCCCAGATTGCTGCAGCTTCAGGAACACCAACTAGATATCAGGTTAATGCCAGACTGTGTACTGCTAACACACTTTACATATTTCAAAATGTAATTTATTGTTTATAAATTGTACTCAGTGAGAGTAAATGTCAATTCTGTGCAAATAACTTATTTTCTCAGCTTGTCTCATTAACCTCCCTCCCTCCCTTTCTAACTGTCTCTCTCTCTCTCTTCTCGTGTGTCATTTCCAGGCTGAGAATGTAATGCTGTTGGAGCTCGACATGACCCCACCCACCATGTTTACACTGAACCTGAACGGGGCCCATCTGGAGCGTGCGTTCTCTCCCCGGCCAATGAGGAGTCTCCTGGCTAACGTTCCCCTCAGGGAGAGAACCACGGCTTCCCGCGTCAGGAAATCTAGATCATGGTGAGTAATAGACTGCAATATAGATAGAATCATTACAAATCACATATCACATTACTCGGAAGATACAATGATGTGATCAAAACACGTAACTAACAGGGTAACAGAGGAAAAATAAAGTTTGTATACTTAAATATTTACTGTAGTCACAGTCTTTAGTGACTGTGTATGATTATTATGATAATTTGTTTTCTTCTTCTTCAAAGGTATCAAGCACCACGCATTGTATACTCGTCGTCCTCCAGCTCTCTGACAGGGGGAGCCCAGAGCGTCTCTCCGCCTCAGAGACCTGCCTCCGCCGTCTACCACCCAACAGGGAGTGCTGTTGAGTCAAGCCCCTGAGTCGGAATCATCATTATGCCCGTCCTTCAACGCCATTGTGCTTTCGTACATGCTGTCACTTTCATGGTGGAATAATTTCACCTTTCTTTCTTCTATTGCCAAATGATTTGAAAGCCTTTGTAGAAAATGTAAAGTTGAACACTGCATTAGCTTTCTTGTGTTTCCTATTGATTACTGCTTGTGTTAACATATAGAGCAATGTGCACATATGAATAAACTATGTCAAATGTTATTTGCCAAAAAACTTATTGGAAGTGTGCCAAACGCCAAAATGATCACATAGAACAGATTTAATTTGTCATGTCTTCATTACTGTAGCATGGAACTGAGTAGCGTTAGAAACCCCTTTTCCCAAAAATACCAAGGCTTATGTGTTCGTTTTTTTTGAGTGTCAAGAAAAAAAATATCTTCGTGAAGTTTGAGTACTTGTTTGATTCTTTGCTGTCAGCTGTCATATGTACAGTAAGATGACGTTTTTCTCACAGGGTCACATGACACCCTCCTTACAGTAAGCCCAATATGGCAGAAGCGGCAGGTCTTGCGCGGTAACTAAAGCAACATTTCAACGTAACAACAGAAACACTTACAATTCAAACACTACCCTGCTCAAGACTGCAGCGATGAGGGAGAGACAGAAGAGAAAGAAGGGGAGGACGTGGGCAGAAGCAGCCAAAACGGTATCATTGCTGGTTTATTCAACGTTTACTGTGGTTGTTTTCCCCCCTCGCTCCCACTTGTACAACTGTGTTTATGAGTTCATGACCCACTGGTGGTGCAGACGAGAGATGTTGCGTACACAACGCAAGGCCTGCTTGTCTACGAAGCAGTTAGCATCTTAGCTAGACATGACTGTTGCTTAAAAAGCTGTTGTTTATATGGCCACATGTGTGTCAAATGCTCTTTTGCTTGACAGTTGACAATAAAATATTGTGATGACAATCCACGCTTGACCTGGCAAAAGTATATATGCGCGTGACACGTCTGTCTCGGTATTCTAAAGTAAACATATGGTCGTTAGCTTGCTAGCGAAAGTACGCGAGCGTATGCTCGCTATTCAGTTCTGTTAGGTAGCCATACCTTTTTCACATAAACGTTTGACATATAAGCTATCCATGTCTGATACAATATTAAAGCATGTCTTTAGCCCACCACTGTCAGTGCCAGAAACATGTTAAATGATTGCTCATAGACTTACACTAGCTGATGCTAGATGCCTCAACCTAGAGTTGCATGTCAGCTGAGCCATAGCTAGCTAGCTAGCTAGCTTTATCCTGTCAATTTAGTAGCCGTCCAGCAGGTAGCAGTATAATTTAGCAAGCTAGCTAAGGTAAGCTAGCAGCTTTCATGTAGTTGAATCCAATTATCTTTTCTGACAGTTCAATAGATATTAGCAGGATAGCTGGTAAGATAGATTGTTTCCATTTGACATACGGGCAGGACTTTGGGTTCATGGCTCAGTTCAGCACGGATAGATCTAAGATTAGAACAGGAAAACACTTTACAGTGGTTTAAAGTGAACTTTAAAGGTTGATGAACATTTGTCGTGACATTTGTTTAACAACTTTGTTGAATTTGTCTTTTCCAGGTATTGGAGAAATACCCCAACACGCCCATGAGCCATAAAGAGATCTTGCAGGTCATTCAAAGGGAGAGGCTTAAAGAAATTAGGTAAGAAAAAAAAGTCCCATAACTGTCAGCCGTTGTTATTAGTTTGGTGTTCTTTGCTGTGTTTATTGATTCTTTGATTCACATGTTCTCACAGTTATGTTAATGAGAGTCTGATTGATGGCTTTTTTTGCTTTCCTTTTTATTTCTTTTCATAGTGGAAATAATTCCATTCACACAAGCTCTAATTATTTTATTTCTTTTCGTTTCAATTTCACTGTTGTCATCCAGAAGGTAAGAGAAGCTAGCCCCATACCATAACCAACTCATTATAGTGTCTGGTTTGATTACTTTGTAACCTTCTGCATGGTATTAACATGAACATATCTATCTATCTATCTATATATATATATATATATAAATCCTCGATAAACACTGCATGTAAAGTATATTGATACGAAAGATTTGTGACAGATTTTGGTCCCAGAAGCCCCTAGACTTCTAATGCAGGTGTTTGTAAACACAGGTGTTATGTTTGTCCTTTCTCTTGCGTTATTGTGCCAAACTAATAGACATGCAGTATGACTCCAAGCCCACAGTAACTGAACTGGGATGTGCTTGACTCAGTCCTTCACTGTCTCCTGTGCTGTCGTGGCAGTATTGACATGTTTTACTATATCTTGATTCTTGCTGCTCATATTAATAGGATATATAGTCCATTTTAGCTTAGAGACATTTTTCATTTAAAGTTCTATCAAACAACTCAATTTACTTAGAGAATATCACTGAGTCAAACTACACTCACTGTGCTGTTAATGGTTGCCCTGTTTTATGCTTCACGTTTTACAACAGAACAGCATAACACGAGCGAGAGGGGCTACTTCATAACACACTGCAGGAGTGACAAATACAGTAGCATTTATGCTGCTGTTAGAAAGTATTCATTAAAAGTCACAATGTTTGGCCCCCAAATGTTTGGCCTCAGGATCATTGAAGTAAGCCTCGCTCTCTCTCGCTCGCTCGCTCGCTCTCTCTCTCTCTCTCTCTCTCTCTCTCTCTCTCTCTCTCTCTCTCTCTCTCTCCCTCTCTCCCTCTCCCTGAAGCATGTGTCTCTGGGTAGCAGTTGTCTCATAATGTGTCTGTCCTGTCATCTAGCGGGACCTCCCCCCTGGCATGCCTGAATGCAATGCTCCACACTAACTCTCGCGGGGAGGAGGGCATCTTCTACAAGGTTCCTGGGAGAATGGGAGTCTACACACTAAAGGTTAGCCCCAGCCACAATGTGACCACAAAGACAATGGAAAATGTTTCATACACATGCGTGTACATCGGTTGTACTTGAAAACTGAACACAAATAACCCTAAATGCAAATAGTCAATAAAAATCGCAATATCAGTCATGTCATTTCTCAGCGTTTGGTTGAAAAGGAACAGTAGATGAACTCAAACTGGCGCACGTATTTCTTATAGGCGCATTCAGCCGTTTAAGTGGAGCCTGTGATCTGAAGTGTTACCTTGGTGTGTTTTGACGCAGAAGGACATCTCCGATGTGGCTAAAGAGCTGTCCGAGGAGGGGTCTGACGAGAGCAGTGACGATCTGTCAGACTCCCAGAGCACCGAGAACAACCACAGCAGCAGCAACAACCAGGAAGGCAGGAGACGAGGGTGGAGGAGACGAGGTACAGAGGCTTTCATCCTGACTTACGTCATGGAGATGTGTGTGTGTGTGTGTGTGCACGCATGCCTAAACGGCATGCGTGTGTTTCGAGGAAAAGAGCACACAACAGAATGCTTTCATTGTTTGAGTGTGTGTGTGTGTGTGAGCGTCCATGCGTGTTTCCACATCCACCTGGCTGTGTCTTGGGGTGAAGGTTCCTATGAGTACAGATGACAGAGCTTCTGCGGGGAAGCTTGTTTGTCACTCGATCATTTAGTGACTGTTAAAACAGGAAACAGAATTTTTTTCGACCACTTCCTCATATGCATACAGTATATGAGAAAGTTAACGAACTGTGGAGCAAACATCCGCACTTCAGCACACCGTGCCAGTGGGTCTGTTCTTCTTCGTTTTTCATATTATTACAGCAAACCTGCAAACGGAGCAAATGCTAAAAAAACGACAAAAGAAAATTGATGCAATTGGAAAATTGGTCAATTGGTACAACGGTGAGTGAAAGAACTATAGAGAACAGGAAATATCCGTCGGGCCATTAGTTTTGTGTGCATTGTCGTGAACGGGTCCAATTGTAATCTGTAAATGTACGTAAACGTTTGAACTTGTTGAAAGTACGTTTTGTCATTCGAACCAAAGATGCACGATTTGTGAGTGCGGTAGCTCATTAGATCCAGGTTAACGCTTTGTAAGTTAGTAAGTCTTGTTAACACACATTTTTGGGGTTTCTCAGACGCTAAGATCTTCTCAGGAACGTTCTAAGAGCGCTGTAGAACGCTCTTAGAACGTTCCTAAGAAGCTCTTAGCGTTAGGAGCTTCTTAACGCATCTGGGAAACCCGGCCATTAATGTTAACAAGCTTCTTTACAAAGGCCTTGTTACCTATCAACCCTCATCTCATTTTTCGATAACACGCACCCCAACCAATATGATTTACAGTTGCATTGTTTTCTGAACACATATTCATGTTAATAAGCATCTCATTACAAGTACTTGGATCTAGTGTTACCTGCGAATACTGTTGGTGTTGGTGAGAGGGCTCGTTGGCTGAGGTATGTGTTTGTGCTGTGTGGTCCTAGTGCCCTCCAAGCTGCAGTCCCAGCCGTCGTCGCCACAGCCTCGCTGCTCGTCGCCCTCGGTCACCAGCGGCAAGCTCATCTCCCCCTCGCAGAAACACAGCAAGAAGGCTCTGAAACAGGTACCGGAAGGACGTCACCATTGGTGGTGTTCTCTGTTCAGCACTTACTTCCTGTTACCCAGGGGTGCCTCTCTGCTAGCCTCCATGCTAGACGTCATGTGCTGTTCCCCTGAGAGGATGTCAGAAAGCCAATGTGTTTTCATGTTGCGTTCAGTGAGCTAGTAAGAGAACGCCATAGCGCACTTAGTGTGCATGATACAGGTTGTGTTTGTACTGGAGGTTTTCCCATCATTCAGAACCAATTGTAGGATTTTATTTGTTGTTTGGGCTTGAGGTTCAGTGTAAATATATATGTGGAATTTGGTTTGATCAGCCTTCAAGACTTGGCCTTGATCCTGGTTATAAAGTCAATTACAGGAGGCCTGTGTTCCTTAAACGTCTCTCACGAGGTATTTGAGAACAGTGGGGCGTCTGACGAACATTTGTGGCCGGTTTTATTAACATTCTCGTAATCCACAGCTCCCAAGATTTTTGCATTGGCTGCTCCTCGCCTTTTGTGTTCCATATAATTAGATTTCACTTGATCGCACCGATCGTAACTCATTCCATCTGCTCCGTTGTGGAGGATTTAGCTGTGTCAGACTCATTTGTCGGTTTATGAGGCGAAAGCGAGCCTCATCGCCTAGTCAGATGAAGATTTGGCTGCGAAGTGAGGAACGGGCGAGACTGCTCGTGCTCGGTTTCCATCGGAACCACACGTTCTTATTAGGACGAAGGACAAAAGGAAAACGCGTATGCCGGCGCATGGAACGTTCACTCGACACAGCTTTGTGTCAACTGCAGCTCGCCGCACGTTTTCCAAACTGTTCGCTCAATTCCCTCATCCCTCGTCTCCTTGGGTGCGCGACAGGCCTTGAGGCAGCAGAGGAGCCAGCGGCGGCCGGGAGGAATGCCCGCCTCCTCCAGCCCCAGGCTGACGCTGAAGACCGTCAAAGACATGGCGGACGCCACGACCGCCAAGAACGGTAGGTGATGATGTCATTTCCTGTTTGTGGCTCTACTCCCTCAGAGGGTGGAGACGTATCCTGCGGCTCTTACAGTCGGCAGATGTACACTTTCAAAATTAGGAAGCGACATTGTGTCTGCAGTGAAACTCCAGCCCTCTTCAAAAACCTGTTATGTCCTGGTGTGCGTGTCTGTCTTACCACAGTGTAATAGATCTTATCTTTCACGTCATACATAGATCAGTATCAAAACAGGGCGTTCGGAAGTAAATTGGCACTGTTGTCTTAGCACGTCACATACACAGTATAAAGAGAGAGTTTTACGCCGACAATTAGCACCCTGTCGTTAAATCCACACAACATGTTGGCCCTTCCCGCCGTCAGCAGCGTGGGAGCCCAAGCAGGCGGAGGGCAGTCCGGACAGTCCCCAGAACTCCACGTCCAGCTCCTCGTCCTCGGTCAGAGCGGAGGCGTGTCACTCGGCCGGAGCCAGGAACATGTCCCAGAGGTCGAGCAGGCTGAGCGCACGTAAGCACACGCATCCACACCCAGGCCTCGGCTCTCCTCGATGAGGAAATGACAAAAGGTCTTCTCCATTTTTCTCGCGCTCTCGAAACCGTGTCTCGCCCTCGTCCCGATAAAGACGGCCAGATTGGAGTCTCGGGACGAAGGGGAAATCACGGTGTTTCAGTGTCTTAACGCCTGTTGGCTCAGTGTGCCGTCAGTGTGCGATATCTGCGATTTAGCTCATGTCACGGATCGAGGCACGGTCCTCCGGTGTCTGATGCGACGCGAGGCTCTGTTTAACACTCCTCCTGCGTTGGGCGCTAGGTCAACTCAAACGTACCAGGTGTGCAGAGATCGACGTGGAGACGCCAGACTCCATCCTGGTCAACACCAACCTCCGGGCCCTCCTCAACAAGCACACGTTCTCCGTGCTGCCCGCAGACTGCCAGCAGAAGCTGCTTCTGATGCTCCCTCGGGTGGACCAGCAGGTGGGTTCCTACCAACCGAAACGCTTCGTGCGGATTCGGAGGGAGTTTTTGTTTCTCCCTCCTCGCCTTGGATGAGGATGTTGGGTTAACTGTCGCGCGTTGACATCCGTGGGAACCTGTAAAGCCATTTTCGACATCGCAATTAAGAGCGATTCGAGATATGACATTCGAGTTTTGAGGACTTGGATGAATGCACTTTTGACAGAGCCTGTTTTCGTTTTGAACTTTTTGGTACGTCCAGTTGTCGGATGTCAGATATTAGTATGGTTATCTATTATACAGTTACATTTACATTTCTGCATTTAGCAGACGCTTTTATCCAAAGCGACTTCCAAGAGAGAGTTTTACAAAAGTGCATAGGTCACTGATCATAACAACGAGATAGCCCCAAACATTGCGGGTAGCCAAACATGAAGCATACATTGTGAAACCAAATAAGTCCCAAAGGGGAAGAACCATAAGAGCATGTAGTCATACAAGTTACAATTAAACAGCAAGAACCTCAAAAGTGCAAGAGTGTACCTGTGGAAAAAGCAAGCCACAATAATATGTTTCACAGCGAGTACAATCATTTTAAAGCAGTTACAACAGTTACTAATACTGTTGTTGCCTTTGCTTTGGAGTGTGGTCACTGTGGAGGATAATGATGATTAGGGGTGAGGAAGGGCCTTCATGTTTCTCTGCCGTCCCCAGGCTTGCATGGACGGCCACCTGCTGAAGGTCACCAGCTCAGCCTTGAACAACGAGTTCTTCACCTCCGCAGCCCAGTCCTGGAAGGAGAGACTGGCAGAAGGTCGGTACAGCCTCCTCCATTGGGCAGATCAACCAACAGTGAAACGACTTGCTGTATCTGGATGTTAATGTCTGCTTCTCTGTGTTCCGATCTTCCCCAATCCTAATCCCAACCCCCTAACCTTGACCCTAACCCCCTCTATCTTTAACCCACCCCTCCCCCAACACACACACACACACACTCAGGTGAGTTTGCCCCAGAGCTGCAGCTCAGGATGCGACAGGAGATTGAGAAGGAGAAGAAGGTGGAGCACTGGAAGGAGAGATTCTTTGAGAGCTACTATGGTGAAAAGTGAGTCGCCCCTGGGACAGGTTCAATCCCTGACCGTCCACATTCGGATTTTCCTCCGTAAACATAAAATGTCAAGATGTTCTGCTCTCTCTATCACTCTCTATCCCTCCCCCCCCTCCTCCCCCCACACTTTACATCTCCCAATAACTTTCTCTTTTCTGTCTCATTAGTTCTGGCCTCAGCTATGAGGAGTCTAAGGAGCTTACCGAGGCTGATGGGACACCTCCCGACCCAGCCAGGCCCCGCCCTCCCGACCCAGCCAGGCCGCGGTCTCCTCCCCAGCCCAGCCCCGCGGTCCAAGCACCAGACGTCCCCAAGGCCTCCAAGAACAGCAGCCAGGCCGAGACTGAAACCAGGAAGCTGAGATCATCGCCGCCGTCTGTGGAGCCTCCTAAGCCTACTGAGGCGAAGCAGGTCCCACCAAAGGTAGTGGAGAAGACTCGGCCAGCGTTCAACATTGAGAAGATCCAGACCAGAGCTTCAACCAGGCACGCGGTGATGGAAGCGGCTCCCCCTCGAAGACGGGGTGGGGAGGAGGGCATGGAGGTGACCCCGTCTGACAAGGAACCGGTTAAGAAGGAGAAGCCTCAGCTGCCCCCATCCCCTACGAAGCAGAACCTTCTAGAAGGCCGCCCCCAGAAGCACCGGCCGGCGTTTGTGAAACAGCCCAGTGTAAATGAGGAGGACGGCGCCCCTGTCCACTCCTCCCCTGTCCACTCCTCCCCTGTCCTGGCTTCCTCTATCCTGGCCTCCCCTGTCCTGGCCTCCTCTGTCCTGGCCTCCTCTGTCCTGGCCTCCCCTGTCCTGGCCTCCCCTGTCCTGGCCTCCCCCGTCCTGGCCTCTTCTGTCCTGGCCTCCCCTGTCCTGGCCTCCCCTGTCCTGGCCTCCCCCGTCCCAGCCTCTCCTGTCCTGGCCTCCCCTGGCCTGGCCTCCCCTTTGCCTGCCTCTCCTGTCCTGGCCTCTCCAGTCCTTGCCTCCCCTGTGCTGGCCTCCCTTGGCCTGGCCTCCCTTTTGCCTGCCTCTCCTGTCCTGGCCTCCCCTGTCCTGACCTCTCCAGTCCTGGCCTCCCCTGTCCTGACCTCTCCAGTCCTGGCCTCTCCAGTCCCAGCCTCTCCTGTCCTGGCCTCTCCAGTCCCAGCCTCTCCTGTCCTAGCCTCCTCTGTCTTGGCCTCCCCTTTGCCTGCCTCTCCTGTCCTAGCATCCTCTTTGCCTGCCTCTCCTGTCCTGGCCTCTCCAGTCCCAGCCTTTCCTGTCCTGGCCTCTCCTATCCCGGCGTCCCCTTTGCCTGCCTCTCCAGTCCCAGCCTGTCCTGTCCTGGCCGCTCCTTTCCCGCCCGCCCCGTGTCCTGAGGCCCTGAAGAGGAAGTCCTCCAGTGAGCAGGAGCTGGAGCTGACCCTGGAGAAAAAGGCTCGAGTCACGCCACTGTCTCCGTCCACCCAGAACTCTCCTGACCCTGCAGTAGCTGAAGCACATAGAGTGCCTCCGCTGAAGGTAACCCATATCTGTAGTGGAATCTGAGCCCATGCCCTCAACAGTTTGTTTACCAAAGTGTCCCGTGACGGAATGAGAAGATGTTAGAATGCGGCTTCTACCACTAGGTCTGTGCATTCCTTGCCTTTTCCAACGCCTCCTCTGTTTGTTTTTGCTTGTTTTTCACAGATTTCCGTGTCTCGAATCGTCTCTGACCCTCTATCGCTGAGCCAGGTGTCCCCCCACGCCCCTCCCCCTGCCTCCCTCAGCAGCCCTGGCCGCACGGGCGCACGCACCCTGGCCGACATCAAGGCGAAAGCCCAGCTGGCCCGGGCCCTGCGTGCCGCCGCCGCCGCATCCGTCTCCTCCTCCTCCACAGGAGCCGTGCCGGGGCCGGGGCCAGGAGGGGGTGGCGGAGAGCAGAGAGCACCCCCGACCCCTACCGCCTCCCCTGGACCCCCACGCCCCCACAGCCCAGCGCCGGCACAGCCGTCATCCAGGCCGGCGCCCGGCAGCGGTGTCCCCAGCTCGCCGTCTGTGGCATCGTCCTGCCCCTCGGGGTACTTGGAGCCCCGTTCCTCTCAGACACGGAACACTAGCAGAGCCGTCCTCCCTAGAGATGGCCCACAGAGAGGGCCCTCGGAGAACAACGCCGGCTCCGGTTCGGCCCAGAACCTTCTCAAGGCTCCCAACCCTCCTGCGGCCCAGTCCGTCTCTACCTCTGGAGGCTGCTCAACCAGGTCCACTTTGTTCATCCCGGCCAACAACCCTCTGGTCACACAGCTCCTCCAGGGGAAGGAGGTCCCCATAGAGAAGATCCTCCCGAAGCCGCTGGCCAAGACGGAAGCCAAGATGGCCGCCACCCCTTCCTCTGGAGAGAAAGGGAAAATGATGCCGGTTACCACCGGCACCAGAAGTGGTGGCCGGTACCTCACCCCTGGGGAGGACGTCAGTAAGGCCGACCCTCCACTCTCCGGCCAGTCAGGTGTTCCAGGAAGATCCGGTTCTTTCTCCGAGTTCACTCGTCAGCAGAGGGAAACGCCTGACAAGGAGACCCAGGAGCAGATCGTCCAGACCCTGATGCAGAAGGCCCAGCACGGCCAGCCTTACAGGGGCATGGGCCCCCAGCCCCCCACGGGCCCCCGGCCCCCCCGGTACTCTTCCCTCCACCTGGGCCCGTCCGATGAGTCCCAGGACCGGCCCCGGTTCTGCGTGGGGTTCCTGGGTCGGAAACGGACGGCCAGGCCTGCCATGACGGGACACTACCTCCTCAATGTGTCCACCTACGGCAGAGGGTCCGAGAGCAGCAGGAGGCCTCTTTTGTCTCCCACAGTGACCCTGTCGCTGGCAACCCTGAAGAGGGAGCGCCCCGAGGAGACGGCCGGAGACGAGCCGGTCGGGAAGAACCGTCCCGGAGTGAAGTCGGAGCAGCAGGGGCGTTTGGAGGCTCCGGCCATCCAGCTCCGCTCCAGGGTCAAGTCTGAGTCTCCGCCCGCCTCGGGCCGTCCGGCGGATGGGTCTGACGACGGGGGCGTGTCGGGGAACAACGGCACCTCGCCCAGAGCCAAAGAAACCAGCCCCATCGCTCAGTCAGCCCGGAGGCCCCTGGACCTCTGCAAGCAGGGAAATCCCGAGCCATTTCACGCCGCCGGGGCCCCGGAGCCCAGGCCCCAGCGCCCGCCGGCTGCCTTTCCACCCCCGAGAACGCCAGACAACCAGGAGGCGGTGGGCTCGTGCTACGGAGGCACCCTCAACGTGTCCGTACCCCAGGCCCTCCAGGACGCCGCCAGCCCCGGCTCCTCCCCCTCGGTGGCGGGGGACGGCGGGGGCGCCACGGGCGGCGTCATGTCTTTCTCGGTGACGGTCACCACCATACCAGCCGGCCACCCCTTGGACCCCGGCGGCCAGAGGGAGGCTTCTCCGGAGCAGGGCTTCATGGAGGGCCCCGGGATGGAGAACGTCCAGTCGAAATGTTACTGCCGCCTCAAGGCCATGATCATCTGTAAAGGATGTGGGGCCTTCTGCCACGATGATTGCATCGGCCCTTCCAAACTCTGCGTCTCCTGTTTAGTGGTACGGTAAAATGAAGAAAGGAACAGATTGACAGATGGATGTCGTGTTTCCGAATTTCACCTTTCAATGCACCAAGGCACAACCTGCCCCAATCAGGCCATTCACCGTCAATAAGAACCTGTTGCCTTGGTGACGCACAGCCGCCATAACGTATAACCTACAACACTGGATGATATTATTTTGCCTCTCCTATCTGAGAGAGAGAATGAACGACAGTTGTTTATTGCAATGTATGGTAGTCATTTTGAGCAGCACAGTCTTTTTCAGAATTTCATTTGGCAATATTTGCACTTGGGTAGGCTTATCGTGCTACAGTATATATTTTTTTAAAGATAGTGTAGATTCTTTTTTAAAGGACGAGAAACAAATATGGAATGTTATTTTTATAGGACATAACGACAATGTTGTTATGTGTAGACTGCCCCCTGGTCTCTGTGGTGTAGTGAGGAGTCTGTGATAATCATTTGTTTCACATCACATTTGTAATGTGTGCGTGTAAGTGTCAGAAGATTTCTACGATTTGAGTCGACCGTTTTGTAAATCACCGTTTTACTCAATATATTCTAATAGAATAGAGACATCTCTATTTTTCCAATAAGAAACAACCGGTTTTTATATGGATTGCACATGGCCTCGTTTGTACTCTAGAGTTTCAGGGCAAAGCACTGGACAGGCCCTCGCGCGTACATAACGGGTAGTACCGTGGTGTGGAGCACTTACGCACGGTGAGAGAGAACAGGGCCACGTTCCACGTCCTACCTCCACCAGCTCTTCAGCTTTCTGAACTCAGACGGTTCAGTAAAGTTCCCCCTGATGTGTGTTCCCCTCATGGCTCAAAGACACGCAGAGAACATTTGAACTTTTTTTGACATATACATATATATATCTATTTCTGCCTTGTAAATACGTGGGCAAATCTCGGAGCTAGATATGTGTTCATTCTCTAGCTTGGTGTGTGTACTTTGCTTGAGCATATCCAACTGTTTTGTTACAAAAGGGTTTATACTTTACCCCAGAGGGAGGGGGGACAACAACAAAAATGTTAAGTTGTGTTGAAACGCTAAGTGCTGGGCCGTCATGGAATCCTTCAGGATGACATGCTTCGGTTGACTGTGTGAGAGAGAGGTACAATTGAGCACACATACCGGACATTAAAGCAGTGGCTCTCAGACGGCGTGTGGGGGTTGAGGGGGACGTGTAAGGACGGAACATATACAGTTAAAGGAAGAGGATACAAATACCATGTTTCTTTGTTTTCAAAGGTGTGGTGCTGACCCTGACTGAAATCGTTAGCGAACCACTGCATTTAAGCACGATGGTATGAATGTGCATGGTGATTACAGTTCTAAGATAGAAAACAGGATCTTATTTTGTCATTGACATTTTAAATGGTTACCAAGAATGTTTTATAGAAACTATTTCCATGGTAATATGCCAAAGTCACCTCATGGAAACTAAATGATCAGGACTTGTTTTTCATGTCTGACAAGTTAAATAAAGTAATATATTTTAAGTAATATATTTTAATATAAAAATCTATTTGCAAATCATTTTAAAAAACAACAACAGGGTATGTACTAGAATAATATATTGGATGTCCCCTTTTTCTATGCGTTGAAGTGGGCAGATCTTTTGTAAGGAATAGCTTTAATCATGACTGAAGTCCCCAGATTGATGTTACTCAATGAACCCTGAGTTGAATTTGTATGGGCCTGTGTGTCACTTTCCACATCCGATCTGTATGCTCTTATAATAACTTATGAGTGACATTCGGGTCTCAACTGTTGTAATGATTGAGTGTGCTCATTTGGAGGGAATGCCTGATAAGTTTAACAGTTTGTAGGCACTGTTTGTAAGTGGCCAGTGGATCAAATTCAGGTTGTGAGTGAGCGAGAGAGTGAGAATGAGAGAGTGAATGAGTGAGAGAGAGAGAGAGTCAGAATGAGAGAGAGAGAGAGCGAGAGCAAGTGATAGAGAGTGAGATAGTGAGAGTGACATCGTGAGTGAGTGTGAATGAGAGAGTGAGAAAGTGACTGAATAGCATCGAGAGATCTACGTTCGCCCACATCTTTTAAAAGGCAGCTGACAACTAGTTAGGTTGTAAAGGGTTGAAAAGGGACTTAGCACTCCCATATGTTGTTGGTGTTGTTGTATTTGTTTAACCATGATCGGCTGATGATTTGTGTGTACGTGTAGAGGAGTGACCCATGACAAAGTTGATCTTCGGCGTCTTGATGAAATGTATTGGGCGTCAGGAGCAATCAAATGTGGTCTTAGAACGTCATCGTGTCCCTATCACAAGGGTGTACATCTGTCTGTGTCATTTCTGCTTGTCTGTCATTTCCGTCTTTAGAAAGTATATCTTCATTTAAAATGCAGGTGAATGTAATATAGTCATCAGCACTTGTAAACAAAATGTATTTTATCAAAAGTTATATTATAATTAAAATAACAATGAGCAAACACTGATCTTTGTTTCTGGTCGGTGTGTTTTTGTGTGGAGTGTTCTTTGTTTACTACTGAAGGTGTAGGCCAAGGTCTAGTTGAAATGCGAATATAACAAGTGTGGAAGGATGAAAACCTTGCAGGATGACTTCATCGCAAGCGCCCCTTGTGCACTTACATCGAGGCGCCTGTTAGAACCAGCGTGGAGGTGCACGCGCGCACAAACGTAGCCTACGTCATTAGTCCTAGCGTCCCAGCCCACTTATTAGGCTACTTGTTTACTACCTTATATAGATTTAGAAGCATAGCAATGATGTAAGCTTGTATGATTTCGACAGTAGCCTACTCGACATTATAACGCGGGGGGGAGGGGGGGGGGGGTAGTTTCCAAGGCCTGTGTGTACGCGCACGCAGACGGCCGTCGTGCTTGCCTGCGCTTTGCTGTCCTCTGCTGTTGGGACGTTGATGATGCTGAGGAGAGCGGCGCACTGGTGAATTTTTATGAGCCGCCACCGCAGTTCGTAAGATATGTGATGATGGATCATATAAATCGTATTTCATTGCTCGGACGGCAATAACGACAGGGGACAGCGCGCGAATTTATCAAAGGTGAGAATGCAGTGATGAGTCACGGAGGAAATACCCTCCTTATTCACCCTGGACCACTTATCTTCTTCATCTGATGCCAATGATGAAGCTGTAACGCAACCTGCGTGATTTTCTTGTGGTAAGGCTAATTGCTATAAATCCGCACGTTTAAAGACAACAAACCTTAAAACGGCCACCAAAAACACTTCAAAATTGCGATTTCAAAGGTTTTAACTAACGGTAAGATATTTCACATCAAAATGTATTGGCATCACGACACATCATTTATCTTGCGGAAATAAGGTAAATAGGGAGTTAAAACAACAATATGGCCGCGTTTGGTGTACGGTTAAATAGTGAGAGTGAAAAGTATTGTAGTGAAGAAACAATTGTAAACCGACCATGGGTCAGTGACATGGTTAAGTGGACGATGTGTAACCATCCTTGTCTACCGCAGTAGCCGAGTCCTAATGTTGAGACTCGCGTCAAATGATGTTGTCATTACCTCGAGAAGGTGCGGTTAATATGCACCTTGCAACATTGTGGGCCTAGTAAAATTACAAACCACGGTTACACACGTCATCTCATAGCTTTGATTTAGAAATTCATGATTTGATACTATGATTATCATGATGTCATAGGAGTACCCGAGGAATACCCACGCGCTAAAGGAGGCAGTGTAGGCTAAATCACACTCGATAAAGTGTGGCGTTCTTCCTGTTTTTGATGGATGCAATCGATATTTTCAGTTGATATGAATTTCGAGATTAATTCAATAGGATGACTTAGCTGGTGGAAACTATGTGTTGGATGATGATCACGTTGACATCATCCCAGCTGTGCCTCGGCTTCATGACAGAACTGTTTTATTTGCAGATTATTGAAGCAAAATCCTATTGGTTATTGGTGTGAGGGGAGTATCTTATGCATACGACATTTATTGGGATCACTTCAATATATAAAATATGAATTAATGTTGAACTAGCTTGTGTATGGTTAGATACTCTGTTCACAACTATGTTGTCATCATATGATACAAATATTTCAAAATATTTAGTTTCCCCGTTCTGGGCATTGTAAATGTTGTTTTGTGTTTCCTCATAGGGGACTTACTTAATAACATGAACGTTATAATTAGAACTGAACAATGTAGGTCTGCTTATCAGTCCTGAATAGAGCCTCGGACAAGCAAAGGCTCCATGAATAAAGAAGACACTGCAATCTCGCTACATCTATGAAAGGGGGGGGTCATGTCACCAGAGTTCCTCAGGGTAACAACCTCGGCTACACTGCACACGCTCAGTTAGTCAGCTGATGCATAGCCTTCATTCCACTCTTCTTTATCCCATAGCCAAAGTGGGCTGCGCAGACTGACAAACAGGCAGACAGACAGACAGACAGGCAGGCAGGCAGGCAGGCAGGCAGGCAGGCAGGCAGGCAGGCAGGCAGGCAGGCAGGCAGGCAGGCAGGCAGGCAGGCAGGCAGGCAGGCAGGCAGGCAGGCAGGCAGGCAGGCAGGCAGGCAGGCAGGCAGGCAGGCAGGCAGGCAGGCAGGCAGGCAGGCAGGCAGGCAGGCAGGCAGGCAGGCAGGCAGGCAGGCAGGCAGGCAGGCAGGCAGGCAGGCAGGCAGGCAGGCAGGCAGGCAGGCAGGCAGGCAGGCAGGCAGGCAGGCAGGCAGGCAGGCAGGCAGGCAGGCAGGCAGGCAGGCAGGCAGGCAGGCAGGCAGGCAGGCAGGCAGGCAGGCAGGCAGGCAGGCAGGCAGGCAGGCAGGCAGGCAGGCATAAAGACACACAGGCAGAGAGACAGGCAGGCACAAAGGAAGATAAACAGATAGACAATCAAGCAGGGAGACAGACAGGCAGGCATACTGATAGACAATTAGCCAGCCAGCCCGACAGACAGACAGACACCTAGCAAGCAGACAGTCATATGAGCAGACACTGACAGGCAGGCAAGCAGGCCTATCTGTACCACACAGGTTTGACCACTCATTAGATGGCTCTAATACGCTCTGTGGCATCATTACTGAGCTTCCTGGTGCGGTGAGCCCACTGGACCCTTTCAGGGCCGGAAGTCATGTGGAATTATCCTGCTCACAGAGCACAGGAAGTGTTACCCTTCAGAACGCACCTTCTCTCCTAAAAGAATGCAATAAAAAGACACATTTTAACTAGGCTGGATAAAACCCTTAAAGAGAAAGTGTTAATGACTTATTTAAAAAACAGACTTTATTAAGGCGCAAAGGACTCCAGCTTATCTTTAAATTGTTATGGAGACGTAGGGCATTAGGGAGAAACTGTCTAAATGTGTGTTCTCTCTACAGGGCAAGGCTACCTCGCATGGTTCACTAGATTTGAAGTTCATCCAGCGGCAGGTAATTATCGTCTTCTATAGACGTATAACGTCTAAGACTAATTTTTACATTTGTCATTTTATTAAAAAGCACATGCTTTTATCCAACACAACATACAAAGAGTGCATATAGAAAGTACAGAAGAAAAGCAAGGATCAGACGTGCATCATTTGAACAGTATTTTGATGGTGGGGAGAGGAACAATGTATATTTAATAGCCTTTGGAATTGATTTTAAGTCAAGGAGACATATGTAACGTGAACAGATTGCAAGACTAGTCTTTTTCTGTTCATTTTCCTAAACTCTCACCTATTGTGTGACAAGCTTCCAGACAAGTGCATAATCAATTATATGAATATTTGATGATTGATCCTATGCATGAAATCTTCACATTTAGTCAGCACTTCCTGTGACGATGCTGTCGTTCCAGTAGTGTTAGTGTTCTTCCAGTAATGTGGTCGTTATGACACAGTCAGTCAGACAGGAAGTCACGCTGGTGATTTCCTGTGCTTCAGGATGATCGAGGAGGGCAGCAAACGAGGCAAGGCCATGGTGGAGAAGAGACAGCTCTTCATGGAGATGCGTGAGTGGAGCTGACTGAGATGAACTACCCAGACTCCTCTCTGCCTCAGCCATGGCTCTCTCTACCCTGACTCCTCTCTGCCTCAGCCATGGCTCTCTCTACCCTGACTTCTCTCTGTCTCAGCCATGGCTCTCTCTACCCTGACTCCTCTCTGCCTCAGCTATGGCTCTCTACCCTGACTTCTCTCTGCCTCAGCCATGCCTCTATCCACCCTGAATCCTCTCTGCCTCAGCAATGCTTCTCTCTCTACCTAGAGGTCCACGCTGCCCTTCTCTACCCTGACTCCTCTCTGCCTCTCTCTACCCTGACTCCTCTCTGCGTCTCTCTACCCTGAATCCTCTCTGCCTCAGCCATGCCTCTCTCTACCCAGAGGTCCACGCTGCCTCTCTCTACCCTGGCTCCTCTCTGCCTCTCTCTACCCTGACTCCTCTCTGCCTCTCTCTACCCTGACTCCTCTCTGCCTCTCTCTACCCTGACTCCTCTCTGTCCACACGTCTCTGTAGCTCTTGATTTGGGCAGTGACAATGAAAACGACGTCTCCCTTCCGTATACATTTTCTTTATTTTACACAAAATCCAAACATACACTACACAGTTACAGTATATGATCTCACAAGTACGCTTGTTTTTGTTGTGTTACTACAGAATGTAGTCTCGTCTTTGAGGGTATTCTTCATTTACGACCAAGCGTCTTCTATTTGCTATCCTCACAGGGGACTAATCTAGTCTTTTGATTTTGATCAGGGGCACAAAACTTTGATGTGATCAGACTGTCAACCTATAGGACTGCTTGTAAACTCCGATTTGTGCAGAAGAGGTGCAACCGTGAGTACGCCTGAATTTTTTATTCCCCCTGACAGGAAATCTCTTTCAATTTACCATTGGGTACTGTTAGTTGCTGGATTATTTGTGCAATTGATTGAATGATTGATCAATCGGTTACTCCATGGTTTGACTGACTGATCGGTTGATTGGTTCATTGATTGGTTGGTTGATTTGTGGTGTGTTGTTGGTTGGTGTGTTATTGGTTGGGTGGTTGTGTATTTGGTGGTTAGTTGACCGACTATCATTTCCCATCAGTTCACCTTGTGGACGTGTGGAACATGATCGAAGCCTTCCGAGACAATGGGCTGAACACACTGGATCACACCGCAGAGATCAACGTCTCCCGCTTGGAGACTATCCTGTCGTCCATCTACTACCAGCTGAACAAGCGCCTGCCCACCACACACCAGATCAACGTGGAGCAGTCCATAGGCCTGCTGCTCAACTTCATGGTGGCTACCTACGACAGGTACATTCCACCAGTCCTGTCACGGAAATCTGGACTTTGATGCCGATACCAAGTATCCCATTGCACGATGCTGAAAACGATAGTTATGATTTCGTTTTTTAAAAGGGGTAACTTGACAGACTCATTTTTGTTTTCAGTTGGAACCTTTTTTGTGGCGATTGCTAATCGATGCCTCTCATCTGCTTTGGCCCCTTGGCTCACACCCACAGCACAGGCTTGACGTCACACACAGCCCCTCTTGTCTTAAAGACACAGACGCGCCTTTATTGCTACTGGTCTACAGTCAGTTTCGATGCATAAAAGTACCGTTTTCTTTCCTAAAAATGCCAGTATGGTACCGCTGCAAAATAAATCCTTGGTATGGTACAAGTACCTGTTTACCACGAAACACTAGCTTTTACTTTCTTGGCATCGCCACAACAAAAAAGGGCATTCGTCTGGAACCTCTCATTTCATTTTTGACTTGCAATGGAAGTTATTATTATTATTATAACACTATTGGATATAATGACATAGATAAAACCAGTCAGAGCAATGAAAAGTCATCTTGGTTGTTTATGAAAATGCCTCAACTTTGCTAATCTGTACAGTCATCGTGATTGGCCTAACACCTACCATGTGGGACAGAAACCTGTTTGAATGGGAGGTTAGCCAGACCCATCTGCCTGAGAAAATAAAACGTGAGCTGGCAGACTGGTCTGGTTCCAGGCTAAGCGTTTCTATAGGGTGACACATTTCCAGTCAACAGAGCGTACTTAAGTCTAACCTAACCATTCTAATGGGGTTTAGTACATCTATGATCATTTCATTTAAGGAATTTGTCAAAATAGATCAGGAGAAAATGTGTCACTTAATCAGGATACATCCATTTAACACCAGCACAGACAGGATGGAGATAAGGAGGCCAAAGCAGAGTGACTGAATAGATTCCGATTGTTTGTTGTCTTCTTTTTGATGTGTCAGTTATACTTATTTAAACAGGAGAGGGTAGGAGGACCAGAACGTAGTTGTGAAAATAGTTATTCCCCTTAACCTGGTCACGCAACAGTTAGTCAGAGAATCTATACTATCATTCATATCCATACCATCATCCAGAGAACTCCTTCATATGAACTGTGTTTCACTTGTTTGACAGTGAAGGCCATGGGAAACTGACTGTGTTCTCTATGAAGTCCATGTTGGCTACCATGTGTGGAGGGAAAATAGTAGACAAGCTACGCTGTAAGTATACTTTCTTTGGGGGGCATTTCAGATGTGTATTATGTGTACTACAAGCACCCCTGTTCAGAAGTACCTGGAGGACCTTTAGGATCTTATATTTCAGGTCTTGACTAAAGCATTATCTTTTATACATTATTTAGTGGTCTGTTTGCAGTTGCTTAAACTATCCACAACAGGGTGCTGTTGAGGTGTCCTTGTCAATAAATACACTTACATTCACCTGAAACTACAGTCACCTGTGTTGAGCTGTTTGTCACAAGGTTTGTCCCTGCAAAATATTGACATAAATGGAGTTAATATTGTCCATCTGTTATTAACTGTAGTTTATGTACTCTTTTAAACAATGTGAGATTATAAACCATCACCACTAGTCTCCTGTTCATTTAGCGGAAGATTTGATCCAAAGCGAGTGGGAGGGAGATTCAAACCAGGGACCCCTTGACCTGTTGTGAACTGGTCCACGAGTGGATTGTAACCGTCAGCCTTTGTATCTCAGATGTGTTCTCCCAGATCTCCGACTCCAGTGGGGTGATGGTGTTCGCAAAGTTCGACCAGTTCCTGCGGGAGGTTCTGAAGCTTCCCACGGCCGTGTTCGAGGGGCCGTCGTTCGGCTACACCGAGCACTCCGTACGCACATGCTTCCCCCAACAGGTAACACAACCCCTGGGTGTGTGTTTGTGTGTGTGTGTGTGCATACGTTGACTGAAAGTGGAGCTGAAATTCATGTATTTTTGTAGACTTTTAGATTACATCCCCGGTCATTATGTAAACCTATTTAACGAAAGACACCGAAAAATGCATTCCTTTGTATTTTTTCTACGTTTTTTTCCTTCCTGTAAAACTAAATATGATAGGTGCTTAGGTAAGCTTGTACTAACTCATTTCAACCAATAATATCATGACATCAACCACTCTTCAACTTTTAGCGGCATAGATATAAGATATAAATTACCAAATTCCTACCAGCGTTATGTACTATCTATCTATGTATCCTGTTTCACTTGAAGTACATCACAATATGGAATTTAGATACTAACACAATTCATTTTGGAATTTCATCATGAATTTAATTGATCTAATTCAGTCAATGAACAGATGTACACTTTCGGTTCAGATTGCACTTTGTTTACAGTGAAGGAGAGAGGGAGGTCTTCACAGAGGCCTGTAGACATGGCTTGACTGTGTCAGGGTCAAGGCATAGTTTCTTTGTTTCCAGATTATTCCGACAAAGCTTCTGGCAGATGGCGTCCGTATCTCGTCTCACTAAGTCCATGTGTGTGTGTTTGTCTCTAGAAGAAGATCCTACTGAACACGTTTTTGGATGTGTTAATGGCCGACCCCCCCCCACAGTGCCTAGTGTGGCTACCTCTCATGCACCGACTGGCTAATGTTGAAAATGGTACGACGATACCCCATACTTCTGTTCAGGGCATGCTCATGATAGCTTTACTAATATAATAACTACATATTTTTTCATTTCTTTCTTTGTTTGTTCAATTCTATTTTCCTGTTGCTTTTTTCTTTCTTTCATCAAGTCTTCCATCCAGTGGAATGTTCCTACTGCCGGAGTGAGAGCATGATGGGTTTCCGGTACCGCTGCCAACAGTGCCATGGTTACCAACTCTGCCAGAGCTGCTTCTGGCGTGGCCATGCCAATGGTCCCCATAGCAACCAGCACCAGATGAAGGAGCACTCTTCCTGGGTATGTTTAGCAGCACGCTCCACACACAGCACTCACACCAATACCGCTACACACTGTGTGTGTGTGTGTGTGTGTGTGTGTGTGTGTGTGTGTGTGTGTGTGTGTGTGTGTGTGTGTGTGTGTGTGTGTGTGTGTGTGAGAGAGAGTGTGTGGGTGTGTGTGAGAGAGAGAGAGAAAAAGTGTGTGAGAAAAAGGTGTGTGTGAGAGAGAGAGAGAGAGAGAGAGAGAGAGAGTGAGATAGAGAGGGGTGTGATTGTGTCTATGTACCGGCATGCTAGTTGACAACCAGTGTGAAGTCTTCTTGGAATTGTGAGACTTTCTCTGGAACAGATTTCATGGGGTTTTATTCATTTACTCAGCAGATAAAATAGTATTGATTGAATTGTCAGCGGTTTTCACTGCAGTGTCATTATCCCACTGCTCAATCAGTGTGTCTCAAATTGAAGCAAGGGACCAAACTGCTCTGGTCGCTCACCCAATCCCTCACCCACACAGCGCTCCACAGATAAGCATGATTATGTGGGGGCATCATGACGGCAATAAAATGGCAGAGTGTACAGTACATAAACCGGAAAACAGTCTGGACAAATAAGTAAATTAAAAGATATGTGCTTGGCAATATTTTGAGTCGTATTTTACTCATCATCTTCATCCCCATACTGTGCAATATAAATTGAGATTCATGCATTGTAAGGCCAGACTCAAAAAAGGAATTACCTCTGGATAATGACAGTTGGTCAATTCGTTCCATAATCTCGTGACCAAAACACTGGAGAGGAATGGTGTGAGGTGACGGTGGCCATTTTGTCTGGGTGTCTCTTGTAGAAGTCCCCAGCTAAGAAGCTGAGCCACGCCATCAGCAAGTCCCTGGGGTGTGTCCCCATCGGCGAGCCCCCCCACCCCGTGTTCCCTGAGCAGGCGGAGAGACCCCAGGACCAGCCCCACACCATGTACGTACCACACACCTCAAACACCATGTACGTACCACACACCTCAAACACCATGTACGTACCACACACCTCAAACACCATGTACGTACCACACACCTCAAACACCATGTACGTACCACACACCTCAAACACCATGTACGTACCACACACCTCAAACACCATGTACGTACCACACACCTCAAACACCATGTACGTACCACACACCTCAAACACCATGTACGTACCACACACCTCAAACACCATGTACGTACCACACACCTCAAACACCATGTACGTACCACACACCTCAAACACCATGTACGTACCACACACCTCAAACACCATGTACGTACCACACACCTCAAACACCATGTACGTACCACACACCTCAAACACCATGTACGTACCACACACCTCAAACACCATGTACATACCACACACCTCACCTCGCTCACTATGTACATACCTCACACACATATGATGTATTTCTATGCATTTTACATTCATTTTTCGATTTCCAACTGAAACTATGGTATTTCAGTTTGTATAAATCAATAAAGGAAAGCTTCTGAGCAACATCTCAGATGTGTCCACGGACATTAAGCGTCCACTTGGCTGAGAAACAACTACACAGGAAATCCCCCTTGCCTAGCTGCGGTGAGACAACATGCATGTCCATCTATGTGCTTCTGTGAATATGTTGATGTAAGTGATACTGAGTTAGATCAGACGGACCAACATTCTCATCGTAGCCATACAGTAGGCCAACCAACAGCAGCGCCTATCAAATACATCCACTAGAGGAGAAACTAGCCAGCTAACACCTAGACCGGAAGCTAATAAAAAAAAAAAAATCTAA
The DNA here is from genome assembly GCF_021917145.1 of Hypomesus transpacificus. Taxonomy (NCBI): domain Eukaryota; kingdom Metazoa; phylum Chordata; class Actinopteri; order Osmeriformes; family Osmeridae; genus Hypomesus; species Hypomesus transpacificus. The sequence goes on from NC_061062.1 coordinate 4,720,325, forward strand.
TTTCATAAATGTATTTAACATGGGAGCTTTTTAACTAGGTGTATGTCTATAAACAGAGATAAAAAAAAGCTATAGCACAATTCACATTAATAAGCAAACAACCAGTACATGCACACACACACCACACGTGCAGTGGAGACTAAAACCCTCTAGTCTTCAGCAAACTGCTCGGACCGCGTCCCCCATAAACCTCTCTTCTGAAACCACACACTGTATCATCTGATGAGGTATGGATGAAATGTGTGAGGTTTCCTGTTTCCCCGTCTAGTAAATGCTACTCTAAACTGCTTCTGCGAAGCAGTGATGAAGCCTCATGGGAAAAACATTTTACTCCATGCTGAAGTGAAGCTGTGAATTTTGCATTGAGATTAATGGAAAATGTAGGTTATTGCAAACACAATGTCCGCAGCTATGCTTTGTCAGCTTGTCGAAAGGTCTAGCAGACTAGATTAGTCAGTGTGTGTAAAATGTCATATGTAGCGTAAAATGGCCTTATATGCATAGATTAATAATGATTTAAACAACATATTCTAAATCTGGCATTGTTTCCATATGAATCTTATGCCATCCCCCTCCAGTATCTTCAATAATCTGTAAACCGTGTCTGCGCTGGACGTTGATTGGCTGTGACACGCTCGGCTTCATGTGCACAGGCCAGAATTTCAAGCGAGCTCTCTTGAGACTCTGGGCTCTTGTTTAGGCTGAGGTTCATGGCGCGCGGGTAGACAGCTTTCAGCCCAGGACACCTTGTGAGCTCATCGGGTTTTACTTTCAGACATCTCTTGAGGGTTCAAATGGGTAAAGTTCTAGTTTCACGCTCTCTATGGCATTTAGACCATGGCTGGGTAGTGTGTAGCCAGAAGCTTTCATACGATTTGCTAGCTGGTGGTACTAGATCAGTCACCAAATACGTTCCCCGGGTGCCAGACAGCATAAAGGAGACTCAGAGACGGTACATGCTAGTTCGATATTGGTTGTATTGTTTTTCTCCCGATCAGTGACGACAGACCACAGTAGGCACCCTTGCCACAGTCGGCGTTCAGAAAGCAAAGAAAAAAAACAAATTTACGTCAAAGCAAAATCCTTTCTCCAAACAAAAGAAACAACAGCCAATCTTTAAGCCTCCTGTAACACAAGTATTCCGCTTCCTTGCGTGCTCCGCGGTCCCTCTTCACCTCTCTCTCCCGTTCGCCTAATCGGGGCCTTTTTACAGAAAACACAATCAAGGTTTCTTCAGTACACCTGGTTGCTTAATTGGGTAGTTTCGGTGTCCTTGGGCCTACCTCCCAGGAGAGGGTGCCCACGGACCCAGTATGCCACCCGAACCCTCACACTTTGTTATGGCTGGCTGTCTTGGAGGCTAATGTTAGCCCCTTGTTTTTAAAATGTGTCTCTGTTGTGATGTCTGTGATGCAAGATTGACTATAATACCACTTCCTGTCATCTCCATCTGCTCTTTACTTGAGCCGTAGTTATTTAGTGTTTTGCCTTAGAAGCTCAGATGTTTGATTTGAATGCTTAATCAGACGAACATAAATGCAGCAAATGACTCTTGTAGAAATAATCAGCGTTCTGATTCTGGTTTTCTATCTTTTGTAATATAACTCGTTTTATCACAGCAGGGAGGATAATGATGGTGATGATTTTGTTTTCCTCAGGTTTGCTAGGATGGCAGAATTTAAATTAAAACTCTCACAGCAATGCCAAATTCTGTCAAGCATGTGATGCAGGGAGGACCAACTACATAGAGTAAACTACAGTTTAATTTAGTGTTGTCTGAAATCTGATCTGAAATTAAACGCTTAATGTGATCCACAAGAACCTTGGGACAGTCGATAAGGAAATTCCTCAGCAGATATCATTTCCCGTACATTGGCAAACACTGCCTGAATATCAAACTAGCATCAGTATTGCACAGACAGTTCCCAATCAGAGTCTGTTCGTCAGTTTTTGGAGTCCTCCGTGCCCTGCCGCCCAGCACTGGCTGAATCGTGACCCAGGATGGATGTCCTTCAGCGGGGTGTCGCTGGTCTGTCTGACGGCGGTAGCCCGTTCCTGGAGCTGGCTGAGTGGGCTTGGCAGAATCAGGGGAAACATCAAGGTTAATCACACTCCTAAGCCATGGAGACAGCCAAGACTCCTAGCCCACTGAGAGTCCCTCTGGCTCTCTCTCTCTCTCTCTCTCTCTCTCTCTCTCTCTCTCCCTCTCTCTCCGTCTCTCTCTCCCCTCTCTCTCTCTCTCTCTCTCTCTCTCTCTCCGTCTCTCTCTCTCTTCTCCGGAGCGCATGGCATCTCTGATGGAGCTCTTAAAATGTTTATCTGTGTCTGAAAGCAGTAAAGTACTCCAGATCTTCTCGACCAGTCCGTTCTATTCCAGGAGATTTGTATACGGAATCTCAGTTGTGGTTCTCTGAGGCATGGTCTGTCTCTCTGTTGTTGCTGATTTGGGTTGCTGTCCTCACTGTGAGTGACAGACAACACACCCTATAGAGGAATGACTCAAGCTCTCTATACTGAGCCTGGGTATTATAGTAGAACCTTTACATTCACAGCATGCATCACCCCCAAACTTTATAAACTACAATATCATTGTATCTGTTTTACACCTTGGCACCTTCTCCAGGTCCAGTAAGATTTCATTTGTGGCATATATGAAATGCGTACCGTAAAACAAAAGTGTGCTGTATTTCGTTTTTCTGGATGATCCACGATCCGTCAGGTTTCCTGGCAGGCAAGGAGGGAGAACGGGGGCGACCATCACAAGGAAGTCAGGAGGCTTCATGGGTTGATGTTTTTTATTTGATTCATGTCTGGGCACCCAGTGATCAAATGCAGTCATGCAAATAGTGCTGTCGGAAATAGAATGAGGAGAAGCTGGGTAGTGGATAAGATATCATCAGACTCCTCCAGGGAGTTGTCAGAAAGAGAGAGATGCAGACAGACAGACAGACAGACAGACAGACAGACAGACAGACAGACAGACAGACAGACAGACAGACAGACAGACAGACAGACAGACAGACAGACAGACAGACAGACAGACAGACAGACATGAAGAAGCTGGCAGACAAACAGACAGACAGACAGACAGACAGACATACAGACAGACAGACAGACAGACAGACAGACAGACAGACAGACAGGAAGATGCTGACAGACAGAAAGATGTCAGGCAGACAGGGAGATATAACAGACAGAGAAAGATTCAGACAGACAGAAACACAGAAATATGTCAGACAGACAGACAGACAGACAGACAGACAGGGAGATGTAGCAGACAGATATGCAGACAGGCAGACAGATAGACAGACAGGAAGATGCTGACAGACAGGAAGATGGCAGAGAGACAGGGAGATGACAGACAGAGACATTAGTAGTAGTTCTATTTCTTCCCCAAAGTTGTGACATTTATCAACTGGTGCTGAGGCCCACCAGGCCTCAGACAGTGTTAGTTATGAGACATGACACATGTGGAGACCCAGAGAGAAGGGGATGGGGTCTGGGCACGCTGCCGACAAAACAGGAAAATAAACAGTTGTGTCTTTCCATAACACCCTCAACCCTTCCGCTTTTGACTGTGCTTAACGTGCCAGAGATGAGGGCTATTTTTGGTATGGTTTCTAAACAGCCTTGGTGATTGTTTGTAAGAGGATAGTGAGTGAAATGTACAGTATGTTACATAATCCACTGTGGATGAGTGTGCTGGAGTGAAATTATGGAAATGGGATTCTGAAGAGGCTGCGTGCTTCTGTCTCATGGGACACTTGAGGGAAATACAGAAAACATGGATGTGGAGGAATATAAAGGTGAGATATTTCATTCAAAAGGTATTGGCCCGTACACATAGCTTGTGTGTGCGTGCATGTGTGTGCTTGTGTGTGCGTGCATGTTTGTATATGCTAGAGAGGGAGATGGGGGGGTGGGAGGGGAGAAAGTGGAATGAGCGAAGAGGGGAACAGGGGTGTGTGGAGCAGGCGGAAAAAAGGGAGAGAGAGAGAGAGTCTCTGTCGTCATCCAGTCATGTGACTGGAGCGTTCCCTAGGAGACGGCAGCAGTGTAGTACATTGAGATGCTCTGAGGCGGACCGGAGCGCAGAAGGCATCTGGCCGGAGCAGTGCGTGGATGTATCTGGCTGTCCACTCTGGTGCTTTCCACCCTGCAGGAGGTGAGTGAGATCTGCCCCCTCTCCCTCTCTCTCTGCCTGGGCCCTATCCTCTGGCTCCAGGACAGCTGAGGGGATGCAGAGCATGCAGGACATGGGATGGATAGGCGTTGATGTTTTTGTATTGGTTTGTTTATGTGACAGTATGAAACAGACTGTCGGATTGATTTGTAGATTTGTTTCCGTTTTGAACGTGTAATAATGTCTTCATGAGACATCCAGCTGTGCATTTTCAGGTGTGGGTAGACTGGAGAGATGATATGCTGATCTCAATGTTTCTTCTTTATTAGTTGGGAAATACTAATAATGTTGGAATGGTAATGAAAAACATGAGAAACAAACCCTGGTTTAGTCCACCAGAGAGAGAGAGAGAGAGAGAGAGAGAGAGAGAGAGAGAGAGAGAGAGAGAGAGAGAGAGAGAGAGAGAGAGAGAGAGAGAGAGAGAGAGAGAGAGAGAGAGAGAGAGAGAGAGAGAGAGAGAGAGAGAGAGAGAGAGAGAGAGAGAGAGAGAGAGAGAGAGAGAGAGAGAGAGAGAGAGAGAGAGAGAGAGAGAGAGAGAGAGAGAGAGAGAGGGAGGGAGAGAGAGAGGGGGGGGGGGAGGGATAGAGAGAGAGAGAGAGAGAGAGAGAGAGAGAGAGAGAGAGGGGGGAGGGAGGGAGGGAGGGAGAGAGAGGGAGGGAGGGAGGGAGAGAAAGAGAGAGAGAGAGAAAGAAAGAGAGAGAGAGGGAGGGGGGGGGGAGAGAGTGAGAGAGAGAGAGAGACACTGTGGGACTGTTAGAGGATGTCTAGTCGGAGTCTGTTTGTCAGTTCTAATACATTCTGGTTTGAAGTTGGACAACCTGAGCTGTGCACAGCCCGACACACAGATCAACTAATGAGATGTGTGCTTCTTCCCAGATACAGACAGACAGAGGCAGGGATAGACAGAGAGGCAGACAGACAGAGGCAGGGATAAAAGCAGAGGCTGGGACACAGACAGATGAGGAGTCACAGACAGAACAAGAGGCAAAGCTACAAACTCACAAAGGCAGAGGCCGAGACAAGACTGAAATAGACAAATAAACAGAGACAGAGATACAGACAGAGGCAGAATATAGGTAGCAGAAACAGAGTTACAGACAGACAGGTAAACACATAGATTGAGACAGAGGTAGAATGGAGGTTCAACAGTGTCAGAGGCAGACACTGAAAGAGACATAACAGACAGAGGTAGGGACACTGACAGATGCAGAGCAGACAGAGGCAGGGACACTGACAGATGCAGAGCCAGAGGCAGAGCCAGAGGCAGAGCCAGACACAGAACAGACAGAGGCAGGGACATTGCCAGAAGCAGAGTAGAGGCAGAGACAGAGACAGAACAGACAGAGGCAAGGACACTGACAGATGCAGAACAGAGGCAGGGACACTGACAGATGCAGAACAGAAAGAGGCAGAGGCAGAGGCAGGGACACTGACAGATGCAGAACAGAGGCAGAGGCAGAGCAGACAGAGGCAGAGGCAGAGGCAAGGACACTGACAGAGGCAGAACAGAGGCAGAGACAGGGACACTGACAGATGCAGAACAGAGGCAGAGCCTGCAGCAGTGGAAGCTTTGATGCTGAAGCCAGATGAAGCCAAGATCTCTGTTTACTTTCCTAAACCATCTGCAAAGTCACCTTTAGCAGGTCCTCTGCCTCTTCATCTTTAATTACATTTCTGGTCTGCTTTTTGTTCCTCTTGCTCATTTTAATCAGCTTTGAGCTAATAGCATTAAAAAACGCCAACGCCACAAATGGACTTGTGCCTGCCTCCCTGGCGACATTGCAGTCTCCCACGGAGCGTGCAGACGTGTTGTGTGACCACATCAGGAGGACTCCCCTCGGCTCAGCCCTCAGGGTTTCTGATTCATGAAAATACAATGTCCCTGTTCCTTGGTGGCATGACTGTACATTGCTGCATAGGACCGTGACAGGTCTGTGTAGGACTGTGACAGGATTGTGTAGGGCTGTGTAGGACTGTGTAGGACTCTGCAGGACTGTGTAGGGCTGTGTAGGACTGTGCCAGGATTGTGTAAGTCTGTGTAGGACTGTGTAGGACTGTGACAGGATTGTGTAGGGCTGTGTAGGACTGTGTAGGACTCTGTAGGACTGTGTAGGGCTGTGTAGGACTGTGCCAGGATTGTGTAAGTCTGTGTAGGGCTGTGTAGGACTCTGTAGGACTGTGTAGGGCTGTGTAGGACTGTGCCAGGATTGTGTAAGTCTGTGTAGGGCTGTGTAGGTCTATGACAGGATTGTGTAGAACCATGTAGAACCGTATAAGGCTGTGTAGGACTGTGTAGGGCTGTGTAGGACTGTGACATGGTTGTGTAGCACTCTTTAGGACCGTGTAGGCCTGTGTGTAGGACTGTGTAGGGCTGAGTAGGGGTATGACAGGTCAATACATGGTTATGGAGTTTAGTATTAAAGACCTCTAATCTTGTGTTTTTAGTCAGCCGAAGCCAGTGGCCAACAACATGAACGACACTATGCTCATGTCCTCTGGGGCACCTACTCCTACCAAAAGGTAAGTTCCCTTAAGCATAGCTGTCAATCACCAACTGAGTCTCTACAGAATGGTACTTACATTAAACAGTTATTAAACTCTACGGTCATAGCTCTAATGCTAACCAGTTACAGAGCACTAACAGTTACTGTTTTTTAAGTAGCACACCACTGCAGTGTAAAGTCATCTACTTTATGTATTGAAATTCAACAAGCTTACAAATGCCATTAAATAAAACGACCAAAGCAATTATATTCCGATCTCTACTCCATTGTGATCTGCGACTCATCGTTTTTGCATTAGAGCACGCCCCAGTGAGTGTGCCAGGGAGGGAAAAATACGTTGTGTTGTCTAACGTTGAGGGCTCTTCTGACTAATGGACAGTGATTTTTACGTTGAGCCATATAAACAGATCACTACGAACTCCCCCCAGTCAGTTAAAGGCCATGTTCATTTGAATCCTCTCTGTGGTCATGAAGCAGATCATAGGGACATTATAGTTCCGGATTGTTTCAAAATCATTTACAATGCAATCTTCCACGCTAAATCACCCATCCGTTCACTGAATAGCATCCAGTTGACGGTGGCACTGCGTCAGCTCAGTATTGACCACGCCAGTGAGCTGGCACTGCTCTCCAGTGGATCACTTGTGCTCTCGGTGATCTCTGCAGAGGTGTGGTATAAAGTGGTGTGTGTCATGTGTGTGTGTCTGTGTGTGTGTGTGTGTGTGGCTGTGGTATCAAGTGGTGTGTGTCCTGTGTGTATGTGTGTGTGTGGCTGTGTTATAAAGTGGTGTGTGTCATGTGTGTGTGTGTGTGTGTGTGGCTGTGTTATAAAGTGGTGTGTGTCCTGTGTGTGTGTGTGGCTGTGTTATAAAGTGGTGTGTGTAATGTGTGTGTGTGGCTGTGTTATAAAGTGGTGTGTGTAATGTGTGTGTGTGGCTGTGTTATAAAGTGGTGTGTGTAATGTGTGTGTGTGGCTGTATGTCATATAGAGTTGAGATGGTATCCCAGGGCAGCAGATAGGCAGGCATCCGATGCCCCAGTCCTATACATGGAAGCAGTGCATGATGGGAGCCAGGCTAAATGAACATGATTCCTCGTAGAGCTTTGCAACATAAACTCCCGTGGCTGTCGTCACTGTGTGGTGACAGGATCGAGCAGAGCGGTCGCGTGTCATAGGAGAGATCGTGTTGTCCATGTTGACCACCAACATAATATCAACACAACTCTCATGTCGATATGGCACCTTGCAGGCAAACACCCTGTGCTCCTCCATGTTGTGTGGGCGTAGTAGTAAGGATCTTGTTGGGCAAAGCCAGATGCCAACAACATGTCAACACAACGCCCGCCCACCCCCATCCTCCAGCCCTGGGGGGCAGTAAACAGTGACCAGTGTTGTGTCTTCAGACCAGGGGGAGGGTCAGAGGGAGACACAGCAGTGCGTCTTGCTAGGAGATACCCCCCCCTCTTGACCGCCCAGTCTAAGAACCCTCATAACCTTTATGTTGACATTAGACTCTGTGACTCATCGCTGTTCTGGCGCTGTCATGTCATGCTCTGCTGATGACTCTGCTCCACCCCTGGGGAACGCCAGCAGCAACAAGTCCATGTTCCCATCCATTTTTAGGCCAGAAATCAAACATGAACTACTCACGCCATGTCGGTTTGATACGGTTCACAGTGTTGGAGTGGAAGTCGGTAGAAAAGGGCTAAGGCAAGCAGGGTGGAGGAGGGGTTTACTCTGGGGTTAATGCAGAGCAAAAAGTCACTTTCTATCATAGCGACCATGTGAGCTGACTTGCTGTCACATTAGGTTTGTAAATATGGATCTGTGTAATAACTCTTTTTCTGTTCTGCCTCTGTGTGGCTGTGACTGGCCTGGGAGGTGACAATGATGAATAATAGAAATCTCCAGGCTCCTCTCTTCTCCTCTCTCTTCTCTCTCCTCTTCTCTTATCCTCTCTCCTCCTCTCTCCTCCTCTCTTCTCCTCTCTCCTCCTCTCTCCTCCTCTCTTCTCCTCTCTCCTCCTCTCTCCTCTTCTCTTCTCCTCTCTTCTCCTCTCTTCTCCTCTCTCCTCCTCTCTCCTCCTCTCTCCTCCACTATTCTCCAGGCTCTCCTCTTCTCCTCTCTTCTCCTCTCTTCTCCTCTCTTCTCCTCTCTCCTCCTCTCTTCTCCTCTCTTCTCCTCTCTCCTCTTCTCTTCTCCTCTCTCCTCCCCTCTTCTCCTGTTTTTTCCTCTCTTCTCCTCTCTTCTCCTCTCTCCTCCTCTCTCCTCCTCTCTCCTCTCTCCTCCACTATTTTCCAGGCTCTTCTCCAGGCTCTCCTCTTCTCCAGGGTCCTCTCTTCTCCTGGATTAGCCCTGTGGCTTCCAGCATGACGCCACACTTCTGTCGACACTCCAGAGGACCACCGTTCACATTACCTCCCACCGGGCCGTACCTGGTCATAGACAGTAGAAACATCAGGACTTTTCATTTTCCTGAAGCATCCTCTTCCAGAACGTGTGACGCAAACTCAACCCAACACACGACGCCTGTCCGCTACTCACTGCACGACACATTTGATTGGCTAAATCCAGAGGTGGTTGTCCCGACTCCTCCGTCTAGTGTATAGTGTACGCTGACATGTCCCCTCGCTGTCTGCAACCATCGCTCAGCTTCGCCCCAAGGACAAGGTGTCACCTCACTATTTATGAGCTGTTAGTCAGGCAGAAGCACAGCGGCAAAAAAGAAAAAAAAGCCTTTGCTGCCGAGCTTGTTCGTTTTTAATTTGGAGTTAACAGAGTATCGACCAAACGTCAGTGGATATGAAATCTGTAGGTCGACTTCTAGGTGTGGAACTAGTTGTTTGTACGGAGGGGAGTCAATAGCCCTGTCATTACTGAGTAGAGGACAATAACTTACCCTCTGCTCCCCTATTCCTACCTCAAATACTGTGTTGAATGTCCCATTGATCGCCTTGTAACATCCTAAATGTTGCAGTCGGACTGATGAACACGCTATCTCTCTGTGTTTGCGTATTGCGGCTGGCACTCGTTCATCAGGCTGTCTGGGCCAATCAAAGGGGAGCGCTGTGATGGAATTACACCCTGGTTTTGACCCGGCCCAGGAGGGTGCTGGGATACGGGCCCCACTGGAGATTGATTGGAGCCGGGAAAGCCTCTGACAATGCGAAGACGCGTAGTGGTCTAGAGATGAACGTCCCTCTGGAGAGATGGGATCTATAGGGCTCATCCTTCTTAGCCTGGCAGTGGAGGGGGGCTCTGATGTCAGATGATGAATAACTTTAGTCCCAGGCCTGAGTAGGCCGGAGACTCCCGCTGTGGTATCTGGACGGATGGTACCTGCTCCGGGCTGATGGATGCACGGGGTTTGCAGCCATATTAACTGGATTATTAACTCCTCTCTCAGTCAGAGAGAGAGTGCTGTACTGAGAGAGCAGAGGGCAGAGCATCATCTGGGCTCTCCTTCACTCACCCTGCAGAACACTCTCTGAGGGGGCACGACATATGTCCAATCAGCTGTTAATCCATATGCTACACCCGACAGTGGGACAATCAAAGTCACAGACGGATTTGACCTTGGCAGTTAATGCTAAACAGGTCAAACGAGGGTTTGATCCAGCCTGCCGCATGAGGGCCCTTGGGAGTTTGTATTTGTTATTTTGTGTGAGGTCAGCCAACCGCACACAGCCATTTACGCTGACGTCATCAGTAGATAATGCTCTGTAACTTAGCACCACAGACACACACGTTGATGCCAGCTCTGACAGGAAGCCCAGACAGAACGACAGCCAGAATGTGCAGTAAAACAAGATTGAAGTTGTTTTTCTGTGTCATTGTTATTCAACTAGGGGTGACAAGAAGGCTACTGTAACTCCACTTACTGTATATAAGTCTTTCAACGGCATTAAAGGGTGTTTGAAATGTTTCAATTTTCTTTCTGTCTTTCTTTTTTCCTTTCTTCCTCCTTGTTTCCAAACCCCAACCTGCTTCTCTCCCTATCTCCTTTATCTCTCTCTTCATCTCCCTGCCTCCCTCTCGCTCTCCTTTCCTCCCTTCCTCTCTCCCTCTCCCTACATCCTTCCCTCACCCTCTCTCCCTCTCCCTTTCTCCCTCTCCTTCCCTTACCCTCTCTCCCCTTCTCCCTCCCTCACCCTCCCTCCCTTTTCTTTTCTCCCTTCCTCTCTCTTTCCATCCCCTCCCTCCTTCTCTCCCTCCCTCCCTCCCTCCCTCCTTCTCTCCTTCTCTCCCTCCCTCCCTCCCTCCCTCCCTCCGGGGCAGTGTGTTGGAGAGCCCCAGCAGGTTGGATGAGGAGCATCGCCTCATCGCTCGCTACGCTGCGCGCCTTGCAGCCGAAGCAGGCAACTCCACAGTGAGTGACTCTACAGTGAGTGACTCCACAGTGAGTGAATCCACAGTGAGTGATTCCACAGTGAGTGACTCCACAGTGAATGACTCCAAAGTGAGTGACTCCACAGTGAGTGACTCCCCAGTGAGTGACTCCCCAGTGAGTGACTCCACAGTGAATGACTCCCCAGTGAGTGACTCCACCACTGTGACCTGTGCCTCACATCGAGCGATCTGACAAGAAAGCGTTGTGTAACAGGACGATGGCTGAACATGCAGCTGCAGTAACCTAGCTCGTTGTTCAAAGTGAAGGACAAACGAAATTGCGGCCAGGGCCCCCGTTGTTTAAGCCTGGCCATTAAAAAGTCTCCCTACGCCCCAGTCATTTTGCACTAAATCATGTTTGATGTCTTCAATTTGTCTGTTCACCCCTGATTGCTTTGTCTTTCAGCAATGCCCTCCAACAGACCTGAGTTTCAACTTCGATGCCAACAAGCAGCAGAGACAGCTGATAGCTGAGCTGGAAAACAAAAACAGGTGAAGCCATGTTTGAATATTGCAGTCTTGGTTTAAAACAGGAGATGGGTCACTGGTAGAACTTTGATTGCACATCAAGAGGTTTCAGGTTCAAATCTCCCTGTACATCACTTTGGATAAAGTTTTGGCTAAATAAATACAGGACATGATATTAGAAGCAGTCTGAAAGTGAAAGTGAGATGGCTGAATGGATTCCCATTCTAAGTGGATGTTTGCTTTGAATCGTTGGTCCCTCAGGGAGATCCTCCAGGAGATCCAGAGGCTGCGGCTGGAGCACGAGCAGGCCTCCCAGCCCACGCCTGAGAAGGCCCAGCACAACCCCACCCTGCTGGCAGAGCTGCGCCTCCTCAGGTCCTCACACACGCACACACACACACTTTCTCACACACACACACACACACACACACTCTCTCACACACACACACACACTCACTTTCTCTCACACACACAGACACACACACACACACACACACTTTCTCACACACACACACACACTCTCTCACACACACACTCACACACACACACACACACTCTCTCTCACACACACTCACACACACATACATAACACGCATACATACACATACAGATACACATACACTATACTCATCGACACACATATACACGCACACATACATAACAAACACACACACACACCTTCACAACACACAAACAGACATGCATGACAAACACTGATATAATCACACACACACAGACACATAACAAACCCTCAAAGACACATCACACACAGACAAACACACTTACATTACTGTAACACACGTACACACACAAAACGCATATGCAGTCACACCCACAGCAGCCATGCGTGGCTACAGCTTTAAGACTCGGGCACTGTTCCTCATGCTCCGAAAGTGGCCAATGACTTGAGTTTTTTGTATTGTCATTGAAAATGGACTCTGAACTCGAGTGAAGTTATCCAGGACAAGATATCAGGACACAAACCTGTTGAAGCAACACTGTGACCGACACCCCCCAGAGTCCACCCTGAACAGGACTATCAGCCCGTACATTCATATCGAAGAGGTAATCCCCATCTGGTGGGCAGCATGCAGAATGTGTTTGCTAGCCAGCAGTGCAGCCCCTCACAGAAACGTGACCATCCTGACAGCCTCAGGCAGCAGATGCTTGTGAGGGTTGAATATTTCGTCAGGCAGGAGGCGAGCAGATGGACTTGAGAGGCTCTCAGCAGCTCTGGGTGCTCTCAAGTGGACGGACAGTACATGCTCTTGACCACCAGGGGGTGGTGACGAGACCAGGCCCTGGTCGCGGCTAGTCGGGAACTGTAAACGAGGAACAGCCTCAGAGCAGCGCTCTGACACCAGCTTGACGTGTTTGCGTGTGTGTGCGTACGCCTGCGCGCGCGTGTGTGTGTGTGTAACAGACACAGGAAGGATGAACTGGAGAGGCGCATGTCAGCGCTGCAGGAGAGCAGGAGGGAGCTGATGGTGCAGCTGGAAGGACTGATGAGGCTGCTGAAGGTAGGAGAGGTGATTGTTTCTCTCGCACACCTCACACTTTATCACTCCCACCTCCGGCTAGGACTGAGGGCACCGTGTTCACACTGTCGACTGTTGATACAGTTCCACACCCTTACTACCACTGGCTACGACTAAGGTCGCCGTGTTTACGCTGTCTACTGTTCATAAAGTTTTGCATTGCCGCTTGAATACTGAGGTTGCACTGTTGACTGAGTTATGTTCACTTCTGTCACAAGTCTAATTTATGCAAGATCAGATTTAGTTGTGTGTATGCAGTCTCTTCCGCAGCATCGATATTCTACAGTACAGCTCTGTACCTAAATAGACACCTTGTCCTGCCTCTCTCCTCTGTGTGGCTGTTGTGTTCACCCCCTTCTCTCCCTCTTCCTGTCTCTCACTGCTTCCTGTTTCCTGCTTCCTGTTTTCTGCCAGGACGAGGAGCAGAAGCAGGCAGTAAGTGGCTCCTTATGACATTACCCAGGCTCCTCCCACCCTGTACCTCTGACTGATGTTTGGACTGATCTGATAACGTTATGAAGGATGGAGCCTCCTCAATACTGCACAGCTGTAGCCTGCTTTACTGGCTTTTGCTCCCTGGTTTTCAGTGAGATAACACAGACTGTAGACTTTAGACTGAGGTCAAACCCTTCACTCAGGTAGGTCTGAAGAAGTAAGAGGGAGAGCGAGAGAAGGTGAATGTGAGAGAAAAATGTGAGAGTAAGAAACTGAGGGTAAAGGTAAAAAGTAAATACGACCTCACGTTATGTCATTCTGCCGCCGAAACTTTCAGCCGTCCAAAAAAAGTTTGGATCGGGTTTGGTTTTCTGTGTTTTTCGAATTCATAGATCCATAGAGTTTTTTTGACAAATCAGAGCCACCCAATTTTTTGGCTGACGATGACGACAAAACGCATACGAAAATTTCGCACTCAGTGTGCAAGGACCTTTAGAGTGAAAGAAACAGAGATGGAGAGAGAAACGGAAGAAAGGAAGAGAGAACGCATTACGCACTATGCACACTATGCACTACGCACATGCCACCTTTTGCCCACTCACGCTGCTCATTCAAATTCTTATATGTATTTATATGTTATTTTAGTTCGTAGACTATTGGACTTTTTTCCTTAATTTAAGATCCGTATATGTTTATTGTCTGCACCTTCTTGCCACAGTAAATTCCGTGTTAGTGTAACATACATGGCGAATAAACCGAATTCTGATTCTGAGAGAGAAACCGAGAGTTAAAGTGAGAAAAAACACACAAGGACAGAGAGAGTTTTGTTTTTCTGCTCCAAGTGACAGAGACCTGCCTCCTTTCATCCAAGCTAACAGCCCTGTTCCTAATGTGACTGCAGTCTGGCTGGCCATCTGCTGCCTGGCTTCTTGCCACGGTCCTGGCCCGGGCCCCGCACCAATCCCAGGCCTAGGACACAGTGCCCCTTTCACTAGCACCCTAGCCTTGCCCAGGCATGGCCTCTCCAACACACACATGGTTCTCGTTAGCGTCCAGAAGGTGAGGCTGCTCTGTAGACACCGTGCATGGACACGGGCCCGGCAGTTTCCAGGATCCTCCCATCTTGAGCCTACTCGCCCATCTGGGTCGTCGTTTGCCGTGGATGGTGATTGGGTGGATATGCACTTGTGTGTTTATTCGGGTTTTTAATAAGGCTGAAGCTGATGGCAAAGTCTAAAGCTAGGTCGTCAAGCTTGTCTTTCCTCTTAGGCAGCGATGATGATTGTGGCTAATGCTAATCTATTCTATCATCAAAGTCGAAAGGTAAGGTCTCAGGCCACTGTGAGGCTTCAAGTTAAGTGTTCAAGCTAGGTTTCTAAGCTGGGTCTTCAAGCTAAGTGTTCAAGCTAAGTTTCTAAGCTGGGTCTTCAAGCTAAGTGTTCAAGCTAGGTTTCTAAGCTGGGTCTTCAAGCTAAGTGTTCAAGATAGGTTTCTAAGCTAGGTCTTCAAGCTACATACTGTCTTCAAGCTTGGACTTCACCCTCACCTCTCATCTGACCCGCTAGTGATGGTTGTGTTGCAGGCCCAGACAGGGGGTTCGCCCCACTCCTCCCCCAGCCACGGTGCAGGCTGCTCTATGCCCATGCCCATACGCTCCACCTCAGCAGGCTCCACCCCGACCCACACCCCCCAAGACTGCCTCGCAGGGGTGGGGGGCGACGTGCTGGAGGCCTTCGCTCAGGGTGAGTTTGTGTCGTCCCCCTTTCTTCTCCTTCCTCCCTACATTATCTCAGCATTGCTGCAGCCTCATTCACGACTGACCGTTTTGTGTTTGTTTTTTAAAGTCGAATGTGTTGGAATCACTCCTTCGTCCAAACCACTGCCAAGAAATTGCTAGTTGTAGTCAATGACTATGAATAATTGATAAATGTATTTCCCTCCAGGGATGAAAGTTAGATTATCTTCTTTCTTTGCATCAGGTGTCCCCAGAAATCTACGGAATGATCTTTTGGTGGCCGCAGACTCTATCACAAACACCATGTCGTCCCTGGTGAAAGAGCTCCACTCAGGTTAGTTGAAAGTCACGAGGTCTGTTTATCTGCCCCCGGGCGTATTGTTCCACAGGGAGAGAGAACATCATGGCTGAACCCTCTGGTCTGTATTTGTAGTAGATGATGCTGCCGAGGAAGAGGAAAGCCACATGCGCAACGGTGGAGGCAGGGGTGAGTCTGGGACCAGCAGCACCCTGGCTTCACCACTCACATACCTCCTGTTAGAGATTGCAACCACTCGCTTCACTCACTACTGTCACTGTGCACACATAGTTTACATCTTGAATGTATTTTGGGTATCAATACAATTGATTTGAATTGATTGTAGAATGAAGACATAGATTATGTGGTGCTTTAGTAAAATGACATTTGAATGTCGCTGAAAATTGCTCTCTTTGTTTTCTTCCTGCAGACGCAGAATAAACAGAGTATAAAGTATGTTTCCTCTCAATGTTTAATGACACAATATCTATAATGTATGATGTCCCACATTTGCTACACAAAAAAAGGGACTTGTTATGAAACCATGGTATGAAATCATGTTCAAGTGACTGACGTCATAGCAGTAAAACATTTGCAACCTAAAACAAATATGACTAGACTGGCTGTAATAACCCCCAGCCTGTGTGGCTGTAGTAACCCCCAGCCTGTGTGTAATAACCCCCAGCCTGTGTGTAATAACCCCCAGCCTGTGTGTAATAACCCCCAGCCTGTGTGTAATAACACCCAGCCTGTGTGTAATAACACCCAGCCTGTGTGTAATAACACCCAGCCTGTGTGTAATAACCCCCAGCCTGTGTGTAATAACCCCCAGCCTGTGTGTAATAACCCCCAGCCTGTGTGTAATAACACCCAGCCTGTGTGTAATAACACCCAGCCTGTGTGTAATAACACCCAGCCTGTGTGTAATAACACCCAGCCTGTGTGCTTGCAGGCGCAGTAAGCAGACCGTCAGAGAGGAGTGGATGTGGCTGGAAATGCTTCAGTGACAACAACCCCCAAGGCATTAGCACATAGAGTAATGCATGCTGTTACTTAACAGGATTTCACTATGTGAACTCCAAATGTTTTCATTACACCTTGCAAGAAAAAAAGAGCAAGAAGTGTCTGTTAGCTCTGTTTGTCCTGTATAAAACTGCTGTAATTACCCAATGATTTCCCTCACGACTGCAAAGGAATGACTTACTGTGCTTTCTCCCCTGCTGTCCCATTCAAGCAGATCATTCTGTATATACTGTACTGTACACATGACCTTGGGAACTCCAACCTGAAAACAAAGCTTATGTCCATGACACTGTTGCCCGTCATGGCTCGTGTATGATTTGCGCTTAAAATATTTGGGGTTTTGTTTGGAGTTGTGCTTGGTTTCCTTAGGGTTTTGCATGACGTTGCACTCCTGTCAGGGGGATGGTAGCACATTCTGCCAGCTCTGTTTGGGTGACGATGATGATGACTGCTGGGATTTCGAACTATCACGCCTCAGAAATCCCCCTGAGGCACATGCTGCTGTGTTCTCAGACAGCCAAATGAGGGCTGTTAGGTAGACCCCTGGGGCTGCTATCAATCCGGGTGGAATAGATCTCAGCTATGGATTCGAGTTATCAACCAGGACCGTCTAAATGCTCGGTATGGACATTTCAATCTCTCTTCCCAGCAGTTTAAAAGTATCGTTTGAACAAAAGGTGATCGGTGAGTGGGCGGGGGGGAAAGCAGGATATTTAAGTGAACACTGTTAAAGTAATTACATCTGTATCTATAGGTGAGGATGTGGAAGAAAACACACGTCGGTGCACGAGTAAAAGATGCTACGATAGCTTTATATAGTTAAAACACAAACTGGAAACACAAATATTGATGTGAAACGAAACGACGGGCGCTCAGGGACTGTGGAAACAGGTTAAGTGTAGTAGCAGTGGCTTTTAACTCATAGATCTAATCAACTCCAGACATGCCTGGGGTTGGTGGGTGTCAAGGGTCAGTCTGGGCCATAAATGATATAGAGGGAGAGAGAACAGCGAGGGGTTAAAAGCCCTGTTTGCATTGGAGCGGAGAGGGTTTTGTCTGAAGTGCTTATTTGGTCCGAGCATGTTGTTAATGTAGCTAGGTGTCTGCCTGGGATAGGTAAAGCTTTGTGGTTACTGGGAGCTACTTTAGTGGACAGGACAGAGATACTTGAATCAGATCAGGTCCAATGTTTGCTTGTTTTTCCTCATTTGTCTTCTGGTGTGGGGGGCCCGTTTTATCATTAAGGGTGGTCATAGGTCTCTGAAAAACAAGCTCTGAAATCAACTTCTAGATACCATTGTAAAGTTTATTAATGATGATGCTATAAGAGTCAGAATGCAAATCTGTTCGGTTCATGCAATTGAAATAAAAAGGTGAAGTCGGTCAAATGACTGTATATGGTACAAGCCATTGGTTAAGCAATGAACTGTTAGGACTTTGTACAGAATTTCTGAGAGGACGCTAGAGATTTTACATTGAGATTTGTACAGTCAGTCTATTCTATAAGCTACATTTAAGGTCTTAACAACCTGTTACACTGTGTCAGGAAACAGCTGAACATAAGAGAGCCTCCTGTGTCAATGTTGTTCTAAATGTAATGCTTTCGTTTTGGTCCGTCACACGTTTTCATCAGAAGTATTATCCTAACTTGTTAGTGTAGCTTCATCATTGGTGATATTTTGTCTCAAACACTCATTCAAGTGTGCACTGTCAGTTGCCTAGCTGTAGAACCGGTGCCGTTCTATGGTTCCAATCCTATTCATTTAGGGTTCCACACTCTTCCATGTGAATGAAATCCCAAAAACAACTGCAAATGCTGAGATTGAAGTTTTGAGAAGCGAGTTCCTGTATTTTCATTCGCTTTGGTCACAGATGCGTTACAATTTGAGTTTGTGCCTAGATGTTTCGTACAGTGATGTAAAAAGTACCCATTCTCGCAGATAAGATTATCAGTCCGCCTTTATGTAAGTGTTTTAGTCTGTGACCTTGTAGAATCCTTTATTTATTGTGTTCAGGAGAAAGTGCTAGAATTAAGTTAAGCCTTTACATATGTGCCAAAATGTTTGCAGACTGTGTGTCCTACAAATTATATATCAAGAGAATATCTACATTAGAATGTTGTTGTCGCCCATAGTAGATCACAGAACACCTAAAGCCGTCTACATGTAACGCTCGGCACCATCAGGAATCTGGAAACATAAAAGTCCAACAACCACAGAATTACTACTGATCATTTTCCAGATGTCCTTCCAGCCAATAGTTAAGCATTATACTGTATGCATCCTACTGTGCCCTCTCAGTCACTTACACACTGCAGCTGGTCCAGGAAGAGGTACAGACATTGTGATGCTAACATTGTTTGCAGAGAGAAAATGAAGACATTCATAGACGAAGAAGTCCACCTGCTCTCCTGTTGTTGGTTACCTTTATCAGCGTTATGTAAGCATATGCTTCTGGTATCCATCTGTTCCTCATGCTCATTTTACAAACATAGTTTATGTCACTCAACCACTGTCACTTTTGTAAATAAACTGTGGAAATATTAAAAGATTTAAAAGCTTGCTTGCTTGTTTTTTGAGTTTTGGTCGGCTTGCCGGTATGCTCTGCTGTTCACTAAGTTCCCGAGACAGTCTTAAAGGTTTTTCTGACGGCGTGAATGTATATCAATTTCTGACAGAATGTCCCTTTAATTGCTTCTTGGTTGTTCCTGGCCACATAGAGAGAAAACATCACAATTATGAGTAAAGGGAGTCAACCACAATGACTCTGCATATTCTGCAAATGGGCTACTTTTGGATAGATTAGAGAGAGAGATAATTAGATGAGAGAGCTCGCAGATAAGATCTACAGAATGAGCTTGAGAGGGTTGTTTTACTCTGTTGTCTCCCTCCAAATGGCTGTGTCACTCGTGTCTTCATCTGAACCCATAGGATGTGAGCTAGAAAGAGTGAATGGCTGTGACACTCATGTCCTCAACTGAACCCCTAGTGCATGAGATAGAGGCGGAGAGCCTGCAGAGTGCCCACACCACAAGACAGATTGAGGACTACTGCAGAGCATGTGTCTGCTGGTTCAGATGACGCTTCCAGCTCGCTGAACCATAACCTCATACAGCTTCTTGCTTCTTTCTAAAGAGCTTTCTATCTGCCCTACAGAGACTTCATATGTTTGTTGCTTCGGGGAGCTTCATGGCTTTCCTGCCTCTGGCACTGCTGCCACCATTAGCCACCAATAACCTGTGGTGTCCTCCCCTAGTGGTCATGCATGGAATGAGAAAATAGTACATGTGTAATTACATGTTTAGGCAATGCCAATGGTGATAGGAATGGAATATTTTCCACATGTAGGCCTACGCTATAATATTCCGATTAAATCTTAATTAGTTGGTAATATCAGTTTTTATAAATGCATTGGCATAGTAATCGTGGCTATGGTGTTGGATAATGCCATTACTTGGGTCATTTCCAATCATTGTAAGGTCAGAATTGTGTCAAAGCTTTATGTGAACGGGTAATGGACTAATCACTTAAATTGATCAGTAACAGCAATGACTGCCCATTCCCCCTCCCTACAACTTGTGTTGGTGAATGATGCTGCAAGAGACCAAACTAATGCTTTGGGTTTGACAGCGTTAATATCTTGCATTTGATTTAAATACACACATAGTAAGTAATGTAATCTGGTTGAGATGGAAAGTTGGACAACGGTTATTACACTGTTGTAACAAATCAACTACCTTTAGGACCTTGTGGAAACATTGTCGGTCCGCAGGCCCCTGCAGTGTGAGCGGAGCATCTGGAGGAGTGCTGGCCGGCTGGGGAGGTGGAGGACGGGGAGAGAAGAGGAAGGAGGCTCCGGGAGCGAACGAAAACGAAAAGGGTCAGGCCTGGGACTTGGCAAAACGGGTAATGAGCACTGTGATTCACTCATTTACAACCATACTTTAGCCCGCTATCATAAATTCCTGAAAAGCGCGAAGCTTTAATCGGAACATAGTGTGAAAGCCCTCAGAACGGAAGGTACTCGATGGTAGGGGGAAGAGAGACATAGATTTTTGTTGTGCTTTTGCAGATGTGGTGATAGACATTGCTATATACACTTGAACTTGGTGACCGATTTTGCAGTGACAGACCGACGATTGTTGATTCAGAATGTCGCCGCCTGAAAATGTACGGGTGATTATCCTTCAAATGGTTGTGGCCTAAAAAGAGGCACTGTCCCAGGGGTTATAAACGTGACTTCCCCCAGTTGAAACGTATACAACTTTGTCATTTTTCACTGAGTGACATATACAGGTCAGACTGTTAGCTGGCCGCAGATGAATTACTTCAACACACTTTTCGAACGAGCAGCAAATAATGGACCAGCAGTGATGAAGGCCAATGGATCTAACAATGTTTTTCCTTTACATAAGATGAACACGTCCTACGTTCAATGATCTGTAAGAATGTGTAAGAATGTGCAAGCCTTTTACATACAATTACAAAAACAATTTACAACGACTAAATCGTTTGCAATGACAAGATGTAATATTCCCGTTTAAAGACGAGCTGTATGCCACATTGTGACTGCTTGTGACTCAGTGTGACAGTGTGCCTGCATGGGCGCATGGCTCTAAAAGTGTGGCTACACTTTAACAACGGAATTTATCGTGAATCTCACTGGGGGCAATAACCCAAGATACCAAGGATGTCTACCTTCGTATCTATCTTTAAGGCCTTAATGAAATGCAGATAACATATAATTAGGGTAGTCACACTCAGCATACAAGACCTATTAAGCCCACGACACAGTAGTAGGGATTTCCCCTGTCGTTAAGCATGGCTTCTCAGCGTGCTTGGTTGGAAATATGAGACTTCTGTACTTGCATGAGGTTAATATTGCACATATTACTGTAAGTGTCACAGTTTATGTTTACAACAGACATTTCTCATTTGTTAATCCAAGTAATGGCCTACATTTTAGTATCATTACCACTGATGGGTGAAAACGTGCACAGTTAGCTGAATAAACTGTATTTGTCATTTCAACTGTAACTTTGAATGCATTTTCTTAGATGGAGTCCACATTAGTAAACTGCTAATGTTTTGATGAAGTGAAACATGTAAACAATCAAGACATTACCCAGAAAAGGTGTTTTTTCTTCAGTGCTTCTGATTCATTTTGCTCTTCTTCACTTCTCCAGGAGAGTCAGCTAACAGAGGGATCACCGGGTCATTTTATTTTTGGTTCCTTTGATTTGATTTAGATCTGAAGCTTCTCATATTTTCACCCATCTATACATCTAAGACTCCTGGCAATGCCGTCCAACACTGTTGCCACTGCCAACGTCGCATTCAACACCTCTGACTATTGTGAAGCACCTGGAAACAGAATGGTGAGCAATCTGTGGCCATGTTTCTGACTTTATTCATGCGTATTGTCCAATTACACTTGTATTGTTCTCCTTTGTTAATGCTTCCTCAACTGAAAGAAACCAATGACAGTATGTATAAATAAGACTGTACTAACATTTGCAATATCTAACGTGATCTGTTTTCACAAACAGATATACAACTGGTAGCAATTCCTCAAAAAAGACACACGTCCTACTTGACCTACATTATTTTATGAATGAGTCGATTAACAATGGTTTTGCTAATGCATTGATCTGTCAACGCAGGCCCACCAGAACTGTTGACATGGATGACCACGGCCAATCGACAACACGTGTCATGCGTGATGCTCGGCTCGAGGGAGAATCCTCTATGTAACCGTTTAGGTTTACCTGGAAGAGAAATGCCCCTACAATGGGAATGCTTTGTGGTATTTGTTCACCATGCTGAAACCCAGAGTCTGTGACAGAATCAGAGCTGGTCCTTAGAGGTCTAGTAGCTTCCTGTCTGGGTTCCATAGCGACGGAGCACGCTCAGTGACGCCGGCATTCTCCAACGGGGACCGGTGACGTGGGCGTTGGCCGGCGAGCCGGTTCCGGTGCTGAAACGACTTCATGTCCGTTTCACCGGGGAGTCTGTACTCCTCTTCCCCTCTGTCATACTCTCCCGTTATTCTGCAATGGCCGTAGTCTTGTTGCTTGGCAACAGCCATTGCCTTAAATAACCGGTGGCAGACAGAAATACTAGCAGTAGCAGAAATACTAGTAGTCTGTTGGCAATGTTATGGGGTTAAGCCAAGGTAAAAACTGATACAAACAGATGTAATATTCTCTGTTGGGTGGCTGTAATAGGTTGATGTAACTGAGAATATTCTTGTTTGTTTGTAGAGTTCTTCAGTAACGCATTTATCAGGAAGGAATACTGTTTTACATCTAGGTGACTCCAGACGAATATCTACCGTAAACCCTATGGTACTGGATACACTTCTATTCTGAATTCCCCCAAAATAGTATTCTGATGCCTTTGCATTGATTATGTTGTTTAAGATCACAGATCTTGCGTATCTGTGTCCAGAGAGCAAAGAGGTGGGTTTCCATGCGTTCTTTTCAGTGGGTCCAGACTGACCACAGCAGGAAACAGCAGGAGAGGAGAGATTACAGTAAAGAAAAAACCCAACCAGGTTCATAAACTTGATGCAGACATCCTTAGTGTTTAGATCTTATTCAGCAGATCAAGCCAACGTGAACGGGGACCAGACTTTCCTCGTGTCGATGCTGAAACACCACATCAGCTGAACAGTCCATTTAGCAGCGGGTGCCTCTCACGAGCACATTACGTTAGGAATTGAATAAGGACCCCCCTCTCTCTTGTCTTCCTCCCTCCATCTCGTTCCTTCTCCCTCACTGTAATCCCTCCCTCACTCCCCTCCTCCCTCACTGTCAGAAGTGGATAGGCAGTCTCATTTACATTCGCCAATGGCACTGGTGGTCCCATTTAGTCAATATTGAAGCCCAGAGCAGCTACATTAGGACCAACGTTTTTCTCCTCAGCAGCCCGGGGGGGGGGGGGGGGGGGGGGGGCGCTGGGCCGGCTGGACAGAAGGCTTTGTTCGAGGGGGAAGACACGGTTTTAATAATCAAAGGGAAATTGGCGGAGGGAGAGGGCGGGGGGCCTGGCGAACGTCTTTGTAGTACTGTCAAGAGGGGATCGTGTGTGGAAGGTCAGCTCTGCGACCGGTGGAGCCCTCACTTCAAACCGCCTCAAAGGAATGTGTCATTCAGATCCCCTCTCTGAGTCATTGTCCACCCATCCCAAAGGGTCCCTAACTGCTCTAAAGTATTTGTGCGCTCGGCAAAGAGTTTTGAGTCTGAATTCATTCACGGCAGAGTTAAGAGATTTGTAGGTTGATATCCTTGATCGCATAATAGCCTAGTAGTGTGCTATGTTGTATACTATGTAGTGTGTTATCTAGTGTACTATAAGCTATACTACAGTATGTTCTGTAGTGTACTAAATGGTACATGTTGTGTACTACAGTGTGTAGCACTCTGTAATGTACTATGTTGTAGTGTACTATGTAGTATACTCTGTTGTATACTACAGCCTGTTGTGTACTCTGTTGTGTACACAGTATGTAGTATACTATGTAGAAGATTTGTGTTGAATGTAGTGTACCATGTTGTGAACTATAGTGTACTATGGCTTGTAGTAGAATAGTAAAGGTAACCCTACAAACACAAAATCTGCTTAATTACTAAATAGGAAAATGCAGAATGTTGAAGTAAAAGCAGATGTAACAGGTGTAGTCGCTCTGCTCGTCACTGTCGCTTCCTCCCATCCTTCCCTCACTGGGATCCAAACCCAGGTCCTCTGACTCACAAACACGACCACCACCTTTACAAACACGACCACCACCTTTACAAACACGACCACCACCTTTACAAACATGACCACCACCTTTACAAACACGACCACCACCTTTACAAACACGACCTCCACCTTTACAAACACGACCACCACCTTTACAAAACACGACCACCACCTTGACAAACACAACCACCACCTTTACAAAACACGACCACCACCTTTACAAAACACGACCACCACCTTTACAAAACACGACCACCACCTTTACAAACACCAGCTACGCCACCGTAAAGCTAGCTCCTCAACGGTGTGAGTGGGAAGTATTCATACCGAGGAGTGACATTAACCAGATCAACTCAGTTACATAAACACAAATGAAATGCAAACTCAAATTCGAACTGAAAAAAACGTGCATGTTTGTGTTTGACAGAGCGAGAGCACAATGGCGGAGGAGAAGCCAGCCAGAAGTAACCCTGCCTGTAAGGACATTAAGCCAGGAAGGAAACGCAAGGCTCTCTCAGTGAGTGTTTGTCTTCTGAAATGCTGCCGTCACAACATGCAGCCTCTGCCTGACCTCAGACACACTACATACCTTGTCTACCACCAGACACTGAACAGTACATTCATTGAAATTTATAAGGATCGATTTTCCCGGGGAATAAATGTGTGGTTTTGTGAAATGTAATCTCAGTGAAATTTAAAGCATGTGTGACTGAACGAGGAACATAGTGCTTCAGCATGCAGTCCTGGGGGACAGCCTAGGACACAGTCTAGAACACAGCATGGGACGCAGTCAAGTACACAGCCTAGGACACAGCCTGAGATACAGACTAGGGGACTGCTTAGGGGACTTCTGTAGGGGACAGCCTGCTCACAGTTACAGCACGACTGACAGCACTACTGACAACACTACTGACAACACTACTGACAACACTACTGACAACACTACTGACAGCACTACAGCACTATTGACAACACTACTGACAGCACTACTGACAACACTACAGCACTACTGACAACACTGCAGCACTACTGACAGCACTACTGACAACACTACAGCACTACTGACAACACTGCAGCACTATTGACAACACGACTGACAGCACTACTGACAACACTACAGCACTACTGACAACGCTGCAGCACTATTGACAGAACTACTGACAACACTACAGCTCTACTGACAACACTGCAGCACTACTGAGAGCACTACTGACAACACTACTGACAGCACTACTGACAGTAATGCAGCACTACCGTATTTTTGGGAAAATAAGCCGCATTTTCTATAAACCGCACCCCACCAGAATGGGAGCTTTGTGTTTGTAAATCGGAGTATAAACCGCACTGGAATATATGCCGCACTTGATACGGGAACAATGATACCAAGCAATGCACGCGTATAGGTGATCTTACAGCATGCCATTGTGTAACACACTTCGAAAATGAAAGTAAGTGAGTAATGTATGTTTTCTATTGCCCGGGGATAAACTAATATTTCCCTTTAGACACGTGAATTCTAAATATTTCCGATGGTCCCCAAAGCGCAAGTTATTTTTCCGAAACGGTAGCTAGTTGGCTTTACATTTACATTTAGTCATTTAGCAGATGCTCTTATCCAGAGCGACTTACAGTAAGTAAAGGGATTTTCACCCCGAGGCAAGTAGGGTGAAGTTCCTTGCCCAAGGACACAACGTCCTCTTGCACGGCCAGGAATCGAACCAGCAAGCTTCTGATTAAAAGCCCGATTCCCTAACCGCTCAGCCACCTGACTCCTGGCTTTAGTTAGCGATCACATTTGTGCGACGCTACTCCTTAACGGGTTGAATAGCATTCCCGAAAAAAGTGTTTCTACTGTTGTTTTGTTATAAAAATGTGCTATAAACTGCTTCAGAATATAAACCGCACCGCCACAAGAAAAATCTCAAATAGGGGTATAAACCGCGGTTTTATTTCCGAAAAATACTGTACTGACAGCATACTGACAGCACTGATAACAGAGCTACACCACTACTGACAGAGCTACAGAACTAATAGCACTCCTGACAGAGCAACAGCATTACTGACAGCAACAGCACTACTGACAGAGCAACAGACAGCACTACTGACAGAGGAAGCCTGGACATTATGATGCTCTGATCTGAATTCATTAACCCAAAATGGCCGCTTGTTCAGGAGCACTCACAAGTCTTTTACTCTAACATGATTGTCGAAAGATTGTCTTATATCCATAGATTGGATTTGGGAAACCGTTAGTGTGACAGGATTTGTGGTTGTATCACAGTGAGATGGGGATGTTTTGCTCATCCTTTTGGAATCCTTGCTTCTCTGGGGATATATGTGCTGAACAGGCTCAGTCAGCCTATCTTTTGACTGGCTGTTTTTGTGCTGGCCTGGCTGTGTAGACTGACTGCCTGGCTCTGACTCTCTGACCTCTGGCAAGGGCCTGTTGTGGGTTACTAGGTCATTTAAGCTCTTGCATAACACTGTTTTGCTGTCAGACAGTCAATAGTGTGTCAGACTCACACACTCTGTCACACACAAACACACACTCTCTGTCACACACAAATACACACAAACACACAGTCACACACACACACACATTCATACATACACACATGCACACACTGACAGTACACACACACACTCTGTCGCCCTGGCCAGTGCTGAATGCAGACTGAGTGTCGTTGATGTTTCTGGGACAGGCTTGTTGTCATTTTTGGCCGACCCATGTAAGAGGAATTTGCTAAATTTAGCAGCTTCGACACTGCAGCTTTTGTCATGTAGATGCTGTACTGACTGGTATGTGTTTGGGTTCACAGCACAGGGTGTCCCTGGGGTTCTGGTACACAACGTCTGACATCAATTTACGAAACATTTGTAAATTCATCTGCATCTCTGTCCGAGGAAGAGGACGTCTTCAGCACTGCTCTTGTGTTCTTTGCTGACACTGTCATATGGCGACACTTGACCTACTTTCTGCGCCTGTGACTCACAGAGTAGTCTGAGAAACTGTTTTAAAAGACTATTTTAAGGCACTATCAGGAGCCCCCCCCCCCCCCCCCCATCTCAGAGTTTCTACAGAAATAAGAGATTGGTTTTGTTTCTAGGTCACAAAGAGCACAAGTGTGGATATGACCGTGTGTTGATGTATGAGACACTATGTTTAGGTGTCGGT
Source organism: Hypomesus transpacificus (assembly GCF_021917145.1). NCBI lineage: Eukaryota > Metazoa > Chordata > Actinopteri > Osmeriformes > Osmeridae > Hypomesus > Hypomesus transpacificus. The sequence goes on from NC_061062.1 coordinate 4,747,819, forward strand.
GTAGGTGTGTGGGATGGCAGGTGTTTGGACAGTAATACCTGGCTCTTCCTCCTCCCCCCTGGTCTGCTCCTCCTCCCTGGTCTTTCCTCCCCCTCCTCCTCCCTGGTATCCTCCTCCTCCCTGGCCTCCTACTCCCCCTCATCCTCCCTGGTTTCCTCCTCCCCCTCCTCCTCCCTGGTCTCCTCCTCCCCCTCCTCCTCCCTGGTCTCCTCCTCCCTGGTCTCCTACTCCCCCTCCTCCTCCTCCCTGGTCTCCCCTCCTCCTCCCTGGTCTCCTCTTCCCCCTCCTCCTCAATGGTCTCCTATTCCCCCTCCTCCTCCCTGGTCTCCTCCTCCCCCTCCTCCTCCCTGGTCTCCTCCTCCCCCTCCTCCTCCCTGGTCTCCTACTCCCCTTCCTCCTCCCTGGTCTCCTCCTCCCCCTCCTCCTCCCTGGTCTCCTACTCCCCCCTCCTCCTCCTCCTTGGTCTCCTCTCCTCCTCCCTGGTCTCCTCCTCCCTGGTCTCCTCTCCTCCTCCATGGTCTCCTACTCCCCCTCCTCCTCCTCCCTGGTCTCCTCCTCCCCCTCCTCCTCCCTGGTCTCCTCCCCCTCCTTCTCCTCCCTGGTCTCTAAGCAGCGGGTAGCGTGTAAGATGGCTGGTCTCCACTCAGTGAAGTAGCCAGGCAAAATAAAGAATGTCTTTTGACAGCCAGCCAAAATTCTTCTCATATTGATGTGCTGTTGTAATAATTGGAAAATTGACACTAATTATGTTACTAGACTGTAGTCTTCTGTGTACAGGATATTTAAACAAACATGTCGTTATTTGCTCTGATAGTTATTAGGAAGATGAGAAGAATGGAGGTTTATATCACTTGGGATTTAAATCAGGTTCAAACCACTAACCTACCTACAATAGCAACAATCATTTTTAAGTATGTCATCATTAACACAATTGATTAATTCCTAAATAAATGTCCTTAATATTCAGTCGAATGACAGGGCATACTGGATGATTCTCACACTACAAGTCCCCTATTTGGAAAAAATCGTAGAAAACCCTTTTCTGTTTAAATGTTTGATGAATCACTGGGCTGTAAATTCAGCTCCACGGCGTGTTGTAAGGTGTGCGGAGATATAGTTTGGTAGACGGTGAAAGCTCTGCACTACGTCACCTCAACCTCAGACACGCGTCAACAGTGATAACAACACAGTGGGCACACATGAAAAGACATGGAAACACATTTTCATTTTTTTCATCATCCTCTTTCCCTGTTTCTCTCCCTCTTTTTTTGTCATCCTCTCCTGCCTCCCTCCCTCCCTCCCTCCCTCCCTCCCTCCCTCCCTCCCTCCCTCCCTCCCTCCCTCCCTCCCTCCCTCCCTGCACATGTCCCGGTCTGCTTGCATCCCTCTCTCTCTGCCTCCCACCCTTCCTGCCTATCTCTTTCCCTCCTTCTCTGCCTCCCTCTTTCTCTGCCTCCCTCCCTACTTATTTCCTCCCCTCTCTCCCTCCCTCTCTGCCTCCCTCCCTACTTATTTCCTTCCCTCTCTGCCTCCCTCCCTACTTATTTCCTCCCCTCTCTCCCTCCCTCTCTGCCTCCCTCCCTACTTATTTGCTTCCATCTCTGCCTCCCTCCCTACTTATCTCTCTCCCTCCCTGCTTATCTCCCCCCTCCCTGCCTACCCTCCAGCAGGGTGAGGGCTGTGGCTCTCAGAACCAGGAGACCGCAAGCGGGGCGGAACGTCCGTCGGCGGCGCAGGTCCACAACGGAACAGCGGGTGGTCGCGGGGAAGGGAAGGCTGGCGCTCGCTGTCCCAGGCAGGAGCGGCCGCCTCCGGAGCTCGGGATCCCAGCAACAGAGCCTGCCAACGGGCCGGAGGACCAGAGGGTGAGCCGCCCCCAGGAGAACGGACACCCAGCAGGCCAGGAGCAGCAGCAGGCCCCAGAGAAGGACCAGGACCATACGCTGCCCAGCCCACACAGGAAACGAGGGAGACGGAAACTGGAGCGCCCCACTAAATGTGAGTCCTGTTACTGTCAATGTTACTGGTTACTGGTTACTGTTACTGGTCACTGGTTACTGTTACTGGTTACTGGTTACTGGTTACTGGTTACTGGTTACTGGTTACTGGTCACTGGTCATTGGTCATTGGTCACTGGTCACTGGTTACTGGTTACTGGTTATTGGTTATTGGTTACTGGTTATTGGTTACTGGTTACTGGTTACTGGTTACTGGTTTCCGGTTACTGGTTACTGGTCACTGATTAGTGTTACTGTTACTGATACAGTTAGTGGTTGCTAATACTGGTACTGGTTACTGTTTACTGGTTACTATTACTGATTACTTTTACGGTTACTGGTTAGTATTAATGGTACTGGTTACTGGTTACTGGTTACTGGTTACTGGTTACTGGTTACTGATTACTGTTACTGTTACTGATACAGTTAGTGGTTGCTAATACTGGTACTGGTTACTGTTTACTGGTTACTGTTACTGGTTATTGGTTACTGGTTACTGGTTACTGGTTACTGGTTACTGGTTTCCGGTTACTGGTTACTGGTCACTGATTAGTGTTACTGTTACTGATACAGTTAGTGGTTGCTAATACTGGTACTGGTTACTGTTTACTGGTTACTATTACTGATTACTTTTACGGTTACTGGTTAGTATTAATGGTACTGGTTACTGGTTACTGGTTACTGGTTACTGATTACTGTTACTGTTACTGATACAGTTAGTGGTTGCTAATACTGGTACTGGTTACTGTTTACTGGTTACTGTTACTGATTACTTTTACGGTTACTGGTTAGTATTAATGTTACTGGTTACTGGTTACTGGTTACTGGTTACTGGTTACTTTACCTCTCCATAGCCATGTCCCTATCCTGGACTTGTTCTATCCCCTCACCCCTCACCCTTCTCCCCTCACCCCTTCCCCTAACCCCTTTCTCCTCACCTCACCTCCCCCCACCCCTCCCCCTCCACTCTGGGAGAGCCAGGCTGTGACCTTGATGAGGGGAGCAGTAAGCAGAGCCAGGCTGCAGAGCGTCTCCTGGGCTGGTGCCAGTGTGAGTGCTGAGCAGGGAGAGACAGCTCCAGGCCTGCTGCTCTGGCAGGGATGTGCCAGGTGGATGGCACGCTGCCCAGAGCACTCACACGCTGGGCCCGCCCTCCGCATCAGCCTGGTCCCCACGCTCACTCTACTACAATATACTCATACTATCACCGTCCTACAATATACTCACACTATCACTGGAATACTGCATACTCCCACTATCACCGTCCTACAATATACTCACACTATCACTGGAATACTGCATACTCCCACTATCACCGTCCTACAATATACTCACACTATCACTGGAATACTGCATACTCACACTATCACCATCCTACAATATACTCACACTATCACTGGAATACTGCATACTCACACTATCACCGTACTACAATATACTCACACTATCACTGGAATACTGCATACTCACACTATCACCATCCTACAATATACTCACACTATCACTGGAATTCTGCATACTCACACTATCACCGTACTACAATATACTCACACTATCACTGGAATACTGCATACTCCCACTATCACCGTCCTACAATATACTCACACTATCACTGGAATACTGCATACTCACACTATCACCGTCCTACAATATACTCACACTATCACTGTACTATATACTCACACTATCACCGTCCTACAATATAGTCACACTATCACTGTACTATATACTCACACTATCACTAAGGAGGTGGGGGGCGGGGAAGGCCTGCCAGGGTGTCTACCCTCCATCTGGGGCACATGGCAGCACCCCAACAGGATTTGGACCCAACTCAAACGGGCCAGGTCTATTCTCTGTAAGTCCCAGCGCTCTCCGCAATCCCAAGATCCTTGGCATGCAGCGAGTAAAGTGACCCAAACACACATACACGCCCCTATACTGCCTCCCCTTCCTGCCCGGTTATATAGTTGTTATATAGTCACTTATTCCTATCGAGGAAAGAGAGGCAGACAGGGAGAGAGAGAGGGGAGGGGCGGAGTAGGGGGTTGGATGGAAAACTGGAGGGGGAGGGGGGGGGGGGGAGTTACACAGTTACACAGTTACACAAGGGACAAGCTCGAAGAGCTCGCCACAAGTGGCGGCCATTGTTTGGCTGGAGGTGTAGGGTGCTTCAGTGACAGACCAGAGTGGTTCGTCTGGAAAACATGCCATGAAAAGGTCGCCTCTGCCCTCTCAGCCCTGGAGTGTTGTAAACATGCTGGGACGGTACGACCCTCAAGACACATCGTGTCTACCTCAGAAGGGCCAGCCGTAGGAATCTAACCGCTAGACTGCTGTATGTTCTCTCATGTGTTCTCATCCCAAAATGACAAACGGGATGGGATTTGAACCTGCAGCCTCTCGGTTTGCAGTGAAAATCCCTACTGCCGAGCTATTACTCATCCCCTGGCGTCATCGTTTTTTATTGTTGTAAACACTGTAAACAGGGCGACTGATATGACGTGTGTGTGAGAGCAGGGTGAACCCAGACTCTGTCCCACTCTCGCCTGCAGGGAGAAGCCGTCCATGAATCACGACTCTCGATGCCTTTCTAGTGTTTCAGCTGGGTCACATCCATGCTCCTTGGCTGACCTCTGTCTGGTCCACCGAGCGCAGGAAAACAAAGCGGTCCCCGAATGAGTAACTAACCCCTCGCTCTGCTGTCACCCCTGACGCCACCTTGCAATAAACCAAGTTGGCCAAGTTAGCGTTGAGGAGATCCACTCTGAGGGGTTTGAGCCTGGTCTTGGAGAGATGATTAGCCGGTGTTTGCAGGATGTGTGATCTGGGTATGGCTTAGAGTGATGAGAGAACCTGGGTTCCCAGGTTCAGGAGATGGGCGAGGACGCTGGTGTGTGTGGTGTGGTCGCACGCTTGTGATCAGATCCACACGGCCTCAATGGCCTTCGTGTGTGTGTGTGGGTCTGTGGTATAATCTGGTGTGTGTGTGGTGTCTGTGTGGTGTATTGTGTATGCGTACTATGTGTGTGTGTGATTGTGTATGTGTTTGGTGTAGTGTGTGTGATTGTGTGTGTGATTGTGTGGAATGTGTGTGTGTGTTCAGCCCCACCCTGGTGGTGTTTGGGATTGTTATTTAGCCGAGCTAACACAAGAGAGGCTGCATGCTTTTGTTGTTGTTTTTCTCTTCCTGGTCGCTGGGGGGTGAGGGGAGGGGGGGGGCAAGATCATATCACCCAGCTGGGTCTCTCCTGGAGGAGGGACCTGAAGTCTCACGTTGTGCCAAAGTAAACCTGGCTTATTCCCTCTCTCATCCAGGACCCTCCCTCCCTCCTTCTCTCCGTCCCTCCCTCCTTCCTTCTCTCCCTACCTCCTTCCCTCTTTACCTCCCTCCCTCCCTTCTATACCCCACCCCTCCTCTCTTGGGTCTCCATCCACCTCTGACAGATAAACTGTTTAGAGTCTGGGCTTCGGTTCAGACTGGTAGATACTCTATGGCTGTGTTTTTTTGCTGTCTATGGCTGTGTATATTTAGTGTGGAGGTAGTACTGCATATTTGAGCATATTTAGTTTTGGATGTAGTATTTTGGAATAGTTAGTCCGTTATGTAGTGTTGTGTATTTTAGTTTTGTTTATTTTGTATTTAGCACTGCAAAATCTTTTGTCAAATCTGTTTGGTGTGCGCATAGTACTGTGTATTTTAGGATATGGTTTGTTTAGTACGGTGTGTCTCTGTTCATGAAGGATGGTGAGGCCATCCCTGGTCTCCTGTAGTGTCTCTAGCTAGGCTAGACGTGTAACCAGTGATGTCCGGTGCTCAGGGAGAAAGCAGCTTTGCTCCCCATGAACGATTCAGCTCCCCCCCCCCCCTCAGCCCTGTGTCACTGTCTTCTCTTCTAGATGTGGAGCAGAACGAGGAAGACGGTCGAGACGCTGTCAAGAATGAGGTAAGTGTCTCTCGCCCCCCCCCCTCACTCACACACACCCACACGTCTCAGCGTTGTGAACCCTCAGTGTGCCCGGGGAGGCGAAACGAGTGCGCCCAATGCCGATTCCTGTCGTGACCTTGAAGGCGTGAAAGAAATGGTACCTAATGGCGTATGGATTTGAAATATCAAATACACTTGGGGATGAGCCGGAATGTCAAATGGCTGAGCGGTGAGGGAGTCGGGCTAGTAAACAGAAGGTTGCCGGATCGATTCCCCGCCGTGCTAAATGACGTTGTTTTCTTGGGCAAGGCACTTCACCCTACTTGCCTTGGGGGGAATGTCCCTGTACTTACTGTAAGTCGCTCTGGATAAGAGCGTCTGCTAAACGACTAAATGTAAATGTCAGAGGGTCCGTGAAGACGCTCGTGTCTGTTGCCGGGCGGCTTTGATAGACACTCTAAAAGATATCTTTTCTCCGGCTCGGGTCGACCAATCGCGGCTTGTCCTCCCTGGTTTGCGGTGTGAGTCATCATGTTTGTTTTTTTTTCTTTCTTTTTTCTTTTCTTTTTTTGGGGAGAACAGCACCTACCCCCATCCCCCCTCCCCCACACCTCCTCTCCCACCCCGACTACAGACCAATCGACAGCCTCGAGTTGCGAGCTAGCGAACAGAGTCAGCGAGGAACGGATGATGAAATCGACTTCCTCCAACGGTTGCGCAATAAAAGAAACGTTGGGGAATAAAAACACACATTAAAAAAAAAAGACCCAGCAAATTCCTCAAATCCTGTGTGTTTTTGTTGTTTGACCCTTGAAACAGGGGGACCGCGGGAGGCTACGAAGGGGAGAGGGCCGGGAGGTCAGCCTGCGGCAGAGGCCCGTTCCCAGGGTCACTTTCCAGGCTGGCGACCCCTACTACATTAGCAAGAGGACCAGAGAGGAGTGGCTGGCCAAGTGGAAGATGGAGGTGAGTACCCAAGCTGTGCCACAATCTCGGCCAGGCCTGGAGCCTCCTCGTCTGGGTGGAGGCTGGGCGGTCCCAGCCAGGCTGGATGTGCAGTGGATGGGGCCAGGCAGGGGGAGGGTAGGGCCCAGCAGTGAGGGCTTTCGCAGCCAAGTGTATTTGATGGGTCATTCGATATCTCATGAAGGTACCATTTATTTTGCAGGCTTTTGCAGGGCCTCCTCCCTCCTCCTCCCTCCTCCTCCTCCCTCCTCCTCCCTCCTCCTCCCTCCTCCTCCCTCCTCTTCCCTCCTCCTCCCTCATCCTCCCTGCTGTGAGGCCTCTGTTGTTCGTGAGCGATAAAGTCACATCCATATCTCTTTCCACTCTCTCTCCACCTTTCATTCGGTTTGCACTTTTACTTTGAGGTCCTCCGTTTTTTGTCTAACTTGTGGATGGAGCTGATGTGCATATTTTTATTAACAATGTAAATCTTATTTTTTACGGTAGTGTAATTTATGCCGCAGTAATGTGGCAGTAAACACTGTCTGTACCGCTGCTTCCTGTATGTGACTACCCAGCTCTCTCTGACTGAACCAGACCACTCATTATTCAAGTACTGATTTTGTTTCAGGTCATTAATAACGGTTCCAGAAACATCATGACATAAATATTCATAAATGTTCTCTCTTTCTCTCTCCTTCTTCCTTCTCTCTCTCTCTCTCTCTCTCTCTCTCTCTCTCTCTCTCTCTCTCTCTCTCTCTCTCTCTCTCTCTCTCTCTCTCTCTCTGTCATCCTCCTCTCTCTCTCTCTCTCTCTCTCCCCTCTCCCCCTCTCTCTGTCGCCAGTCCTCTCAGTTAGTCCGCTGCTATAGTAATGTGATGTAGTGAGACTTTCACTGTTACATAATGAGCTGTAGCCATGGAAACAAGATGGGGCCTACCATGGCCAGCCGTGTCCCCGCCCCCTCCTCCAGCCATTGGAGCAGACTTGGGTGGAAGCCATAAAAATGTCTGGAGGTTAGAAATATTGCCAAATTAGCGGAACACACTAGGGGTCTCCTGAGTGAAACGTCGTAAAATCCTGAGGAAACAGGCTCAAATTTTCCAAACAGACCCAGTTGCTTTTGAAAGTGTTTTGAAATAGCATGCAGAAACACTGAACGTTCGACCTGGGCATGCGCTGGAGGACTGTTCGATTCTGGGATGTCTTGTGATTGGTACGTGGCTGTGTGCTGGCAGTGCAGCTGTTTGTTGAGGACGCTGAGGGAGACCCTGTGTGGACCACAGGACTTCAGCTGAGCCCAGTTGGCCGAGCGTTGGGAGGGTTAGTTTAGGGAGAGAGAGAGTTGCTTTCTTCTACTCTCTGTCTCTCTCTGTCTCTCTCTGTCTCTCTCTCACTCTCTCTCTTTCTCTCTCACTCTCTCACTTCCTCTTTCTCTCCCTGCACTTCTCTCTCTTCTTCTCCCCCCTCTCTCTCTCTGCCCCTCACTGCCCCCTCTCTCTCTTCCTCTCTCCCCTCTCTCCCCTCTCTCTCTCACTCCAACCTCCTCTCTGTCTCTCTGAGAGAGGAATCCCTTTTTTCGGAGCCTTGGGTTACAGTGGACTCCTCTCCAACCCCCATTCTTCTCCTGACCCCTCCCCCAGCTATGGAAATGAACCCTGTGCTCTGGATATGAGGGTGAAGATGAGGTTTGCTGCAAATTTCCAGCCCAGCTTGCAAGACAGCCTCTTGGCCCACAGCCAACGTTTTGCAAGTCCTCTCTAGCCAACCAGAATTCCTGTGGGCAATCACCTGACCCTGAATTCCCAGACAAAGAAATGTTCATGCTTTCTTTTTTGAAGCGATCTCTTCTTCCCCACGAGTGGGGGTAAAGAGCTGAAACCGCTGTGTGGATTAGGAGTGTTGTGAGCTGGCGTGTATGGGTATGTGAGCTGTGTTATTTGTTCGATAGGACAGTGGATTGTGTGCATGTCTGATTAGCCCGCTTACGTCGAGTGGAATATGCTGACTTCAGGTATTTCTACAAGAGTTGCTGCCGACCATCTGCTCTGCACGGCTTAAAGGGAAACGGTCTCTTTAAAGGGGAAAGTGCGCACTGGCTTTAGCTGAAAAAGTAACTTGCCTTGAAATGCGTTTGTTCTTTTTTTTTCTTTTTTTTCTGACTTCTTAGAAGTTGATTGTGTAGAAACTATTTCCTGTTTTACTGTGCTGGCAAGAACTGCAGTGCACGTTGTATCTGTTTAGGGTTGATCAGAGAGATTGTTGCACATATTTACACATTATGTAACATATTTTCGATTCGTATTAAATGTGACCAATGCATAGGACAGAAACTAACTATACTATTAACTATCAACACAATGTGTGATATGCTTTATAACGTTGCCGGGGGGGGTTCTGTCGCAGGGAAGGGCAGCCAGCTGTATAGAGATATGGATATTCTGCTGAACTCGGAGAAAGTTCATCAGGCCAAAGCTCAAACCAGCAGTAGTTACTGATAGAGTTGCACCGACCAGGATGGTAATACCCACACGCCTTTGTTAATATAACATTGATAATGGGTCACCCCCTTGTCCCCTATTAGTACAAAACAGGATTCCTCGAATGTGCTTTGAGAACACGAGGGATTCTTTTTATGAGAGTGACAAAAAGCAATTTCCTAAGATCCTAACAAAACAGTTTTGACAATGCCACTTGTGGATTCATAGGGAATAACGTATTCAGGACCATCATAATCCTAATTATGTTTTTGAAAGGCGTAGAATAATGCAGTCCAGATGGCCTTTTCTGAGGGACCCCTTGCTGCTAAGGAAATACGCAGCCTTTGTGGGAAACTGTGTTAAGATCAGGCTAATGAATGCTACTGTGTCTCTCCATTGCTGTACATAGCGTTGATGTAATCTGCTCCCTAAGGAAGTTTAGGGGTTCATTTCCAGGAGCTTTCACCTGATCCAGGTTCTAATATGGTTATCCTTCCAGAGTGTTAGCAATCCACACCTCCACATCCTCCTTCTGTTCAGTACCTCCAGGCAAGGTCTCGTTGGGAGTTTGTGTTTGTGCTGTGAACAGAACCCTGACAGGAGAGAGACAGAACAGAACCGTGATAGGAGAGACAGAACAGAACCGTGACAGGAGAGAGACAGAACAGAACCCTGACAGGAGAGAGACAGAACAGAACCCTGACAGGAAAGACAGAACAGAACCCTGACAGGAGAGAGACAAAACAGAACCCTGACAGGAGAGACAGAACAGAACCCTGACAGGAGAGAGACAGAACAGAACCCTGACAGGAGAGAGACAGAACAGAACCCTGACAGGAAAGACAGAACAGAACCCTGACAGGAGAGAGACAAAACAGAACCCTGACAGGAGAGACAGAACAGAACCCTGACAGGAGAGACACAGAACAGAACCCTGACAGGAGAGAGACAGAACAGAACCCAGACAGGAGAGAGATAGAACAGAACCCTGACAGGAAAGAGACAGAACAGAACCCTGACAGGAAAGACAGAACAGAACCCTGACAGGAGAGAGACAAAACAGAACCCTGACAGGAGAGACAGAACAGAACCCTGACAGGAGAGACAGAACAGAACCCTGACAGGAGAGAGACAGAACAGAACCCTGACAGGAGAGACAGAACAGAACCCTGACAGGAGAGACAGAACAGAACCCTGACAGGAGAGAGACAAAACAGAACAATTGGAAGTTTCCTTGAAACGTCTCTGTGTTACATCACACACACGTGTTTGACTTTCACTCCTCTCCTCGGGTGTTGCACGTTTTATTATTTTGAAAAACACCTGTGTGCTTTGTTTGCATGTTCCTATATCGTTTATCTGCAGGCTTTTCAAAAGGTTTTGACATTCTGAAAGTATGGCTCCTGAATTGACTTCCAGATAGTGACTTTGTACGACTGCTTTCACAATAGTTTAAGAGTTTAGTGTCGGCTGCTCACAGTAGTTTCAAATCTTATCGTAGTAGCAAACCGTGCGCTGCGAGACTCCGAGAGAAAGGAGCGACACGGCGCCAAGTCCAATGTCAACAAACAGCGTGCGTTTGTTGACGTGTGGAGGAGAGAGTGTGCAGGAGAGAGTGTGCAGGAGAGAGAGTGTGCAGGACAGGGAGAGTGCAGGAGAGAGAGTGTGCAGGAGAGAGTGTGCAGGAGAGAGAGTGTGCAGGGCAGAGAGTGTGCAGGAGAGAGAGAGTGCAGGATAGTGTGCAGGAGAGAGTGTGCAGGAGAGAGTGTGCAGGAGAGAGAGTGTGCAGGGTAGAGAGTGTGCAGGAGAGAGAGTGCAGGATAGTGTGCAGGAGAGAGTGTGCAGGAGAGAGTGTGCAGGGGAGAGAGTGTGCAGGGGAGAGAGTGTGCAGGAGAGAGTGTGCAGGAGAGAGTGTGCAGGAGAGAGTGTGCAGGAGAGAGTGTGCAGGAGAGAGTGTGCAGGAGAGAGTGTGCAGGAGAGAGTGTGTGCAGGACAGAGAGTGTGCAGGAGAGAGTGTGCAGGAGAGAGTGTGCAGGAGAGAGTGTGCAGGAGAGAGAGTGTGCAGGAGAGAGTGTGTGCAGGACAGAGAGTGTGCAGGAGAGAGTGTGCAGGAGAGAGTGTGCAGGGGAGAGAGCGTGCGTTTGGAGACGTGCTGTGGCCAGCGCGAGGAGAGCAGGTTCACCGAGCGAGGCTGTGCACTCCCTGACCCCGGCGGCCCCCAGGGAGCAGAGCTCTGAGGCAGATTATCCTCCGCTCCGTCCTAAACATGTCACAGCACTCAGGCAGGCAGAGCTCGCTCAGCCAAGCTGCTTTCTCTGCACACACCAGGAAGTCAGGTTAGTCGCCTCAGCCTTCGGCCTCGTGTTTTTACCTCCTTTCCTCCATCTGGGATGTTTGACCTAGAATCTCCTCCCCGTTCGATGGTGAGTACTAAGTCACTTTCCGGGCTTGTTGTTTTGCGTTCAGCTTGTTGTTTTTGACGGTTGTCTTTGGCCTGGCGCACGGCCACTTACAGTGCTGGGGGTTACTCTGCCGTCAGTGTCAGGAGTGTGTAAACGATAAAGACTGCATTGTGTCTCCAGCGCCCCACCCCCACCCCCCCCCCTTCCTCTCTCTATGCTGGATCCAGAGAGCCTGTCCTGCTGGTGGAACTCACATTGTGAGGCCCCCAAAAGGGGGCCTTTACAAATGGGAAGAGGGCCAGAGACAAATATCTGGTTCTTATAGCCACTGTACTCCCCCCCCCCCCACCCCCCACCCCCCCACACCGCCCGCATCAGAGTCAGTTTCCAACTGACTCTGATGAGAAATAACCCAACTGACTGTGCTGGAGACAGCAGACTGACTGTGTAGGAGACAGCAGACTGACTGTGCCGGAGACAGCAGACTGACTGTGCTGGAGACAGCAGACTGACTGTGCCGGAGACAGCAGACTGACTGTGCTGGAGACAGCAGACTGACTGTGCCGGAGACAGCAGACTGACTGTGCTGGAGACAGCAGACTCCCCCTACACACACTAAAATGGCCACCACAGTATGTGCTGTAAGATACAGGATTTTCCCTCTCGCTCCGTTTTCTCTTTCTCTTGCTCTCTCTCGCTTTCCCTCCCACTCTGCCTCTCCCTATCTTTCTCTCTCCTTCGCTCCTCCACTCTCCCACTTTCTCTATCCCACACTCTGCCTCTCCCTATCTTTCCCTCTCTTTGACAGTGAATGTTCCCTTACTTAATGCAATCAGTTCTGGATGACTGAACTCACAGTGAACTGAACCACATTGCATTTCTTAATCAATAGGGCCTTTTCTTTGTGAAGGAAGGAGCTTGCAGAAACAAACAAAAACCCCAAAAATACTCCCAAAATATCGGTTTCTTTAACTATCACTGACAAGTAGGAAAGCTATTCTTCCCTTTGTAATCCCTGTCTGACTCCAGCGGAGCTGTTTCTGGCCCAGCAGACCTAGCACGTCTCTGGACTCCAGCCATGCGCTTCTACTACGCAGATATTTATAAACGACACCAGAGCCGTTTGATTGAAGACCACATGGTTCTACTCTGCACCAGAAGCCTTCCGCATGCCGTCCCACTGACACTCCCCCCCCCCCCCTCTACTCCCCTCTCTTTCCCTCTCCCCCCCTCTCCTTCCCTCTCCCCCCCCCCTCTACTCCCCTCTCCTTCCCTCTCCCCCCCTCTACTCCCCTCTCCTTCCCTCTCCCCCTCTACTCCCCTCTCATTCCCTCCCCCCCCTCCCTCTACTCCCCTCTCCTTCCCTCTCCCCCCCCCTCTACTCCCCTCTCCTTCCCTCTCCCCCTCTACTCCCCTCTCCTCCCCCCCCCCCTCTACTCCCCTCTCCTTCCCTCTCCACCCCCTCTACTCCCCTCTCTTTCCCTCTCCTACCCTCTGTTCCTCCCACCTCAGGATGTACAGTACGGGATAAGATTCATCCTCAGACACACTGGTCCTGGTGTCGTTTCTCCTCATCCCCCCTCTCACCTTCTCTCCCTCTTTCTGCCTTACCCTCTCCCCCTCTCTCCCTCTCCCTGCCTCCCCCTCTCTCCCTCTTTCCGTACCAGACCTTCACTTTTCATCCCTCTTTCTCCTTCAACACAACACTCTTAGACGGGGCTGCTGTCTACAGTATGTGTGTGAGAGGGACCTGGGAGAGACTCTGGACTAGAACTGTTGAGTGAACGCAGCTGCTGAGTCATTCCTCGTATATGTGCGTGTGTTTACATCTGGGAGTGAGTGTATATTCAGTGTGTGTGGGTGTACGTGTGTGTGTGTGTGTGTGTGTGAATACAGTATGCATGGCTAACCAATTGCCAGTAAAGGGAAGTGTGTGTGTGTATGAGAGAAAGAGAGAGAGACAGATTGCAGAACGAGTGCAGCTGTTGGGGATTTACTGGGAGAGGTTTATGACAGGGCTACGTCTCATCCCGTGTGATTGACCCAACAATTCAGTGTCAGGTACCACAAACCCAGTCAACTTCTCTCCCCCGAGCCGTCAGCGCACAACGTCAACGCACGACCCCAACGCTCCACAACAGTAGCTATGGCCTGTGTTTGTTTGGGCTGGGACCACAGAGCTTATCTCACACAGGGAGAGAATGTTTACAGTGGCTTCTGAATTCATACTATGTAAAGAATGACTTTGGTCTAAGTTGACTTGAGCTCATGTCTAAGGCCTGTTTGAAGTATTCCACTGTCAACAGTGAAACATCTGGAAAATGTTGTGGTCCTCCTCGTTTTGGATCTCTTTGATATCCTCTCTAAACAGGAGGTAACCCCAGTAGGCACTGGAGTTCATTAGCTATCTTTGGTTTAAGATTCAGTGTTTTCCGCTATGTTGATTTTTCTGTGGCGGCCCGCCACGGTTAAATTTCTGCCGCCACGGTATCAGAAATAGGGCTGTACAAAATTTTAGGCGGTCTATCAGGCGTGATTGTTAGAGTGCATGTCGGAGAATAGCACAGACACGCGCTTCACAGCGCAGTTGAGTTTGCTCGTGTGCGTCCTTGAGAACTGTAAGTCGTATAACTTATGTCGTCAGTTCATTTAAGCCTGTTATTGTATTAGTCTATAGTTCTTGCTGCTAGCGAAATTGCATGTCTGTTGATTCGATAGCGATTGCTGCCCTTGCTCACGTTTGTATTTTAGGTGCATTATTATGCTGAAGTTGTTTTAATTAATAAATAGTGGGTATATTGTTATTATTTGCTACAGAATGCTTAGACTATCAAGATCGAATGAAGCAGACAGTGTACATGCTTCCGAGTGGCCTACCTCAATCGATAGGCTATAGCCTATAGGCCACTGACCATTTACAGTAAGTTGCCCCCACTGCTAAAAGAAATCCTAGAGGAAACACTGGGATTTATTGATGTAGAAATTATGAATTATAACCATATAGGACTTAGGTTAGACAATCATTTGAATGTACTTGTAGTTGTTTCAAATGGTAAATAAACGTGAAACATTATGTGCTGATATGAGGATTAAGGCCACAACCATAACTAAAGAAGTAAAGAATAATTGATTACATTTTGCCGTATAAACATCTCCCAGGGCTATGATATATATACACAGCTACATCTGTGGTTGGACCTCACTAAAACTCAAGTAGTTACAGTAGTTAGGAGTTGGACAGTAGGTTCTTTCAGTAGCTAGCCTACTTTCAGTAGTTATTTTCAGAAACGACTTCCCAACCCGCCCCCTGGCTGTGTTTCAGGCAGAGAAGAAGGCCAAATTGTCAGTGATGAATGCTATGGAGGACCATGAGGAAGTGGAGGCCCAGGAGCCCCAGAAGGACGAGGTGCCAGTAATCACACAACCTCTGAACCCCCAGCCGCCAAAACAGGCTCAACAGCCTCATCAACAGCCACAACAACAACAGCCACAACAGCAACAGTCACAACAGCCACAACAACAGCCACAACATCAGCCACAACAACAGCCACAACAACAGCCACCACAGCAGCAACAACAACAGCCACCACAACAGCAACAACAGCCACAACAACAGCCCACTGACCCAGCCTCACCCACCATAGCCACCACCCCTGAGCCTGTGGCCATCGGAGGAGAAGACAAGACATCCCCCAAGTCTGCAGACACGGAACCAGAGTATGAGGTAAAGAGCAGCCATGTTGGTTGTTAGTGGTGGTTAATATTGTCAGGGATGGGTGTAGCTCAGTGGTAGAGTATAAACCTGCACATGAAGAAGTCCCAGGTTCAAATTCCCCTGTAATTTACTTGGGATTTAATGTATTCGTTCGGTTGTGCGTTCCTTTAGTTTAGCAGACTCTTTTTTCCAAAGCGACATGCAGATAGTGGCTGTTGATGTGGTTGCGTGGTCACCTTTCAGGATGGGCGAGGTTTCAGCATCGGGGAGCTAGTCTGGGGGAAGCTGCGTGGGTTCTCCTGGTGGCCCGGGCGCATCGTGTCCTGGTGGATGACCGGACGCAGCCGTGCAGCTGAGGGAACCAGATGGGTCATGTGGTTTGGTGACGGCAAATTCTCAGTGGTGAGGGTCCGACATCTGCTAAGATAACTCCAACTTGTTCCCCCCCCAAAAAAACACTACAACTATTTTTAAGTTCCCAAACATTCTGTTTGGGAATCAAGCAGTGGGAAAAACTCAAATGAAATATTAGTTCCCAAAGCTGCTGTTCCCAAACAGTAATGCTGACACTCTATCGCATGCTGAGTATTTAATAGCAAAACTCCATTACATTTGCTGAAAAGTGGTACAACAAGAATGTTTAGGTGGTCATGGTTTTCTGTCTGCTCTGGCCTCACAGGTCTGTGTGGAGAAACTGATGCCGTTGAGTTCCTTCTGCAACGCCTTTCACCAGCCAACCTACAACAAGCAGCCCATGTACAAGAAAGCCATCTACGAAGTTCTTCAAGTAGGTGGCAGGTTTCTTTTTTTAAACAACAGTTATGTTGTACTGATTCTGCTGGTGTACTTTTCCTGTTTTGACTAAATGGAATAAACAGTAGGAAAACATTCCTATAGTGTTGTGCCCCAAGTCGAGTTTTGTAAACCTAGTGTTGTGAAATATTTTGTAAACCTAGTGTTGCTAACCTAATTTTGTCAACTCAGTGTTGCTAATCTTGTTATTTAAATCAATTGTTGCTTACCTAATTTTGTAAACCTAGTGTTGTCAACCTATTTTTGTAGACCAGGGGGGTATTCCAGAAAGCAGGTTATGCCACATAACCGGGTAAGTTAACCCACCAGCTGATTCACAATGTTGCAGCAACCTACTGGCAATGTTGCTACAACGCTGGGTGTCAGCTGGGGAGTTAACTTACCCGGGTATGTCACATAACCTGCTTTCTGGAATACCCCAGAAGTTGGAGTTGGAGTTGCTAACCTAGTTTTGGAAATGAACCAGTGATGACACTGTCTGTCCACAGGTGGCGAGCACCCGAGCAGGCAAAGCCTTCCTGGCTTGCTCTGACAGCGACGAGACGGACACCTCCAAATCAGTGGACATGCAGAACAAGCAGATGATTGAGTGGGCCATGACTGGGTTCAAGCCCACAGGCCCCAAAGGCTTAGAGCCCCCCGAAGGCAAGACATTCATATGTAAAACAAGGTCATATGCATGAACTAGTTCTTACATTAGATCTAGTTGATATGCATTGACTGTTTCATATATAATAATCAGTTCAGTAGCATTCACTGGTTCATATATAATAACCAGTCCATATGTATAGTTTAAATGCATATAACAACACACATGGTTTCAGGTGAAATGGAGGCTGTCAACGCATATAGCTTATATGCATATAAACTAACTCTAACTATCTAACTAATGTATGAAGAGTTTACATGCCTCACATGACTGAACTATAAGTTGAGCTCTGATCTGGGAGTTCCAAAGTTTTGTTTTGTTTTTGGTGTCCAGCCCAAGCATCTACCCATTTGTCAAACTGTATTTGTCTTGGCAAGGCATAGTAGTGAGCATGCCAAAACAGCCCAGCTCAAAGAAAAGCCGTCCACAAATTGCTCTGATTACAAACAAGAACGGGGATGAAAAATGTCACCACATGTCATGTCGTAGCACCTGCCTCAAACACAGTTCATGTTTATTGTTCAGTATTGTTACATTTTACGTTCTGGTTTATTTTCCCGTCTCGGTCATCTGAGGTCATCACGGTCTGTCTATGCTCCTCCCACCAGAGGAACGCAACCCATATAAGGAGGTGTACCCTGAGATGTGGGTGGAGCCAGAGGCAGCGTCCTACACGCCCCCTCCTGCCAAAAAGCCTCGCAAAAGCACAGTGGAGAAGCCCAAGGTCAAGGACATGATTGACGAGAGGACGAGAGGTGAGGTGCCTCGCTTACTGGGTTAAATAGGGGTCGCGACCCCCATATCCCATCCCAGTGGGATCATTAACAGAGCTGAATATCAGAGGGGGAGTCTAGGGAGGAGAGAGAGGGGAGAAGGGGGTCAGTCCTGGTAATAGACTAACACACGGGATAGGTTCAGTCATGCTAATGTAGGTAGGATGAACTTTCTCAACCTGAGTCCCATTAAGTCAGGTCAATGTTTTTGTTTCTGTGTAGTACACAGCACTGCACATTTTGTACACAGTATTGTATGTTTACTAGACCGTATTGTACATGTAGTACACATAGTTTGATATGTCAGGGTACTTACAGGGTAACACCTTGACAGCCTCCATTTCACCTGAAACCATGTGTGTTGTTTTGTCCGCAACAGAGCGACTCGTGTCTGAAGTGAGACAGAAGTGCAGGAACATCGAGGGTGAGTAGTTTCCCGTCTTCTCGGCGACCTTTGACCTCAGAGGGGATAAGGACAACTGGGAATGTGTTAGCTGCATTACCATGGATTTATTCAGCGCATGCTTTCATGCAAACAGGGGGGTTTGAACCTGCGATCTCTTGATTTGCAGTTAAATGCTCTACTTGTGAGATATACCCATCTCCTGAATGAGCTGTTCTGTTGAGAATGTGTAGGGTTCAGGTCTGATCTGTCCTCTTCTTGTGTTCTTGCTCCTGCTGTTGGCTGACTCGGGTATCTGGTCTCCCTGCTCCAGACATCTGCATCTCCTGTGGAAGTCTCAGTGTTTCCCTGGAGCACCCTCTCTTCGCTGGGGGAATGTGCCAAAGCTGCAAGGTGAGGAAGGAGGAGGAGGAGCAGGGGGAGGAGGGGGGGGGGAGTGGGAGGGGGAGAAGAAGGGGAGATTCATGTTGTGTATTGTAATTTGCTTAACTACATGCTCTTATGGTTTCTTCCCTTTAGCACTTATTTTTGGTTGTTCACAATGTGTACTTCTGTTTTTGGCTACCTGCAATGCTTTGGGGCTATCTTGTTGTTATTATCAGTGACCTATGCACTTTGTAAAGCTCTCTCTTGGAAGTCGCTTTGGATAAAAGCGTCTGCTAAATAAATACATGTAAATGTAAGGGGGAGGAGGAGGAGGAGGGGGGGGGGGGGGGGGAGGGGGAGGAGGGGGGGGGGAGGGGGAGTTGAAGGGAAGGATGAGGCTGTGGACAACTTTCAAGCGTCAGCCATTAGCATGGTTTTTTAGCAACACAATGTAAACAAACACACACACACAGCTCATTGAACAGCCTTCACAAACGAACACTGTGAAAACAAGAGATAACGATGTAGCACAGTCACAGCAACACTTGAGTGCAGAAGCAGTATGTTTAGACAGGGAGTCAGATGGCTGAGCGGTCAGGGAATCGGGCTATTAATCAAAAGGTTGCCGATTCGATTCCCGGCCGTGTCAAACGATGTTGTGTCCTTGGGCAAGGCATTTCACCCTACTTGCCTCGGGGGGAATGTCCCTTTACTTACTGTGAGTCGCTTTGGCTAACAGCATCTGCTAAATGACTAAATGTAAATATGAGGCCAGTAACATTTGCGTGTCTCCACCCCTGAGCAGTAACAAGCTGTTCGATTATGGTCTTACCCTTGTCTGCCTCAGAACTGCTTCTTGGAGTGTGCGTACCAGTATGACGACGATGGCTACCAGTCCTACTGCACCATCTGCTGTGGAGGGAGGGAGGTGCTCATGTGTGGCAACAACAACTGCTGCAGGTCAGCTACCTGGGTCCTGAGTGTGTGTGTGCATGTGTGTGTGCTCTGAGTGACTGTGTATGTGTTTTTAGAGAACTAGTGCCCGTGCCTGTGCCGTAATGCAGCTGGTGATTAAGATGTCGGTTAGTTGATTCGTCGACACAAATCAACACACCCACACACACATTCTTGGAATTATAGTATGATAAATAAAAAGTCCAATGATAGTGCTATGAAGTGATATTGAAGTGATATGCTAAGTATAGTGGCCATGCCCGTGATGCAGCCAATGATAAAGATGTCAGTTAGTTGATAACCCGGAATGATGATGATGATAGTACAATGCACGTCGCAGCCCTCGCTCTCCATATACCATAATCCGATACCATAATCGCTACAGCTAGTGACACATCTAAACAACTTAATCCTCTTTCCTGCACGTCCTTGGGTCCTGAGCTATACACCTGCTAAACTTCATACAGTGCCTGGTTCACGAGATATTTGAGCTACTGACAGAAATGCCTGGCATATAGTAAGATGTTGTGTGTATTCATTTGTGAGTGTGTTCCTAGTGTATTTTGAAGTATGTGTGTGTGTGTGTGTTCCTAATGCATGTTGATCTGTGGGTTTCTAGTGTATAATGTGTGCATCAATAATCTGTTTTGGTAATTATGTTTGTGTGCATTACACAGTACTAAAAGCTTCTCTTCTTTGTCCACTTGCTCTTGTCCCTCTTCTTCCTCCTCCTCTTCCTCTTGCACCTCTTCCCTATTCTCCTCCTCTTCCTGTTCCTCCTTCTCCTCCTGCCTTCGCCATCTCATCTTTCTCCTGCCCTTTCTCCCTCCCCCCCCTCTCCTGCTGCAGGTGTTTCTGTGTGGAGTGTGTGGACCTCCTGGTGGGGCCGGGAGCAGCTCACGCTGCTATAAAGGAGGACCCGTGGAACTGCTACATGTGTGGGCAGAAGGGCGTGTTCGGGCTGCTGGAACGCCGGGCCGACTGGCCCTGCCACCTCCAGCACTTCTTTGCCAACAACCACGACCAAGATTTTGTATGGGCCTCAGTTAATAGCAATACAATAATATACTAATAATAAAATCATATATATATCACTACATTATTATATTGTATTTTTATATAATATACTATAGTTATAATAATATTATATAATATATGTAATATAATAATACAATTATAGTATCATTAAAAACAATACAGATACAAAAATAAATATATTTTTATAATAGCATTCTCTCGCCTGGTGTGTGGATACCAACCTGCTTCCTGTGTTCCAGGAGCCACCTAAGCTGTACACCCCGGTCATGGCAGACAAGAGGCAGCCCATACGGGTGCTGTCGCTGTTTGATGGCATAGCAACAGGTTAGACAAGAATCCCCAGCGCTTCTCTCTGACGCTTCCAAAACTCTTCGTCTGAACAAAGTGTTCTGTCTGGATCAGGTTACCCCCTCCCCTAGTCCTAGCCCCTCCAGAAGAACACATCATACCGCTGTCTGTTATGTCAGTCAGCACACAGTGTTGCCACGCCAACAGTAACAGTAACAGGAATTTGGGGCCCCAGAAAAACAAATAGTAAAAAAAACACAACTAATGAATCGTTCCCCCTTTGACCATGCCCCTGGTGATCTACATTTCTAAGACATTTACATTTCATTTAGAAGACACTTTTATCGAAAGCAACACACAAATACTGCATACAGAAACATTTGAGAATGGCAGAAAATCAAAATTTTATGAGCGAGTCTGCCTTGATCTTCAGTTGTGGTCTACTGCACCTTTACCCTTTCATTATTCGACCTCCACATGGACAATAAAGTTGTATTTGAATGGTGAAGATGCTGTTACGGTGACCTCTGACCCCTGGCTGACCCCTGTGCAGGGCTGCTGGTGCTGAGGGAGCTGGGCATCCAAGTAGAGCGCTACGTGGCGTCGGAGGTGTGCGAGGACTCCATCACGGTGGGCATTGTGCAGCATCAGGAGCACATCATGTATGTGGGCGACGTGAGGAGCGTCACCCGTAAACACGTGAGTGGGGGCAGAGCAGGTCCTGGGGAGGGGGGGGGGGGGGGGGGGGGGGTGGAGTCCCAATCCGTCTGGA
Source organism: Hypomesus transpacificus (assembly GCF_021917145.1). NCBI lineage: Eukaryota > Metazoa > Chordata > Actinopteri > Osmeriformes > Osmeridae > Hypomesus > Hypomesus transpacificus. The sequence continues at coordinate 4,769,340 of NC_061062.1, forward strand.
TCTGTTTTGGTTGTGCTGGGCTCTCACTTGGCCTTTTTTTTTTTTATTGTTTTGTGCTGTCCCCTCCTCTTTTCTCTCTCTCCTTTCTCTTTGCTCTTTTTTGGAGAAAGTGATGTCTTGATGTGTTTTTCTTAGTTTTCTGTGCTTCTCTCTCTCGGATTTTGTCTTTCATTCTCTTCTTATTTGTTCATCTCTATCTCCGTTTTTCTCTCTCTCTTTATGACCCTTTCTTTCCTTCTTTTTCTGTCTCGTTTTTTTATTTTTATCGCTTTTGCTTTCTTTCCCTTTCTGGCTGTTTTTCTCTCTCTTTATCTGATTGCCTCTGTCCCTCCCTATCTTTCCCTCCTTCCCTCTCTCCATCCATCCTTCCCTTGCTCTCTCTCTCTCCATCCCTATCTCTCCCTCTTTCACTCTCTCTCTCCCTCTATCTTTCCCCTTGCTTTCTAACTCTGTCCCTCCCTATCTCTCCCTCTTTCTCTGGCTCTCCCTCTCTCTGCAGATACAGGAATGGGGTCCGTTTGACTTGGTGATCGGCGGAAGCCCTTGCAATGATCTCTCCATCGTCAACCCTGCTAGGAAGGGCCTTTACGGTGAGTCTAGACTCTTGCTTTTGACCGCCTGTTTACCGCCTGTTTACCAGGTGGCAGGCTGTCTGACACTGTGACGCTGACTGAGCTGGATCATTTCCCCTGTCTCCTGTAGAGGGCACTGGTCGTCTGTTTTTTGAATTCTACCGGCTGCTTCACGAGGCTCGGCCGAAAGAGGGCGACAGCCGTCCCTTCTTCTGGCTGTTTGAGAATGTGGTGGCCATGGGCGTGAGCGACAAAAGGGACATCTCTCGCTTCTTAGAGGTCTGCCACACCACCACCCGTAAACAGGAAGTGCTACTGTACACTTCCTGTCATCTTTCCATCGTCTGGTTGGGAGCGAGACCGATATAACAACACACTCTTGTCACACTTTTATGTCAAACGTAGATAACTGGATTATGAACGCCCCCTTTTGGTCGCGGATCACATTACATGTCATCGCATCCCTAGTCTGACCGTTGACATTTGCGCACCTCTGTCACCAACAGTGCAACCCAGTGATGATCGACGCCAAGGAGGTGTCGGCGGCTCACCGCGCTCGCTACTTCTGGGGAAACCTTCCTGGCATGAACAGGTTGGTGAGAGAACGGTGAGGGAGCCAACCGCCATGCTAACGAAGTGACCCGAAGCCTGGACGAACCCCAAACCCTTCCTTCTCACCCGACTGAGCTCACAAACGTTACCCCTGCCCCAACACACACACCCCACCCCCCTCGTTCCTGGCATCTAGATTTCATCCTCCTTGCTGACCTCCCTCTCTTCCCTCATGTAGACCCCTCTCGGCCATGTGTACCGACAAACTGGACCTCCAGGACTGTTTGGAGCATGGGAGGACAGCTAAGGTGTGTCTCGGTTTTGACAGAGAGGGGTTTTGTCTCTATGTTCATCGAGGCATTTAGTCATTCATCAATTTATACACCCGCAACCTATAAAACCCATGCTGTATTTATTATGGGGAATTTCCAACCCCCCCCAAAAAAAGAAAAAACTGTTTGGTTATAACTTTTACTTTATGCCTGATTCCTGACTGCACTATTGTGCTTGCGATGCTCTAGTTTGTATGATGTTCATGTAAACTCTCTGGTTTTCCTTCCTAGTTTGGCAAAGTGAGGACTATCACAACTCGCTCTAACTCTACAAAGCAAGGCAAGGACCAGCACTTACCAGTCTTCATGAATGAGAAGGAGGACATCCTCTGGTGCACTGAGATGGAGAGGTGTGCTAGCTCAGTTGTTGACTTAGTCGTCTTTTAGAAATGACAGTTATTATTGCAAGATAATATTACCAGGGGTTATTATGAGGAAATTTGAATTAATTTCCGTCTGTTTGTTTGTCTGTCTGTGTCACTGTCCATCTGTCTATTTTTTTTCTCTGTCTACTGCCCTCCTCATGTACTGCGTTACCGTGACAGAGTCTTTGGGTTTCCTGTCCACTACACTGATGTATCCAACATGAGCCGACTGGCCAGGCAAAGGCTTCTGGGAAGGTCATGGAGCGTGCCTGTCATCCGCCACTTGTTCGCACCGCTCAAAGATTACTTTGCCTGTGTTTAGATGTTGGGAAGAATAGTCTGAACCTTCACAACATTTTACTGATGTTCTACCCACAAACCAGAGCCTTGAGATTATACACACAAGTATAATTCACAAGTAGAAATTTCACATTATTTCCTGTATTTGAAATGTAATTCCTATTCTATTTAATTTTATATGTCATTTTACCTTTTAGCAGTGTTATCCAGTATTTTTTTATTGATTTATTTGTGCAAGCTATACTTGAGACAAGGCTTTCTTCTCAAGGCACTGAGAAAGATGAAAACACAATCTGTGCGTTTTAAAAATACTACGTTTGTCTGGCAAATATCTGAAAGATAAGGATTTTTAAGATATATACTGTACGTGGAATATTCTGGCTATGACAGCATGAGGTGAGCTATGAATTCCACCAATAATGTAGCAACCTTCTGTTTCCTCCAGCTACTGAGCCGAGAGGTGAGAAGGGTTTGTTTTTATCAGTCTCAAGAAAGCTGTGTCTTAATGAATCCAAAATCCACCAGATCACATATACCTCTTTGTTTACAGTTTATTTACACAAACTGAAGGTGAAAAAGGTACTACTGTAAAATGGTTACAATACCATGGTGCTCCAAGATGATGAGAACATCATAGCCCATGTGGCACGACAATTTAGACAAGATGGCACCTAGAAACCGTTGCCTGAAAACATTTATTTTTATTTCAGTGTGATGTTCTCACACTGTGAAAAATGTTATGTGCGATATTTAATTCCTTAAAAAGTTGAGAAATGACGATTGAGTGTTGACTGAAAGAGTATGCCATATCCTCTTTTCTATGTTTTACAGCTTTTACTAAAAAAGCTGTACTGGTGCTTTTAATCATTCAGCCTTTCCACCCTCAGGCCCACATCCTGTGTGATGCACAAACAGAACAGGAAGCTAGCCACATGGGCAGTGGTGTTTTCTGTCATTCAAAAAAAAAAAACACAAAAAAAAAACCTCTGTGATCAACGTTTGGGGTGAACTACTACTTTCTAGGTTCATCCTGACCTCTGTCATTACTGTACAACTCTTAGCAGGTGCTCTAGGTGACGGGAGCTTGACTTGGTGTCTCAGAAACCAGGTTAACTCCCTCACCTTTGACCCCTGCAAGCAATGAAACTGTCAGGTGCAAATATTCAACAATAATGGTGCGGCTTCACAATGTTCTTCTACTTTTTTATAGCAATTTTGTGCTGTTTTACCAACATTATAAGGCACTTTTATATGTAAACTTACTTTTTTCTTTGGTATTTTATGAATTGTTTGTAATTTTATTTGTTTTGCTTTGTTTTATGATGTGAATTGTTCTACCCTTGTGTAATACTTTTTGTATACAGTAGGGCTGTGCCAATAGAAGTTAAAGGGTGGATTTTGGTGATGAGTGAAATCCATGTATCTGATTCTTCATGTACTGTAGATGGATTGCAATTATCTCCCATTCCCATATTGTCTTCTGCTAAAGTAGTGACCCGGTGTATCATTCTCCAGAATGAAAGAATGTCTCTATTTCTTCTATGATGTGATTGTAGGACGTAAAACAGAATCAAGGAACTATATGATGTGTTTGTACTGTATTTTACGACCAACAGAGAGACATGCTGTCCTCTGTGGTCCCCACCCCTGACTCCCATCCCCTGTAAATCCCAAATAGTTTATTTTAGACTAATTCAAGCATTACGGAATCCTATAATGGATTACATTTCAAATCTGAATTCTCTTGATTGTAACCCTAATGTGGAGTTTGGAGGATTTAGGCGCAAGTTTGTCAGAACCCAAAACTGACGTCGCAGTTAGCGAGATGTTATCATTACTCTGAAAAAAAACTAAGATGATGACAAAAAATATATATAAATTCTCTAAATAGTCTATATCATATTTAAGAATTTAAACAAATAACCTTATTAATGGAATAAAATTTCATTTATAATTAAGTTCTTAAGTGACCTTATTGCCACAGGTTTTGTCCACCCTTGTACTGGATAGATGAATGCCTGTGCATTTTGAGCAGTTCTTCATTTCCCCTCCCTAAAGTACTTGCCATCCCAAATATTTTGTACATTATGTACATAGATTTTTCCTGTTGCTGTTTTCAATTTGTTTTTATCTTTTTTTATTATTACGTATGAGATGTACAAATATCATTCTTTGCTAATATATATCATGGAATTAGAGGCACTTAGATGAAAAAAACAAACAATAAATTTAATAATTGATCGATTTGAATCGCAAAAAAATTCAATGCATTTTATTTGAGACTTAAAGCCTGCATTTTAGTACTGTTCATTTTGTTTATAATTGAGTGACAAGTGAATCCAGATGAAAATTGTCAGATGATCTTAGCCTAACAGCTTTAAGAAAGATGCGCTCAACTTCACTGCACAGCCCTACATAGTGTTGTTCATTCTTCTGTTTCTTTGTAAGAACAAGATGGATTGTAGGTGTTTCTGACGGTGCTAAAAGTTTTATCTAATCAAGAAAAATATATTTGTTTGGAAGAGAAATAAACTTTTCTTGACAATGACTGTTTTTAAGTTCCTTGTAGTAATGGAAAGCACTATTATTTCACGCTTATATATATATATTAACAAAGGCATTTTAACTTTGTACTTGAAAAAGATTATGAGAATAAATCAAGTTTCCTATATTGTTTTAGAATAGAAGTTGCTGTAGTTGGTGATTATCTGTGGGAAACCCATGTACTTATAATGGGAAATATCAAGACAAAAAAGAAAGACAAAAAAAACTTTGGGTAATGACTTTTACTGTAGCATAATGTATGCTTAATTCCTGACAGGTTCTTAATCCTACATGTGGAATCACATGTCACATCACAATCACATCATCCTCAGTGTGGGTTTCCAGTTGTTGTCTTGATTTTGATGCTTTGTTATGATTGGGCAGCAACAACACATTTCACTGTTCAACCAGGTCAGCTCTATATCCAGTATCTCTGCTGACACTCTGTGTGACTTATTTTGTGTCATCATTGTTAATGGCCTATATTTCTCTTCTTCAGACCAGTGCATACAGCAAATGTAGCAGTCATTCTCCAGCCCATACTTACCAGTATGTTTAGTGCCCAGAGAGAGAAAATTAAGACTCCTTATGTACTTGTGCTGGAGAACACTTGAATAAATGTATTGTTTTTGTGCAAAAGGATGATAGCTTCTGTTATTCTTCATTTCATTAATTAAATAATGTTTTCTTAAAGTTCACATCATGCCAGTAGCCTGCTGATGGCATCAACAGCACCAGACATACTTTGGAATCATTAGGGCTCAGCTTCATGGAACTTACAATTGCATCTCAAAAAACATGCCTTTGTTTTTCCTCAATGCTGCATTTACTGTAGTCCTTTATAGTCCGCAGTGATTATAAACTGCAACAACAAAAATACCTACAGGATACATCTATTAAAATGTTTTATTACTTATACTTTCCTTTCCAAATGGTTTTCTTCTCCCCCCAAACTTTCAGGCCTCACTAAGCAATCCCTCCCCGATTCACAGTTCACACCCACCTCCTTGAATAATGGTACAGCCTCCACCATGCGGACACGCCCTGAGTGCCAAGTGATTGGTTTCTTTGGCTACCAGGGCAACATTCATTGCAGGTGATTGGAGCATCTCCTCCGTCGCGCGCCTTGGATGCTGAAGACGGGGGTTTCGCAGGCTGGTCCCAGGAAAGCATCTGGTGTTACCCTGCAAGTGCTTTGAACGATTTATTTTGCATAGGATATTGTAAAGTAACAAAAAGGGCGTTTGGAGCACTTGACCAGAAAAGCAGGTATGTGTGATTTGTTTAAATCCTGACTGGACTAATGAATGTTGCAACTAGGACTTGTTTAATAGCTAGACTGCTAGGTCTGTTGATGTAAAACCGGCTTTTGCTCGGTCTGGGAGTGTTGGTGATACGGAAGAGGAGGAGGAGGGGGGGGGGGGGGTTCTACAGCGGTGCTCTATATGGACACTTTGTCTCACAAGCCCCCGTCGAATAACTGAATGTCTGCCCTTTTTCCTGATTCATTCTATTTCTGCCACCATCTCTCGTGTCTTTTGTTAGGGAGCATGGGGGACATTTGTTTCCAAATCCTTAAAATACGATTAAATCAGATCACCTGCAGTAGCATATTTCTCAACTGATTTGAAGGAAGTAGGCTAGCAGTGTTAGGGTGCAGCCCAGTTTTGATTAGCCTAAACTACAGTATGCAGCCTACCTATTAGGAAGGGGACCAGTTTCTTTGTGTCAAGTCGCACTGGTGGGATGTGTCTTCATCGGTGCAATGATTTCCTGTATAAATTGTTGAATGATTATGAAACCTCAGTTTAAAATAAAGTATGAAACCAGTTATCTTACCTCGAATATAAATATTCGCAATGTAATGTTTGTTGACATGCTGAGTAGCCTATTCATTTTGGGAATTATTCTTTTGTTTTATCTCGTCATAACATTTTAGGTAACCCCCTTTTTGACCCCCTTTTTGACAGATCTTTGTTTTAGACTATTAATAGATGGATGGATGTATTAATACATATTTCCAATTCGTTTTTAATTCATACTTAACTTGGTTAGAAGATTGTGTATAGATTGTAATGACTAGAGATAGACAGATTTGCTCCCTGTCTAAAAAGGAAGTTTTAGACATAAGTTGTGTCTGTGTCTGGTCCAGTTCTGCAGCAAGCAGGCTGGTAGCTGGGTCTGTCTGTGAGTATGTGTGCCATCTTTAAAATGATCTCGGCATCAAATCTGGGACCATGACCATGCGGTAAAGTGGCCGCACCCACACAAGTACGCATGATACACACCCACATGCCTACTGTAGTGTCTACACATCCACCGATCCCCCCCCCCCACACACACACACACACACACAGACACTTACAACACTACACCACAGACACACGCATACGCACAAAGTAGAGTTATACATCATTGTAGATACATCAAGTAGAGTGAATACATCATTGTATTCATTACTGATCACTGTAGTTCCAGCCCAGCTAGCCTAGGGCTGCTAGGTCACAGGCTGTGTCAGACACAGCCTGTAGTCAGTGGGGCTGATGTCACTCAGTCTGGACCTGCTAGCTGAGGGAGGTCAGCACCACTCACCATTCTCTCCTCGAGAACGAGCCTGCAAACAGTTGATAAAGATGAGGTAAATTATTGATCGTTTTTATTCTTGTATTTTGTCTGTAGAAGGACTCGACCCAAATTGACCTGAGCACTTATTACTACAAAAATAGTTGTAGTATAGCAGTAGTGTAGATGGTTTGGTTGGTAGTGTTGGTACAGTAGAGGTGTGTGGTAGTGTTGGTACAGTAGAGGTTAGGTGTTGAGTGTGTGTGGAGATAACATTGCCTGATGACATCCACAGAGATACAATAGCTGATAACTTTGTATACACACTCAAAAACGTTCTTAAGTTATTATGAGTTGAGTTATGAGCTTACTACAAAAACATTTTTATTATTTACTATTTTTAAGTAACTCACTGCTCTAATTCTGTAACTATGGATTACCTTGTTCTAGAACAAACTCTTCTCTCATTCCAGAACCATCATTGTCTCCTGACATTCTATAATCAAATCGACTCGTTCTAGAACCATGTACATTTACATTTATTCATTTAGCAGACGCTCTTATCCAGAGCGACTTACAGTAAGTACAGGGACATTCCCCCCAAGGCAAGTAGGGTGAAGTGCCTTGCCCAAGGACACAACGTAATTTGGCACAGCCAGGAATCAAACCAGCGACCTTCTGATTACTAGTCCACTCAGCCACCTGACTCCCACCTGTACGCCTTTCGTTCTAGCACCATGTCTTACCTCATTCTAGAACCATGTATTCTTTCGTCCTATAACTGTCTTACCTCATTCTAGAACCACATCTCCTCTCCTTGTAGAACCACGTCTTCTCTCGTTCTGGAACCACGTGTTCCCTCGCTCTAGAACCACGTCTTCTCTCATTCTGGAACCATGTCTCCTCTTGTCCTAGAACCATGTCTTCCAGCTCAGCAATGGTGCGGATCCTGATCAAGGGTGGCAAGGTGGTCAACGATGACTTCACCCAGGAGGCGGATGTGTACGTGGAGAACGGCATTGTGCAGCAGGTGGGCAAGGAGCTGATGATCCCGGGCGGGGCCAAGGTGATCGACGCCTCTGGGAAGCTGGTCCTCCCAGGGGGCATCGACACCAGCGTGCACCTGCAGCAGAGCTTCATGAATGCCACCACTGCTGATGACTACTACAGTGGCACCAAGGTAGGGAGGGGGGGGGGGGGGGAGGGAGGGAGGGAGGGAGGGAGGGAGGGAGGGAGGGAGGGATGGAGGGAGGGAGGGAGGGGGGGAGGGGGGGAGGGAGGGAGGGAGGGAGGGAGGGAGGGAGGGGGGATTGACCCCTGGGAACTCTGTTGATCTGATCTGAGCCCTCAGGGAACAGGACCAGGGCTGAGTACTGTGAGCCAAGAAACAAAACCACTATATATAAGTATTGAATAACAGTTGACTTGGTTACATTCATCAATTACTTTCTTAATCACTTGGGAATTGACTTGTGTTGTTTTCTGTGTCTCAGATTCTTTTTTTATATATATACTATGTATTTGTACGTGACTGTCTGACAGACCTCGCACGGTCAGCTAGTCATCAGACTGGAACCAAGATGGAGGCTGGATAGACAGGTCATCTGGGGGTATCCCAGACTGCCCCCACCATCCCTCCTCATCCCTCCTCAACCCCACCACCCCCGCTATCGATCCTCATCCCAACTCACCCCCACCATCGCACCTCACCCCCACCACCCCCATCATCCCTCCTCATCCCTCCTCTCCCCCCTTGGCCCTCCACACCCATCCCTCCCCTGCTGCTGTGTCCCTGGTTGCCAACGGAGAGGCACATGTAGATCGGTTTCTGTTTCCATGGTGACCGGGGGGCTGCTGCAAAGACTGCTGCAAAGCCTTTTCACTCACGCCATTGTGTTTGGAGACAATACGCTCTCAGACACTAACCCCCTCCCCTTAGCAGACACTACTCCAGTCTCTAGTGTCAGCTGACAGATGCTCTCTGGTTCACGACTTCACACACACACACACACACACAAGCAGTCTGAGCTGTGTATTATTATTATTTTGATGTAAGAAATTTGTGCTTGTATCCCTGGGAACCAGGGTTTCTCATTGTACTGTAAGAATGTTTTGTTGTATTTCTGGAGCGTGATTTGCATTGGAGGCATGATGTAATGTGTCCTATAAAAGCTGAATCCTTTAATCAATATAAATCAGAATGCTGTTCATTCACAGATTCTGCCATTGATACCCATTGGTTGACTAATAGAACCACTGGTAATAAATTGTGACAGTCATGCAGCTCATTACGGCTGAGTTGCTCCTTATTCCCTGTGGAGGTCTTTATTAATGGGCTTTTATGGGCTTCCCTTATCACCTTTCTCATCACCCGCCCAGCAAATAAACATTATCATAAACCTGCAGAGTAACTGACAATGCTAATTATTTATTTTTAAAGCCAGTGTACTGTTGACATGATTTGTCCCTGGTAATTTATGTGACTGGTGGTTCTTTGATCGTTAACCAGACCTGACATAGTGATTGGTCGTGTGAATGATACCGATTTGTCTTAATGGGCGTGTCCTCTGTCTGTGTGAACCAATAGGCAGCTCTGGCTGGAGGCACCACCATGGTCATTGGACACGTCCTGCCTGAGAAGAATGAGTCCCTCCTGGAGGCCTATGAGAAGTGTCGGTCCCTGGCCGACCCTAAAGCCTGCTGTGACTATGCTCTGCACATGGGGGTCACCTGGTGGGGCCCCAAGGTACTGGGCCCCTAGCCTACACACTTTACTATGATGACCTAGTGTCAATAGGTTGATACCAAGTAACCTTTCTGTGATTTCCTAGTATCAATAGGTCATTTAGTCACTTTACAGAGATGATCAAGGAACTTTACTATCATTACGTAGTAGGTTTCCTGTGCTTAGATTGGATCAAATGATTATTATCTAGCATTTAACAATGTGTATACCAAATAATACACAGAAAAGGTATTTCTGGGATGTTTAGCTGTGAGAGGATGTTCAGTTGTCGGTGTGCGCTGCAGGTGAGGGCTGAGATGGAGGCCCTGGTGCGAGAGAAAGGGGTCAACTCCTTCCAGATGTTCATGGCCTATAAGGACACGTTCATGCTGAGGGACAGCGAGCTCTTCCAGGCACTGCAGAACTGCAAGGACATCGGGGCCGTGGCCAGGGTCCACGCCGAGAACGGCGAGCTGGTGGCCGAGGTGAGGAGAGCACGGATCACAGCCGTCTCTTTGATAACACGTTTTGATGACGTTTTTAAAGCCACAATCGTAGATCACTGACATGAAATGAATAACAAGACACTTTTTTTTTATTGAATTCAATTTACTTTATTTACCCCAAATAGAATTCAAGTGTTCAGCGAACATTGTGTGCAGTTACAGAATAAGTTAACATGAGAGCTAGCACATACACACATTATTATATTATTACACTGGTGAGCTGGCAAACGTCCTTCCAATCTGAAGAAGATTCTATAGGAAGAGTGTTGATAGATGTCAGGTTCTTCAGTGTTTGTGTGTTTCCAGGGAGCCAAGGAAGCCCTGGACCTGGGCATCAGTGGACCTGAGGGCATTGAGATCAGCAGACCTGAAGAGGTGAAGCACACCATTTATATCAAATATATGTATGAAATTTATGTAAAAAAATATATAGATTGTTTTCCATAATATTGAGAAGATTTACATATTTTCTTTCAGTAAATCCTGCATTATTAAATTGTTGAATTAACATATTTTGATTACATGTCAATTGTCCACTAAACCAAATGTTTCCATCCACAAAATACAATTAGAACCATTAGATTCCGGTTGAAATTATTTAAATCGGCGTCGTGGAAATTTGACACCTAATCCAACTATTTTAATTGAATGGCTCATTTTGTACTGTATCTCCGCTGACCTTTAATGGATTCATAAATACAGTTCACATTCGTAATTACACCCAGCCCTTTCACCGGGGCATCAGCCTTCATTCATAATGAATGTCCTTCCTCCACTATCTTCTGATCTTGAACCAGCTGGAGGCTGAGGCCACTCACAGGGCCATAACCATCGCCAACAGGGTAAGACAGTTCTCAGACCTCAATGGCTACAACGACCTGACGAAAGCTTGTATTTTCTCTCGTTAACAACCCATGAATCCCCATCAAGTGGCTCAGTGGATGGTTGTGGTTCCCTTGCAGGCCCACTGCCCCATCTACCTGGTCAATGTGTCCAGCATGTCTGCGGGAGACGTCGTGGCCACTGCCAAGATGCAGGGTAAGGCTGCAGCCTCGCGTCATGTCGCACGCTTCACAACCCTCTTACAGGTTCTTTTCAGGTACCGAGACAGCATAGTACCCCTTTAACGCGGTTCGATTAAAGTGCAGATCCCTCCCCTTTTTAGGTACCACACCTTTGAAATGGCTGGCTTTACGTCATAGCCGGCTGAAATTGTATTTCTGAGAGGTTCAGTTGTGTTTCTACATCTGAGGACCCAGTTCCGTTAAATTGTCTGAATTCATCTCAAAGGAAAGTCAAATGTTCAGGTGTCCTGCCAAGGGGCACAATCACAGAATAAGTCAAAGGCACGCGTAGAACTCGAGATCCAAACCCTGGAAGGAAGAGAGACTGGGCCTGTAGAGACAAGCCGAGGAGCCGCCTGCATCGCTGCTTCTGAAGCTCTGCCTCTCCTCTGTGTTCCCGCCAGGTAAGGTGGTCCATGGGGAGACGACCACGGCGCACGCCGTGCTGAACGGGCTCCAGTACTACCACCAGGACTGGGCCCACGCCGCAGCCTACGTGACGGTTCCGCCCATACGCCTGGACCCCAACACCCCTAACTATCTGATGAGTCTGCTGGCCAAGTAAGTGGAACCTGTCCCCGTAGGCCCTGGGGTGCAAACTTCAACATGGGGGAGTCAGGGTCAATCCTTTCTGATCCCAGCTGACACAGCGAGTCGTTGGAGATTTTTCGTGACAAAGCTGTTTTGGCGGCCCGGGTCTGACAGCGTGTGTGGACAGGTTTGCTTCTTTCCTTCGTTCACGACAGTAACAAGAAACAGTGATTTCAGCGACACACCCTGAGTGCGTTCCCGTCACCCCTCGGGAATTTCCCTCGACTCATTTCCGTTTCTGTGTGAGGGTCCTGACCCCCCCTTAGCATGCGTCGGGCCCAGACTGACTCTAGATATTTTAGGAACAAGTTGAGAGTGAGACGACCTACGCACAGTGGTCTCTGTGACATGAGCCCCATGCCTCTGCGTCCTCCGTGGCCACTCTGACTGGCCCGTTCTCTCGTTGCCTGTGTGAATGCAGTGACACCCTCAACGCCGTGGCGTCAGACCACCGTCCTTTCACCATCAAGCAGAAAGCCATGGGCAAGGACGACTTCACCAAGATCCCTCACGGCGTCCCGGGAATCCAGGATCGCATGAGCGTCATGTGGGAGAGAGGAGTGGTAACATTAATAATGAATTATATGTTTTAATATATAATATATATAATAATAATAATAATATATTATCATGAATTTGAATGAATATATATTTATATTGTCTTAATAACTAATAACACTGATTTATTATTATAATACATTACAACATTTGTATACCTCTTTTTAAGATGCTGATATAGAGAACTAAAAGTTGTAGACGACATTGTGTCATTATTAAAATTTATAAATACGCCTTTATAAATACAGCTAAGTCAGTTGAGCATTGACTTAGCTGAATAGAAATACATTGAACACAACAGGTTTGATACATCATTTGTTGTGGCCGGAATATCTCTATCTAATATCAGTCTCATCTCAGGTTGGAGGCAAAATGGACGAGAACCAGTTTGTAGCTGTGACCAGCTCCAACGCTGCCAAGATCTATAACCTGTACCCCCGCAAGGGCAGGATCATCCCTGGGGCCGATGCTGACCTGGTGGTCTGGGACCCTGAGAGCACCAAGTAGGGAACCTTCTCCTGTGGTGGTTGTTATGTTGGTGGTGTTGTAGTTCTTTGTGATGTGAGTGTGAGGCTGTTCGTTCTCTCTGTTTCCAGGACCATCTCTGTGGACACACAGCTCCAGGGAGGAGACATGAACCTGTACGAGGGTCTTCGCTGTCATGGCGTTCCCCTGGTCACCATCAGCCGCGGTCGACTGGTCTATGAAAACGGCGTCTTCACGTGTTCTGAAGGTTCCGGAAAGTTCTACCCTCTCCGAACATTCCCAGACTACCTGTACAAGAAGATGGTCCAGAGAGAGAAGGTATCAAGTGATCCACAAAATACACATTTTGTTATTGAATGGTCTTCATGTACAATTGTAATAGTAGGGTGTTATCAGAGTGTATCATAAACGTGTTCATTGTTGTGTGTACACACAAGTGCGTGTGCGTAATGCGTCTGCGTGCGTGCGTGACCCCGCAGTGCCAGGCTGTGAAAGCTGTGGAGCGTGAGGCCTACGTGGGGGATGTCGCCGTGGTGAACAACTCAGGCAGGAAGGACGGTGGCCTGGACGACCTGGACACCCCGACGCGTGCCTGCACCAGACACGGAGGGCTCCGCGACCTCCACGAGTCCAGCTTCAGCCTCTCTGGTAACACCAGACACCCCCCCCCTGCTCCGTCCGGAGACGGGACACGCATACATGCATAGTCCATCATGTGTGTCATCTAGTACAGTGGTTCCCAACCCTGGTCCTCAGGGCACACTTGTCCTGCATGTTTTAGATGTTTCCCTGCTTGATTCAAATGAATAGTCGTTAACAGGCTTCTGCAGAGCTGGATAACGACCCATTCATTTGAATCAGGTGTGTTAGAGCAGGGAAACATCTAAAATATGCAGGACAGGGCTGCCCTGAGGACCAGGGTTGGGAACCACTGATCTAGTACACCATATGTCTAGTATGTGTAGTAGTCTACTACAGTACTATCTATAGGCATGGGAAAAAGAGACCATTCGGTATAGTTTCATCCAAGGGGCACTGTGCTTTTTAGCTTGTTCCGGAGGGGTGGAAATTATAACAGTAACTAGGAGAGTTGCCATTAACAAAGAATTGTGAGCTTTTACTACCAGGATAACCTGGTACCTATTATCTATCCAACTGAAGGCACGATGCACTGCACCTGTTAATTGTTGCACTTGCTGTTTCACACCACAAAGTACTGAATGTTAACTGAACCTTCCCCACTCTACACAGGAGCCCAGATTGATGACAAGATTCCAAAGAGATCCTCTGCAAGGATCCTGGCCCCCCCAGGAGGTCGATCCAGTGGGATCTGGTAATCTGGAACCAGCCTGGGTCCAACCAATCAGCAGCCAGATCTCAACCAAGAAGGAAGAATCAAGCCTGAAGGATATCAATGGTCAACCAAGAAAACATTCTCTCTCTCTCTCTCTCTCTCTCTCTCTCTCTCTCTCTCTCTCTCTCTCTCTGTCTCTTTCTCTCTCTCTCTCTGTCTCTCTCTGTCTCTCTCTGTCTGTCTGTCTCTCACTTTCTCTGTCTCGCTTCCTGTTGACTTTTTCCTGTCTCTCTTTCTTTCTGAATGCATCGTGAAAAGTGTCACATTTTATTTCAACTGAGCACGGTTCTTAACTGTACATGACATGGTAAGTGCAACGTCACATGGCGCTGCAACGCTAATGTTGGAAATTAAGCTAACCATAAAAATTCGAACAAAATTGAGATAAAACCTCACCAAGAAAAAACAATCTAATACATTGTTGGAAGTATCTAAACCAAATTAAAGCAGCAACTAACAAGCTGTCATTAACTGATGTGGATTCAGATCAGGGTGTGTCATTACACTAATCGTTACAGGGCTAAGGGGGTGGGACTTGATCTGATAATATTGTTTTACCTCACTGTTATATCTACAATATTGCACTGTATCATGTACTACTTAGCTGCCTTTTGACATTGTTTTTATGTGTCTAGACACAAGTTTTTATACAGAGTACAACCATTAGTGAAACGTGGTTAGATACAATGGTATTGACATGAAACACCATGAATATCTCAATACATTGTGTGAAACATTTTAGAATGTTCAAATGTGGATTATTTTACACATGGTTTATTTATTTCTGTTATAATGTATTCTTTCAAGACGTCATTCACTGTAGTAGCACTGTCTGCTTCATGCTTTCATGGTACATGGACGGTGGGCCTAAAAAGTGTGTAAACAAACAAGTCCAAGAGCACACTGTCCTCATCACAGCTCATTCAGACTTCCACTAACTGTTTACAGCCTTGTTAGTGTCATTGTCCCTGTCATTCTCTCCCTACAATGTGAATGCACCTATGCTGCATTTGCTGTGCATTGTGGCATAGAACCCTTCTCTTCCATTGATGTTACTACAGTTGAGCAGCATTCTGTGCAAAAGTGCTCATGGTCATAATCCTCCACAAGCAGAAAGCTTCACCTTCAAAAGCCTTTTTCCTGATCAGTGAAGTCTTACAGTATCCAAATGAGCAGGTACTACTTATTGGAACCTCTTACAAAAAAGAAAACATGCGCTATGTAGAATCTTTAACCATTGAAGAACCCAGTGATGAAAATAAAATCTCTTTCAGGTCCACAGGTTTCTTGAACGGAACTCTTGCTAGGTCCGAAAGAACCATGCACATTATGGACTTTAAAAGGATTCTGGAATCTGTTGAGCATTCTTCTGTTGTACTAGTGATTCAATTTACACCGTTCTTTGTAAGATGAGCACTTTTTACAATTCAGTACTCATGGCTTTGCACTAAATTCCCTGACTGTTATATCTGTTGATTGACATTGTCCAACATAACACCTTTGTGAACTGGAAACACAAACGTACTGACCAAACAATACTGAAACAGTACCAGATCCATATGGTATTCTGTTATACTTCATCATCCACTGTCATTTAATTTTATTCTGGAGAATAATCTTTTTATTTTATGTTGTTTATCATTGCACAATATACTTCCGATAAAAACAGCAGTGTATAAGTCCTACCGGTGCTAAATAATGTGTTCTGGATTGTGCTTTATTTTATCTTATGTCTTGCAGCTCTTTACCACATGATTGAGTGCAAATAAACCACACTGAAATGTCTGTTTGACATTGTTTTATTCTCGGTTGAGGAAATTTGACTTGGCTCAGCCTACTTGTCAGATTACGTACTTTAGTTGAACCATTATAAACGTTCAAGTCCAACTGGATGAGGCCAACGATATTGCCGGCCGCAGCCAGGCACGTGTTGTTAAGCAGAAAAAGTCCTATTTATGTGCCACTTCTAACAGCATGGAGCAGGGCGCAGGCGCATTGGGTCATGGATTGTTGCAGACCGAGCGGCTGTAGCGTAGGGGGCGGCTCGTTACTAACCACTGCACAGCGCAGAATCTGGCAACGACGGCAGCGACGGGTATTGGCATTAGGAATACTGCCAGCGTGATAAAAACAGAAAGAGAGCACTGGAATACAGTGAGTAATGAGTGAATTAGGCCTATTGGAAATTAGTTGAACAATTGACCAATTCCAAATGACATGAATTCGTTTATTTGTAATGAGCAAGACAGCATTGTGTCATTCCAATTTTGCGAGGATATTTCGCCTGTAGTGAGTGTGTGAGGTAACCTGGTCAGAGGCCTGTAGAGGGGGCCGCTCCGTAGCAACAATGTTGCGGGTTTTCACACCCGAACCAATAAATGCATGGGCTAATGTATTGTTCTCTAAACGACCAGAAAACGCCCAATTGCCTCCTAATATGTTTCAGAGACTACAAAACATTTTATTTGCTCACTTTTAGCGCGCATGCGGTCCTTTAAAGGCCTAGGCAGTTAGTCGGGATAAGGCTTCATGAGAATAATGACTTCTTTCCCAGACTACATGACTCTTGAATGGGACGATAATTCACGTTTTGATTAATGTTAACCTGCAGACTCAAGGGTCAAGTACCATGCTCGGGATTAAACCAAAGCTATTAATATAGACTTCAGAGATCTAATTGTACGGTGCACGATTTTGACAGAAAGTGCTACTGTGCGCGAGTTGCATGTGCAGACTAATGTAGCCTATGTCGCTATGCCAGCGAAGGATGCTGAAATGATTGATAGGCTGCTGACAACCAACTATGCAGATAAGATATTCGAAATACATCAGCCTATTCGCCTCGGGTCATATAATAGCTTCAATCCTATTGTGTCCAAAGGTTTTTGTGTCTCAAATGATTCAGTAGATGAATTTCACTGTCTCATAACTGTGCTTTCAGCGCGCTTTAACAACAGTACAACGCCAAGTAATATGAAGTCAGCCAGTATATTCCCAAGGAATAAGACAGATGTATAGGGTTGTTCTGGGGTTTTCTTGAACATTTAATTACAATACCTTCTAATCTGATTGTATTACAGTGGTCTTGGCCTAACCACAGTCCTTTCCCACAGTGTAATTATACCAGATATACCGTCTATAAGTATATACATTTATGCTTGTTTTTTGTAATAAATGATTGATGGTTTTGTTTGTTTCAGGAAGGGTATGGCAGTAAATGTGTATGCTACATCCGTGTCCATTGACAACCTCAGCAGACATGACATGCTGGCGTGGGTCAATGACTCCTTGCACCTCTCCTACACCAAGATAGAACAGATGTGCTCTGGTAGGTCCTCTGATCCAACTGGAAGTTTTCTTATAACCCTTGTTTAATTGAATATTAAACCAACTGAGTACCTGTTGTTTTTAGAGGACACTGTGTAACACTGTGTAACACTGTGTAACCCTAATTACATTATGGTCATAATTGGCATTTTGAGTCAAGGTGTTCATATGCACATTTTTCTTTTTCTATCTTCCAGGGGCAGCATATTGCCAGTTCATGGATATGCTTTTCCCAGGCTGTGTGCTTCTAAAGAAGGTCAAATTCCAAGCTAAACTGGAACACGAGTTCATCCACAACTTCAAGGTTCTGCAGGCAGCTTTCAAGAGGATGAGTGTTGACAAAGTCAGCTTTTTGAAATAACCTAAATAACATTATAAGCCAGGCCACCCCCCATAAGAGCTTCAGCAAGTGTCATCATCTCACCAAAACATTCTCACATTCTCACCTCTTAACTCTTGCAGATAATCCCTGTGGAGAAGTTGGTAAAAGGAAAGTTCCAGGACAACTTTGAATTTGTTCAGTGGTTCAAGAAGTTCTTTGACGCCAACTATGATGGGAAGGAGTACGACCCTTTGCAAGCCAGACAGGGTCAAGACGTCGCACCCACTCCCAATCCAGGTGATCACTTTATCTACAAACCCAAGAGAGCTTGGCGAGCCCCAGGTAACCCAACACCCGGTCCTGCCTAGCTGCACCTTGCCCCCCCCCTGAGCTTTGGATGGCTCGGAAGTGCTCCTTGCACGCCGCTGGTGTGTGCACGATTCTGCTGTGCTAGCCGCCCATTTCACCAGGCTAGCGTTTAGTAGCAGCACACCACATGTGATGGTGTCTCTTTGGGTCATGGTCGGGTCACCTGAACCCCAAGTGGGGCGGCAGCTTCAGAGGGGTCAATGATTGGTTGAAAATCAATGCAGAAAGGGATGTTGATGACAATTTGCATATTAGAGATGGAGAGACAGCACCAGATGAAGACTGAGATATTTTTGGTGTGTGTATGATGCGCTCTGAAACTTAGACTGATAAATGTGATGGCTCTCATACTAACACCTGCCATGTTTTCAGCCTCAGTCTCAGACATGCCTGCGTGGAAGCAGCTTTATCATTGCATTGGTATTATTCAGGTGAACACATTCATGCTGACTCTAAGGTGCAGCCAGACCAGGTCTTGATTTCAGACGTTGGTCAGTGGATTTGTCTCATTTGTTGATGCGGAGGTTTAAAGCCTCAGGTAATGCAATGCAACTTAATAATGCCAAAACAGAATGCTGCAGTGTGTACCTGAAACAGTCATGTTTTATCTAAAGCACTAACAATGACATGTCAAACCAGAGTATCTTTTTTAGTGCAATGCTCCAGATTTAAAATGATCAACTGTAAAGTCCCTCAGATTACAACATAAGCTACACCACAGGCACCACATCATGCTATGCTGGCACTCCTCTTCCCTGCAAAGTAGGCTGCTATAACAACAGTCAAGATAGCATGTGTGCCTAGTAAAGAAGCACTGGGTTTCTGCTGCTGCTAATCATCTCTGACCTTCTCCGACACCTCCAGGACCACAGAGGACATCTCCAACGGTTCCCAAAAACATGCCCACTCCCCAGCGGGTGATGACCGCCACGACCATCAGGAAGAACCCGTCACTGGCCAGGAACGGGGGCAGCGATGTGGAGATCTTGGAGCTAAACCAACAGGTAGAGTTCCAGGGAGGGTAAGGAGGCATTGCTACCTCAGACAGCTTAGATGACCTGACACACACCTGTTACACAGGTCACCTGACACCCACCTGTCACATGACACACACCTGTTACACAGGTCACCTGACACCCACCTGTCACATGACACACAACTGTTACACAGGTCACCTGACACCCACCTGTCACATGACACACACCTGTTACACAGGTCACCTGACACCCACCTGTCACATGACACACAACTGTTACACAGGTCACCTGACACCCCCCTGTCACCTGACATTCACCTGTCACCTGACACACACGTCACCTGAAACACACCTGTTAAGGGGGTCACCTGACATACACCTGTCACCTGAAAAACACCTGTGAACTGACACTCAGCTGTCACCTACTACACACCTGTCACCTGACACACAGCTGTTAGAGGGGTCACCTGACACACACCTGTTACTAGGGTCAACTGACATACACCTGTCACCTGATACACACCAGTCACCTAGCACACACCTGTTACAGAGGTTACCTGACATGGCACATATCCAGTTGGGTTTTGAGAGCCGGCTGATGGCACATATCTATTTAATATGAGTATGTGGTGGTTCCGTAGGATGTGGAGTGTGTATCAAGGTTCCCACATGAGTTTGCCTTATCCTGTTTAAGCTTGCCTTATCCTGTTTGAGCTTAAACATGAACAAACAGGGAAACTGAAAAGTGGAGGGAATACGTACACTCTGGAAACGTAATACTGTATGTATGATCTCTCCAGTATGCTTAAGGTACAATACTAGACTAAACTAGAGCATGTCACACCACACTCTGCTATGGATACTAAACTTTTCAGTCAAAACTTAGTACGGTATAGCATAGTGTAGTTAAAAAATAGTATACTATATTTTAAGTTTTTCCCATCACGTTGTGTCAGGTAGGTACTTGAAGAAAGGTAAGTTCACAGACGTACAAAGACAAACGACGATCTACAGGCTCCTGGAGGAAAACAGGGAAAAAACAACTATATCTGCAATTTCTTCAACTGCCCACTCTGTATTGTTTTAAATGACTTTTATTATCTTACCCTACGTAGTTGATGGAGCTGAAGTTGACTGTGGATGGACTGGAGAAAGAACGAGATTTCTACTTCAGCAAACTAAGAGATATCGAGCTGATCTGCCAGGAGAACGAGAGTGAAAGTAGCCCCATCCTCAGCAGGATAATCGACATTCTCTACGCTACAGAGGTACACAACAATAAACTCCTGGTCTGAATTGACCTGCACTTGATCGGGCATCCAATGTGAATAATACCGTGACAGGTAGTGATAGTTGAAATCCTGACGAACAGTATGTCATGAAAGGGGTGGGGGGTCGGAGGTCGCGAACACTGAGCGCTGTCTCTTCCTGTTTGTGTCTCAGGACGGCTTTGCAGCCCCAGACGATGACGGCCTTGATGAACAGGCCCATCTGGACCAGGAGGAATACTAACCTCTTCACTTCCCTCTTCTCTGATCCCTCTGTATACACGCCCCCTATTCTCCATCCTTTTCCCCCCTCCTGTCCATATCACTTTAGTCCTACTTTACTGTCTCTGCACACCAAGCTCTATAAATACGCCCTTCATTCTTCCTCTTTACCTCTCTCTCTCTTTTTCTTTCTCTGTCTTCATATGTATATCTGTTTTTCTTCTCTGAGCCCCCACCAGCCATCGACATAATGTACAGTACATTTCAATGCCATAAGGTACCCACTTTCCCCTCCCCAGTGACCCAGTAGCTGCAACAGTAAATTGACATATCCCAGTCGTTTTAGCATGGTGCGTACGCAACACACATATAATAGCCAAGGAAAAGGCTCGAGCTAATGGATTGCGGACCTGATAGAAGCTGTAAATACAAAAAAGGATATTTTGATTTTTAAACTAAGACAACATCATTGGATTTTTTATTTTGCGCTCTTTTGATTGTAATCCAGATCATAGAAAACATCGCTTGCATGATAGATCAGGCTTCCATCAGAGTTACTGATACTAACAACAGCTACTTTAATACAACAACAAATGGTGTTTCATTTGGAGAAAAAAAGCCTCTTATTTATTTAACTTATGTTTAATTTAACAATGAAAATAATTGACTCAAATATTGTAAGAACGAGCATAAAAGTCGATTCCGATCTGATTTGTGCTTAAGGCAGTAAAGAGTTTCTTTTTTGAGGATGTATTTAAAGGCATGTGAAAACATCAGTTGGGTTTCGATGTCATGATCCATGCTCTTTGAGGACTCATTTTTCAATCTCAGCATGAGAATGTTCCACTTTGACCGTGAATGGGTGACATATTTGTAATAATGTGGAGCTTTAGTTTTTTGTCAAAGGTTCTTTTTATTTTATTTTACATTTGTCAAAGTATTTCCGGTTATTTGAGTATTTAGCTACTGATCAAAGGGGAAACCCTAACTCTATGGGGAAACCCTTCATCATAAACAGATTAGGCTACTCTTCAAAGTGACTTCGCAGCAAAAAACGTTTGACTATATTTATTTGTGAATGTGCTTCATGGATAACATGACAACAATCAAACAATTACAATCGTAGTTTGTTGACATTCAAGTTTACCGCTAATTTGATTGTGTTTATTGTAGCGCCAGTTGATTTGCTGTAAATTATTTCACAAGGGAAGCCGTGACCAAGGACGTCCCGGGGGTCTGTGACCAGTTCATAATGATGCTGGTCATCCATCATGAGCATCAAATGCACTCTCCCTGGCTTATTTTACTTAACTAACTTAGCCTACAACCATCTGCAACAACGGAACTGAACCTGCATTCTTGCATTGACTGTGCAACAGTGTTGGCTTAACATTCATCTTTGAGTTTTATTAATTAAATAAACAGTTGTGAAAGGAAAAGCTTGCATTTTTCACAGAACATTACAGCCGATAGGGGTCGCCAACAGGTCGATGTAGAGCGCAACACTCCACGATGGCATTTAGAAAGTGAGTAAAATCAACAATGTAAAAATGTACACCAAAATGTACAAGGACAAATTCCAGTTTTCCAGCTTGTAGGCTATAGGCTATCGGCCAATGTGTTTGGAGAAGGTTTAACTAAAGGCACAATTGCAGCCGAAACGTTGTTTGAGGAACACGAAAACGCGACGTTTAATTTGTGGTTTAAACTTCAGACAAGCTGTCGCCGGATAAAAAAAAATCACTGCCTCTAAATTACACAAAAATACATTGTAGAATTGTGTCACCAGGTGTCAGCATTGCAAAAGCAAGAGCTCAACACATTTCCTGAAAGAGGTTTAATGTTGTGTTTTGGTTACACTCAATAGTATAGTGGTAAAATTATAGGTGGGTGAACTATGAATTTTATTATTTATTTATTTATTTACAGGGTTGTCAAGTTTGGAGTGAGATTCCCAGAGAGAAACATATCAAGGTATAGAGAGAGTTGAGGAGCTGGAAGAGGAAGAGCCAGAGCATTTTGTATAATTTTAATGTAAAGCCAAATTCAAGTCTTTAATGCTTAAATATCCTTTGTTTCAGTTTTTTAATGTGCCCCCCTGATTAAACACTGGCCCCCCTTTGGCCCCCCCATTAAAATTAGTCTAGAACCGCCACTGAACAACGCTATCACGGATTAAAAATAAATAAAATACAAACTCATCGGAACAGAACAGAAACGATACAGGCAATTTTAAACCACGAACTGCAACTTCAATGTAGGAACAGCAAAAATTATTTTTATTTTTTATTTTGATAACGTTTCAGGAAAGGTATGTGCACTGTATTACAAGATAGAGAAAAAAAACTAACAAGCAAGCAACACTTCAAATGAATGACTTGACATTCTCTTGTGGCCCAAACAGGCACCTGTTAACCTGGGATGTCTCACAATATAAATAGTGTCACTCACCACACATCTGGATACAGATTAAACTAATAAAGTAATAAAGAATATATTAAATTAACAAATCAATCATTCTGGATCAGATTGGATGCTTTCAATCAGTGTTCGAACTGTGTCAAAGGTGTTGCGGTTGTGTGTGTGGGTGGGGGGGGGGGGGATCCAACCAAATTCATAGTTTTCTCGGGGGTGGGGGCATAAACAACACATTCTCTAGGTTTTATTTTTCGACAGAAAAATGGGAAGGGGGAAAGAGAGAGGAGGGGGTAGAGAGAGGAGGGGGGGTAGAGAGAGAGAGAGAGAGAGAGAGAGAGAGAAAGAGAGAGAGAGAGAGAGAGAAAGAGAGAGAGAGAGAGAGAGAGAGAGAGAGAGAGAGAGAGAGGAGGGGGTAGAGAAGGGCATACAGAGAAAGAGGGAGGTTTTCTTGGTTGGCCATTGATTTCAGGCTTCGTCATTGGTTGAGAGAGAGATCCTCAGACGCCCAGCAGCTTCTTGGCCATGTATCCAGGCATGCTGTAGATGAAGAGGACCACTATGGCCAGCAACAGCAGCGCCACCACCAGCTTCATGATCAGCCACTTGTAGTTGCAGGCTATGTTGCGGATGGCCTTCAGGGGCATGAGGAACCACAGGAAGGTGGTGTCTGGACGACTGAGGGTGGAGGGTGGGGAGGGATGGGGGGGCAGACAGGGTGATAAGCACGGTTGGTTAGATGGTGTCCATGAAGAGGGGTTTCCAACGCTACACTGCACCATTTCGAAAGCCTCAAGGCTTAATAGTTTTGCATGTAACAAGACAGTAGTTTACAGCATTGCTTCTGCGACTGGTAAGGTTGGTTTGTTGACAGTTGTCCAACATGTCAGTGTTATCAACATCAGTAGAATTCGATTTACAGCCGGGTCGAATGACCACAAACCAAACTTTCCTTGTCACAGAATCTAAGCTGTCAACCATGATCTTGTAAAGCACATATTATTGATTGCCTTATTTAAGGTTTACAAATCAGTGCACATAGTGTATGGCAACTTAATAGGTACCAAAGCAGAAAGCAGTCATGACAGAGATGTTCTGTACACAGAAAACAGGACCCAGTTTGTTCTTGTTTGTTTATTCACAAGTACCAGGGCTTGCATAACGCTACTGCACACTGTTGAACAATGAACTACAAACACAGATTTACGGAAACAACCATAAGATAGCAGTTTTAACAGAATACTAACTAGTCAATCACTAAACAGTATAACGGATTTCAAGCAAAAACAACATCTAAAATCCAAATGCCAACAAATACTATTTTACTTTGTAGACCACAACATCCACATACAGTGCATTGCGTAGAATTCAGATGATTTACGTCATAACTGTGTTTTTAAGTCCAAGGAAAGTAAATCTCGACTGTTTTTCCAATGAATGATAATTGAACTTACTGTACAGATACTTCATGACAGTGAACAGTCACACCCTAACAGAACATCATAACACCTGCAGTTCCTTGTATGACAGATTCAAAATATTCTTTGGTTTCTATGTAAACTGCTGCAATGTGTATGTTTTAGAGTCAAGGAAAAAAAGGTTTCACCAAGACCAGATGGGAGAAGCATACAACTCGAAAACAGCCCAATCTAACTGAAGCTGTCCCTCAAGCCCCCAGCAGCTTCTTGACCAGGTAGCCAGGAATGCTGTAGAGGAAGAGGCCCAGCAATACAACAAATAGAAGGGCCAGCAGGATCTTGCAGATCAGCCACTTGTACTGTTTGCAGACCAAGTAGCGGATGGCCTTCAGGGGCATGAGGAACCACAGGAAGGTGGTGTCTGGACGACTGAGGGTGGAGGGATGGGGGGGGCAGACAAGTGATCAGCGCGGTTGGTTGCTCAACATTTTATAGCCAGTTCCTGGCCTGAATACGTCCACTGCAAACATTTATTATATTCTCATGTAGGCTATATGTTAGTGCATGTAAACCAGCAGATACAATTTTTTAAGAAAAATTCCATCAATAATGCATCATAACAGTTTGATGTACGATTTGAAATGGTCATTTATTATTACACTAGCATTTAATTATCACGGCAAACAATAACACTGCACTGAACTGTAAGTAAAGTACAAAAAGTTTCACAAAACCTACAATAATTTTTTGTGAACGAATATCATTCATACTAAACCTAGTCACGTGAAAGTGAATGAGGTAAACAAATCTTTTCTGTTCCTCTTCTGAGCCTATGCAGGTCACGTGAAAAATGACTGGTACCCGAAAGAAGGAACGAATCGTTCACCTCCCGACCGTGTCATCGGCTAAAAGATTAGTTCATCTGCCGACTGGGTCTTCGGGTCAATGATTAGTTCATCTGCCGACTGTGTCTTGGGTTACGAGTCTTTGGATAATTTTTCACGTGACCTACATAGTATGCTGGACATTAGGTCACGTGACAAATGATCCAAAGACTCGTACCCGAAGACCCAGTCGGGAAATGAACGAATAATTTCTGTTTCCGCAAATGAGCCTATACAACAGGAGCCTACCAATGCGCGGCAACAAGAAAATGAACAAATCACTCTTTGAGAGGACTCGTTAGGCTACTCCTGAGTAGGCCTACTTGTAAGGATTCGTTCAAAATGAACGAATTGTTCACAAACGACACATCACTACCCGCAAGGCAGTATGAGATACCTGGCAGCGCAAACAGCTAATTACTGACTGCTAATTCATATTTTTTTTAACTGCACAATGCACTTCATATGCAAAAATAACATATAAGCCTAGAATCCATGCTGCTATTCTGCACTTTGCACTTTACTATGAGCAGAGCTGCCAACTCTCAGGGTTTCGCCGTGTGACACTAACCTGGTCCTAACCAGACCCTCGTACATTTCATTTGTACAGAGGGTCTGGGATCGCTCCATTGACAAACGTTAACTTCCTTGAAGGCGGGTCCTCTGTTGAAGTTTAAAACTATTGGATCTGCCCAGAGCCACTCTGATTTGCCATAACCAATCGCAAGCGTTCTCCTTAGCCAACTCCTTCACCACTACTGTAACGGAGCTAGCTGCCGTAGCTGGAAAATCAAACTTTTCCCGAACCCCGGTGGGAGGAGGGCCACAACATCATGGCCACCAACAAAACTCAGCAAGGAATGTTCTTGCTCCGGCTTTAACCTATGGATATTCGGCAGCGTTGCCACAACCGCAGAATGGCTTCGCTCGCATCTTTCTCCGCCGCCATTACTCAACTACTCAAACTAGTGCACGACATTAACGTCATCGTTCTCAGCCACTCCCTCTGTTCGCTGATTGGACCTACAAAAAGATTGTTTCTGAAAACCGACTTCAAAGTCAAACTCCCAGACCTATACAGAAGCAAAATCCAAATTGAGCGGAAGTACGTAGGAGTGCAGAGCCAGGCTAGTGTGACACACGCATTTCAACCATTTCTCACGCTCTCACGCCACACCTTGTGTATCTCACGCTGAAAAGGCAACGCCAAACAAGTTGCCAAGCTAACAGTAACGGACGACGCGCAGGTTAACGGAGTGAAGCAACTTTGACGCGCAAACAGCTGTGTAAACTAGCCTTTGGGAGGGGGGGGGGGGGGGGGGGGGGGGGGGGGGGGGGGTTGAGTGAAGCTCGCGAAACCTCGGGGGGAGGGTGGGGTGAGTCACCAAATATCTCACGCCAAGGTTTTTTGAGAAGTTGGCAGCCTTGCTATGAGGGGCCGTTTAGGAAATAATTCACTGTCCTTACACAAACACATGAAACACATACGAAACCTTCACACGCATTCATACTACTGAAAACTCGCATCCACATATGTGAAATGCTCGCATCGACACATAAGAAACGCATTCATTATTCAAATGTTAAAAGTTCCCGCATGCATTCATACTAATGAAAACTCAAAACCACATATGTGAAAATACATTCACACACTCATATGAAACACTCAAAAGTGTTTTGAGTGTGTGAGGATGAGTAGGAAGTTTTGAGAATGTAAGTGTGCGAGAATATTTTCACTATATCCGGAAGTCATTTCAGTAGGCTTTATTCGGAAGGCAGTTTAGCAAAAGCCCCATCTTCACAACCGTTGCTCTTGAGCTGGCTAAAATATGGATTCTCTAACTTTTTTCTTTTACTCCGGCCATTGCTTGATGTTAGTAGTAATGAGGAAGACGTGATACAGTTAGTCACAGGTCGAAACAGGGATCTAAGCTCAGTTTCAGCGGACTGAGTTGCATGTGAGGGCGAACGTGGTGCATCGGAGTTGATTTTTATTGATGTTGCAATGTTGTTGATCACATCGGGGGGTGATAATATTGTGTTTAACAAGCCTACAGCTTCGGTTACCACACGACCGCAGTTGAAATCTTCCATTATCTAACTGATCTGAAACGCGCGTGGCCATCTGAACTGATTTCCGGTTCCAGACATATTGAACTGCCTTCCGAATATCAGGGGCGTGTCCAGACATTTTTGATAGGGGTGGCACAAGGGGTGGCCCGCCTTTGACTGGGTATTTAGCCAATCATATTTCAAGATATTGGGGTGGCCAATCAGATTTCAGGGGTGGCCTGTGCCACCCTTGGCCACTCCCTGAACACGCCACTGCCGAATATACTGAAATGACTTCCGGATATACTGAAATGACTTCCGGATTTACTGAAATGACTTCCGGATTTAAGATAACATTTTACCTGAATTACTGTTCAGGCGGTGCCATATTAAATACATTATTTTATTATCCCTTTTCAATATGAATTAAATATCATATTAGTAATTGAAAATTACGAAAACCGATTCTGCAACAGATAAAGTTGGTTGACAGTTGTCCAACACTTCAGTCTTATTGACATCAGCAGCGTTCCACTGTCAGCAGGAAAGTCAGACAATTGACTACAAACCAGCCTTTACTCATCACAGAATCTGAGCTTTCAGCCATGGTCTTTGAATTGTTGATATCCAGAATTGAATTCTTGATATCCAAAATTCAAATTCTTGATATCCAAAATGCAATTCTTGATATTAAGAAATCAAATTTTGGATTTCAACAATTCATTGGTTAAATGATAAAACGGCTTGTCATAGTCTAGAGTTGATTTCTCATAACTTCATGAACACTTCAAACACAGAGTTTTCTTAAATGCATTTCCTTTGATCCTTGTGTTTTTTTTTAAGGAATCGCATTTGAGACAACTCTGGCAGATTTACGACTGCTATTTCGAGTTTGGAAAGTCTTCTGAAGTTCAGAACAAATCCCAGATGAGAAAACTTTCATGAATGCCAAATGTTTTCCTAAATCCAAATCAGAAGAAATTCCTTCTTAAATTCTTCTTAACTGCGTTCGAGAATGAGGCCCAATGTCACATACACTGAGATCCAGTGCTGTGTATTAACACAATACACGCACAACAACTGAGTTAGCTAAAATACCACTACCATCCTTGATAATTTCTGAGTGTAAAAGACTCAAATAAAGAAACGATACACTGTCGTCAGGTGAAGTCTATCAAGGCATGTACAATAACTTCAACTTACCAGGTCAGGAAAGATGATCCCATGTAAAATCCCATACTTGTTGAAGTCAACTCATCATTACATGATTATTTTTTTAGGATTGTCTTTTAGCAACACAACTGTGTAGCTAATATCCTAGGACCCTGAAACTCCTTACCTTGTATTGACATTTGTCAGTGACTTTCCATAAGCATCGTCAATAGAATTCCATGACATGATGAATTTGTCTCAAAGGTAGTGAATCATTGTGGGTACCACTATACTATTTTAGTACTCAAGGGAGAATGGTGAGCTATTTCGATTAAGGTTATGGTAAGCGGGTTAGGTGCAGGGTTAGTGAGTCAATGCGTGACAGAGACGGCTTAATTTGGTTAGGTTTGAGGTTAAAGTTAGGGTTAGTGAGTTGGTGCTTGAGGTAGAATAGTCATTTTATGTTGGTTTATGTTTTAGGGTTAGGTTTAGGAATATGTTTAGGGTTAGGTTTAGTGAATTCACATCAGGAAGAATGATGGACTTACTTTGGTTTCTCCAGAGGTTCTGGTTCATTGCGTCCTTCACCCACTGGACTCTTCTCAGCTTCCTCAGATGTCAACAGGTGCAGCTCTGCTTCCACTTTACCCTGCGAAAACACCAGACACCAGGCTTCACACAACATAGCCCCGACACAGAGCACAGGCACAGCACTAACCCAGCATAGACACAGCACCAATACAGCACCAACACACAGACAACACAGACAAAGCACTGCATCTTGGTTGTACACAGCCTTCTCTATCAGCAGCACATTACCCACAGTTCATAACACTGGCGTTATCTGGTGTCCCTTCGGTATACTTATACCCTTGATCAAGTATCATGGCAGCACGGAAACTGTATGTGTGAGTGCTTATGCTGTCTACCCCTCAAAGACTGTCACAATGGTTCAAATGGTTCCTGCCAAAGCCTAACTTGCCAATAAGGTCTACCCAATTCAACTGTTCTACAGGTGTTGTATAGACAGTGGCGGTCCAGACACATTTGGTGTCCGGCAGGGTTTCAAGGTTTTCCTTGCCGAAAACCGCTACTGTGTATAGACGTTCTGTAGGTGTTCTGCAAGTGTTCTACAGGTGTTCTGCAGGTGTTCTGCAGGTGTTCTACAGGTGTTCTGCAGGTCAGGGCCGGCCCAAGGTATAAGCGAACTAAGCGGCTGCTTAGGGCCCCTGTGGCTACCAGAGGGCCCCCAAGAGCAAATGAAATTACAGTTTAATATATTATGTAAAAATATATATATATTCTTTTTTTTAATCTGCAACAATAAGCGACGCAGAGGGGCCCCCAAATCAATTTAGCTGAAGGCCCCATAAAGGCTTGGGCCGGCCCTGCTGCAGGTGTTCTATAAGTTTGTTCCAATTAAGGTCATTCGAAGATATTGCAATGCGTTTTCAATCAAACAGTACACACCGTCAGTTCAAACTCATCGTTTTCATCTCTGGCCAAAAACGGCCACCAGCCCTTGATCCTCTTCTGCTTGAAGATGGACACCATGGGCATAGCCTGCTCGTTGGTCACCATTTCAATGGTGCACTGCTTGGCCGTCTTCGCTCCTCGCGGGAAGCGGTTCAGATCCAGCTCAATCGCACCTGCAAAGACACGCAGATTCATCAGAGAAGTTCCAGGACTTTGTTGTCATGGACACTGTCTACCCCATAACCCAGTCAGGCTGAAGGTGACGGTTCAATACAAGAACATCACTGCACCCAGGAAGTCATCGGCGGAGAAGTGGTCAGCGTCCCACACTTGAAGGTTGAGACGGGCCGGAATCTTGTACTGGGTCTCATCCCAGGCAAACATGGACTCCTTCTTGGAGATGACAATCTTCTCCTCTGCAATCAGGTAGTCGAAGGGATAGACGAAGCGCCAGTTGAAGTTGCCCTCTCCTGTCAGGGAGTGGTAGTGCACGTCCGTGTCCTGCTTGTCCTCCTGCTGGCCCTTCAGCCAGCTGGGAATGGAAAGGAACACATAGGGTGAATTCTGTTGTTTTGAACCATCTGGGGAAATGAATGGCCGCTTGCTAGGAGTTGTTCATGAGCGCGAGAAGATCTAATTCGATCCAAGTTTATTTGTACAGCCCTTTTTATGCAGTCTATGTAATATCAGGAGTGAGTGATTAGGCCCTTTTCCAAGGTCTGTGACTTTGGATGAATGGGAGGACCACAATCTTCCCTTACCCTCGGACAAAAATGTCACTGGACTTCTCGCCTGTGAAGATGTCATCGTCTTCCAGAACAACCTCGTCTGTGTTCCAAACGATCACCCTCAGTTCAAATCTGCCAACGACAGAGACACAGTTCAATCAGTTTGTAGCATGAATTGTCCAAAAATATGCAACCTTGCAAAAAATATACATGACATACTTCTTTGGTTTCCTTGGTGAAATATCAATGGCAGGTCCGGGGGCAGGCAGGTCCTTGGGAAACATGTCCACCCACATCTCAATCCTTCCCTGCACACCCAGACAGAAAAACAGGACAAGAGTCATTGAAATGACACAGGAACGGTCACCCTGTCAACTAGGAGCAAACAGGCAACTGAATTGGAAACTTAGATCTGAGGCAATTGGCTTTCCAAGAAATACATTTACAGTATCACATACACTTAAAAATTCGACAAATACAATGCCCCTGTATTAAATACAGAGCAATAACAACATTCCAGTCAAAAGACCATCAGGGTAGAGTAACTAAGGAAGGGGGCTTGGCCAGAGTTGGAAACGGTACTTACTTGTACTTCACAAGTATAGTTAAGTTCAGGTGCCATAGTGTACCTGCTCTATGCCGGGCTTGTCCGGGTTGAGGAGCCGCCGGGTCTCCACGTGCTCTGGGATGAGCTTGCAGCCCACCTTCGGCATGTCCTTCCAGTGGTTCAGCACTGTCAAGGCCAGGTGCTCATCCGTCTGCTTCTTCAGGCCTGCCCCCAAACACACACACACACACACACACTCATAACTCCTCTGGACACAGTGTCTGGACAAACCCCACCCAAGCAAACATGCTGTTGGCGCGTGCTGTGTGTTTTGATTCATGTTGTGTTGTGCTATGCTGCAGATGCTTTTCTCTTCAACCTGAGCGATCTTGCCAGACATGACCCTGTTTTTGAATGTTGTGCTGTGTTGCGTGTAGTATCACGTCGTACTGTGCGCCATTACCGTTCTCATCTTCGACCTCCGTTGCCCCCATGTAGACACGGTTCCCCACCTTCACCCGTCCTCCTGGGCCGTAGTGGGGCCCATCGAGCTTGCCATCCTTGCAGAGCTTGCCTAGGATCTGGGTGGGCTTCATCGGGTCCCGCCAGACATTGTAGCCATGGCTACAGAAAGTCAGTCATTAACTGTCATCAACTATTGTAAAATGTCACATTTTGGCTGATTGGTTTGTAAAACTATGAGCAGACTGAGGGAGTACACTGGCACTTAGGAATGTTTGGCTGGACCTGGACCCGCAATGTTGGGGGCTATCTCGTTGTTATGATCAGTGACTTATGCACTTTTGTAAAGCTCTCTTTTGGAAGTCGCTTTGGATAAAAGCGTCTATTAAATGCATAAATGTAAATGTAAATGAGCAGACTGAGTCATCCTTCTTAGATAATCAACTCTTGTGTTATTCATCTGTTAGCTCATGTGACATGGGAGAGATCCTGCTTACATGGCATAGTTGGAAGCGATTCCACAGGTGGCTCTGTGCTTGCTGTAGTAGCGGTTCTCCAGATCCACCCTGGTTTCTCCTATCAGGTCGTCAGTCCCCACCAGGTCCCAGTCGTAGATCGACACCGTTAGCGTGGAATCCATTGGAAATGTTGCTTCGATGTCAAAGGATCTTATAGAGGTGAAACATTTGGTTTGGCACGTGGGAAAATGTAAGGATATGCCAGTGGCATTCACTAGTACTTATTCACCAGTATTTCTTCACCAGTACTTATTAACCAGTACTTATTCACAAGTATTTATTCACCAGAACCTATTCACCAGTATTCATTCACAAGTACTTATTCACCTGAACTTATTCGCCACTATTCATTCACCAGTACTTATTCACCAGTACTTATTCACCAGTACTTACTTGCCAAATATGGGGTTGAGTTGTTTGGAGATGTAGTTCTCTTTGTCTTTGATCTCGGACTTCCCCAGTTTGATGGCGATGTAGGGGTCAGCCTTCCCGTTGATGTCTGCTGGGTGGAGGTCAGTGGCCTGGCCAAAATGAGACGTGTTTTACATTTTATTCATTTAGAAGATTGTTTTTCAAAAGCAACTCAAAAAGCGCTTATAAAAAGTACTACAGATAATCAAAGATCAGAAGTGCATAGTTCTAAGGATATTTCAGGGGTTAAATCCAAACACACTCTACACTGTATCTTACCAGGCAGTGCAACAATAACAACATCACAGTTAAGTGGAAGAATATCGCAAAATGAGAGATGGGATCAACTCAGAATTCCTATCTGTTGTGTGACAGGAAGTACCTACCCTGACGACATACACACGGACGAGGATGTTTATTGGGTCGTTGTGAGGAAGATTCTGGAACATGCCCATGTTGGAGTCGAAGCCCATCTCCCTGGACATCTCATCTGAGACTGGGACTTTGTACATGCACATGGAGCCCTGAGAAACACAAACACAGTCGACAAAAAATCTAAACTCAAATATACAAGTGATCCTCTCCTGCAATTCAATTTCTTCCACTTCCTCATCTTACTTTGAACTTCCCGATAATCCTGTCCTCGTCTGCCATGTTCTGGTCGTCGTCATCCCCACTCTTTCCTCTGTACAGGTTGAAGGAGTGGAGCCAGTCAGCAAAGTTGTCAAAATCATTCTCCAGTTCCTTATGGTACACCTTTGGAATAAAATACAGAAAAAAAGTCGATTTCAACATTTCTGAACTACATCCAGCCACAACACCCCTGCACTAGCGACAAGTCTTTCAGAGGACAAGCACCTTCATCTCATCATGTTTCTTCTTCTTCTTCTCTGGAGTCATGCCAGACGGAGCCTTCTTCTTGTCCTTGGATTTCCCCCTGCCCTTCTTGGAGCCTTTCACAGGAGAGTCGTCAGATTTGATCTCTGAGTACAGGTTAGAGAGTGCGGAGCGACGAGGAAATATAAGACATGTGGACAGGAGAGGAAAGAGGAGGGGAGATACGGAGAGAGGAGGGAGGGGAGGAGAGGTGGTGCACAGCCCTCGAGACGTGAATCCCACATGAAAGTTGGCAAACACTTCTGGCTCCAGTACAGTATTCATGGTACTGTAACTGCCATGGTACCAAGGTAAACAGTTGGACAACATTTTGCCATGATAAGGCTCACAGGTCACAACTTAATGAATCCATAAATTTTGGTCATTTAACAATAAAAAAAAAAATATATATATTGACCAGGGTGTGGTAATGATAAAATCTTGGATTATGGTTGCTTTATGTATTTTTATGGTTAGTATTTAATTTGTATGATTAGTTTTTAGGTCTAAAGGTTCATCTTTATTCATTTATTATCTTTTTATGTAAGTTTAATACATCGATAACACAACTATAATCTTTTTGATCGTGGACAACTTTCATGACAGGCATTTTATGGAAATGTATTTCAGATGGAAAGAGGAGGAGGCCTGTTGAACAGGAATGGACTAGATGTGTGTGTGTGTGAAGTGATTGCTAATCTATGAGAGAGGTGCAGAGGAGAGAGGCACACTATGACCATTCAAACACCTACTAATCTAATGATTGACTATGACCACAAGAAGACTTCTCTAATGAGGGACTCTGACCATAGCAAAATGTCTTCAACTCTAGTGAACCACTCAGAGTACTTCTTCTACTCTACTGAGTGACTACTCTGTGCAGCAGCGCCCTCTGGTGTTACCTGCAGCTTCTGCAGCGATGTCCATGTCTTCTTTCTCCTCTGCATCTGCTTGGGCTGCCTCCTGGGCCTTTAGGATCTAGAGAATCACAACAACAGTTGTCTTATTCACCCAAACTCACTACATGGAAAAAGAAAAGGCACAGCATTTAAACTTGGAACAACAGTAATAGTAGGCTCCTGAATGTCTGACATTATTTTTATAAGAAGTCAGTTGAGTGAATTGAACAACAAGAGAGAGGACTGGTCACTTACTTCCATCAGAGTTTCAATCGAGGCAAAGTATTTGGACCACCAGTCCAGCATGCTCTCGTCAAGCTCCTCCTCCTCCGGATCCTCTCCTCCCTTGTTCCTCTTCTTCTTCTTCCCCTTCACCTCCTTCTCATCTTCCTGTGGAGAGAAGACCAGAACTTTCCTTTCAAGCCCAGTATACCTCCTGATGGGGGGAACAGAACCCTTCCCAGACCTGTCTGTGAATTCACCATGTCAACCTTCACCACAGCATCAGAACCCTGGTGGGAAAAAACAGATATAACATCAATATTTATCAACATTTTGAATGTATTTGTTGTCATTATCATGACATAAAGTACTCAGGAGATCTTACACAGTCCAGTTTGACCACAGTTTCCATCTTTTTCACGGTTGGCTCTGGCTCCATGTTAACGATTATCTCTTCTAGAGAGAGATCCAGAACATTCTTCAGACTGTATTCACAGTGTACATTCTACACACATCTACTACAGTAAACGGTATGATGGAAAACTATGACAAGTCTGTCATGTACAGTGCAAGGACATGGTGAGGAAAGACAGTTGTTACATGTTTCATAACTGCACTATAACGCCATTTTTTTCTGCATCAAACGTCTTGGTACAGACAGACACAGACAGACACAGACAGTTAGACTGAGAGATAGAGAGATAGAGAGATAGACAGACAGAAAGACAGATAGATTGATTGATTGATAGGAAGTTTATTGATGCTTCAACTGAAATTGCACCATTGCAGCAGCATTAAACAGTGAAAAACAATTTGCTAGGGCTGTGCACATCCTGTACAGCGAGGCTGACCTGTGGTGTTCCAGTTATTGGCCTGTTTGTCGGCAGCCCGGTAGATGAACTTGCGCAGGGAGGTGACGGCGTGGGAGCCCACCAGGGTGTAGCGGCCGAAGGCCCTGCAGTCGACCACGCGGATGTTGAGGGGAGGATGCAGCAGCTCGTTCTCAGGCAGGTCCTTAGGAGAATAGGTGGAGAAACTAAGTAATGACACGACCCAAAGAACAATTATACCACACAAACACACAAACAAAATACTTTTGAGATTATTTCAGGGAGTTAATAGGCTATGTACCGTAATGTTCTGTGAATGTGTGAAGAAACGTACCTGTTGTGAATACCTAGTAACTTGTGACTAAGTTGTGAATTATGAATAATATTTTTATATTTTATTTTACTTCTAGTTGAGGAATGGAGGAAATGGAGGAAACTCACCACTTCAAACCACTTAACCAGGGTACTAAAGTTGGGATTTTTCCGGTAGTTCTGGATGAGGGAAGACTGAACCCCTTTACCGGCACATTCAATGTCCACGCGAGGCCGGTCCACCTGGGCCAAATTGACTCGCTTCAGGTCCCTCAGGCCCCAGAACAGCACCTGGGGATTCACAACAGAGACATTAACTAACTTTGTATTTTGCATTATTATATCATAGATCCTTTTTTTCCTCATTCAAACATAGCTTGACCTTTTTAAATGTGATTATAAAGCTACAGGTTGGGCATGCAGACACAGAGAAACTCCTCAAATCAATCAAATGTTTTATTCCCATATGCATGTGCTTTCTTTTTTTCTGATTCCACTTTTAGTCAGAACATTTCCTTTCCGGTGAACCAGACCCGGGGAAGCAGCTCACCTCGATTCTGTACTTGCTGAGTACGGGTCTGATGCCCAGAGGGACAGGCAGGATGGGGCCTCGGTCCATATCAGTGGGGCCGTCGATAGGGGGAAGGTCAGCTTTACCATTTGGGCCAATCTGGGACAACGATACACTGACATTAACATAGATGAATCCAGAAAGCGACACACCATCATCATCAGAAAAGATTCATCTGGGACAACAACATGCAGACACAATCAACGCATCTTGGATTGGAATAACTTGATACATTCCATTCCAAAACACCATCCAAAAATCTATTATCATTTTTCAATTTAAACCATGCAAGGGAGTCTGACTACAGTATGGTTCTGTCCACTGATAAAACATAATCCATGTTTGTAATCCAGTACAGTCCAGGCTGACCTGCAGCAGCTCAAAGGCAGCCAGCATCTCTCCAGCTGTGCAGTTCCCCCTGTATATCTGGTAGTACTCCAGCTGGGGGGGGAAGCGCGGGGGGCCATAGTGCTCATCTGCCATCTTAGTGATGGGCTTCGCAAAGGTCCTGCCCATGAACTCTGCTTTCCCCTGGAATCACATGGGGGCAAACCCCAGGAGGGTTAGCAACATAGACCCGGGATCCGCTCCACACCACAAATCAATAAAGGTTTAGAATATTTGGTCTCCTTAGTCGACAGTCACCAATACGAGGTCATTCAGCAGTTTTGTTTGTTTTTTGGTAAGAAATGATTCATGTTTAAGGAAATTAATTCCGTAAAGGGCTTCTTGGCCGGTCATTGACCGATTGGATTTACGTCTTCCCGATACGGAAGCATGGCTGGATGTGCTCACACTTCAGAGCAGAGGGAGGACGAAAGAACAATGGCGCCCAAACAAAAGGAAAAATAAGACAGAAACGACAACCACCATGACCAGTATACTGCAGCAGAAACAACAGACCTGCCAGCAGACATGTTTGAAACAACAGAGCTGCCAGCCTACATGCTTGTCTACAGTGTACGCAAGCAGTGGCGGGGTAGTTGGGAGACCTGAGCTAACTGTGTCTCTGAAGCAGTTAGTGGTTATGAGGAGGTTCAGTGGTCTCTTCATCACATGAGCAAAAAACATCCAAAGAAGGAATGCAAGAGGTATAGGGTAGCCTGGGAAGGAGTCGTCCCTCTGCTACACTGGTCCAGTGGGCCAGTCTTATATCTCTTGCATGCCTTGGGGCCTTAGAGCTACTCTGCACACAACCCAGTGCCTCTATAGAACAGTCATTCAAGCCACCAGAATCCACACTCTACTTATCCAAGGTGTCATCCATAACAATGGTGTTTGTTAATGTGCAGGAGTAAATATAGAATTGTCAGTTAAAAGAAACGTTATTTAAATATCATATAGCACCTAATCAGTATAAATCCAAAAACTAGGCAAACACGTGTGTAGAAACAGAACAGGAAACATTATATACCAACTAATTGCTCTCAAAATACATCCAATTAGGTTTCTTAAAGTATTTCAGATGTCATTCAAATACAATGGCTTGCCTGTATTTGAATGACATGTCCGTCTTACATGTCAAGGAGACGCAAGAATCTACTACACTATACACAGGACCTGATCACAGTGGAAACAATGCACAGGTATGGACATCCCAGCTAATGGAAGTCACATCATCAACGTACTGCATCTACTAACATTCTTCTGACTGAACCAGTGAACAGTAAAGAGAGGTGGTGTTGATGTCTGAGCAGGGCTTACCACAGTGTCCTGATCATAGATCTCTATGACGATGATGGGAGGGTCGTCCCTAAGCTCGCTAGCCTCTCCAAACAGCTCCACGTTGTCAAAGACCATCAGCTGGTCCCAGGTGGGGCAGAGAGTCTCGCTCAACACCTGAAGGACAAAGGAGAAAAACAACATTTAACTGACAACTAGTGCTGTTTTTATGGCACATGTTTTTGGTGCCTTACAACAGGGCCATGTTTCCTCTCCTACAGGTCACCTCTACCATTCCCCTTCGCTCCTCTTTTCTCCCTCCCCCTCCCCCCCTCCACAGCTTCCTCCTCTCCTACAGGTCACCTTCGTTCCTCTTCTCCCCCTCCCCCTACTCCCTCTCCTCAGCTTGCTCGTTCAACACCTCCTCTCTCCTCACCCCTTCCTGTCCCCTTTCATCCCTACCCCCTCTCCCTCCTCCCCCATTTGCCCTCCTTCTCCTCTCCTCTTCTCTCCTCCACCCCACCTTGACCTCTTACCTCTGTGACCTGGCTCTGTGTGGAGAAGAACACCCGGGCGAAGGGGTCAGAGAGGCCAGTGCTGTCAGCTGCAAACAGGCTGCGGCCCTGGTACATGTGCACTCTGAGCTGGAAGATCTGTTTCACTGGAGGGAAACATTGAGTGTTTGCCTGAGACCGTTCACATGTACGCGTGTGCGTTTTCGTCATGCGTAAATTGTGATCACATTTAAATAATTCAAAATTCAACTTGTAGGTTTTAAATGTACAAAAGATGACAGGAGCCATTTAGTTGACGATTAATTGATTTTCACACAGGTAGTTAAATCAAATAAAGTGTGATTTGATGACAATACATTTTTGTGATCCGTCAAGTGATACTGAGTTGTGAGACGCTTGTTGTGTCTTACTCATGTAGGTGAGGCTGATGGGAGGTGAGGGCTGCAAGCCAGGTCCTCTTGCCAACTTGTTCTCCTCAAAGCCGTTGGGTAGGCCACACAGGAAGTCCTTCCTCTGCTTGTTGAGGCCCAGCCACAGGTAGATCTCTATCTTGGCCTGCACCGTCCAACCGGCAGTCCCAAAGCCTTTCTTTCCAGGAAGCTGGGTGCCAAAAAAAGATACGACAGTGATGGAAAATAATTAGCAAAACGACACTTGAATTTCCTTCACTACATTTTTATTCAATTGAATGAGTTTAGCTGTTCCTGTAAAAAGTTAAATATATAGATAATACAGAAGAGGTACGGAAATATATTACTGACATGAGGAAAATCTAAATAAGTTTGAGAAAGATTTAATTTGAACCCTCAGGAAGATAGTTTGGATTTTCGCTGTGATGAAAAAAAATGCTGCGTAAAGTTTTTTTTTTGTAGGCTTCAATGTGTCCTCTGACCCTCAGGAAGATGGTTTTGACTTTCCCACAATCCTTCCCAGTCTCCTCATCCACCGGAGAGTAGAGGATGTCTTTGGAGGGGACGCGAGCGTAAGCGATACGCTTGTTGTTGCTCATCATCCAGATGTAGATATCAGGAACGCTGTGTTGAGGCTGTGTTAAGACACCAAAGGAGTTTCAAGTTGATCAAACATTTCCAAGTACAGTTTGTTTGACAGTATGTTTTGGTAAGTCTCCTCTCAACAGTTTCCTAGCAGTCTACTTAGCCTAAGCTTTACATGGTTCTACCACTTAATTCAAAATTAATTTCTTATAAAATATATATACAGTGTATTATATACAGTGCCCTCCAAAAGTATTGGAACAGTGAGGCGAATTCCTTTATTTTTGCTGTAGACTGAAAACATTTGGGCTTGACATCAAATAATGAACGTGAGACCAGAGATCAACGTTTCAGCTTTTATTTCCAGGTATTTACATCAGGATCTGATGCACAACTAAGAAAATATCACATTTTGTTTGAATCCACCCATTTGTCATGTGAGCAAAAGTATTGGAACAGATATACTTAAAACATATTTAAGTGAATAAGACTTAATATTTAGTTGCAAATCCTTTGCTTTCAATAACTGCAGCAAGTCTGTGACCCATTGACGTCACCAAACTTTTGCATTCTTCCTTTTTGATGCTTTCCCAGGCTTTCACTGTAGCCTCTTTCAGTTGTTGTTTGTTTTGTGGGGTTCCTCCCTTCAGTCTCCTCTTAAGCAGGTAAAATGCATGCTCTATAGGGTTTAAGTCTGGAGATTGACTTGGCCAGTCTAATACCTTCCATTTCTTGCCCCTGATGAACTCCTTTGTTGTTTTGGCAGTGTGTTTTGGGTCGTTATCTTGCTGCATGATGAAGGCTTTGCCAATCAGTTTGGTTGCATCTTTCCTTAAATTGGCAGACAAAATGTTTCTGTAGACTTCCGAGTTCATTTTGCTGCTGCCATCATGTGTTACATCCTCAATGAAGATTAATGAGCCCGTTCTAGAAGAAGCCATGCAAGCCCAAGCCATGACATTACCTCCACCGTGTTTCACAGATGAGCTTGTGTGTTTGGGATCATGAGCAGTTCCTTTCTTTCTCCAAACTTTAGCCTTTCCATCACTTTGGTAAAAGTTAATCTTTGTCTCATCAGTCCATAAAACTTTGTCCCAGAATTTTTGAGGTTCATCTCTGTACTTTTTGGCAAATTCCAGCCTGGCCTTCCTATTCTTCTTGCTAATGAGTGGTTTGCATCTTCTGGTGTAGCCCTTGTACTTTTGTTCATGAAGTCTTCTGCGAACAGTAGATAGTGATACCTTCACTCCTGCCATCTGGAGGTTGTTGCTGATCTCACTAACAGTTGTTTTAGGGTCTTTCTTTACAGCTCTCACAATGTTTCTGTCATCAACTGCTGATGTTTTCCTTGGTCTACCTGTTCGACGTCTGTTACTTAGTACACCAGTAGTTTTCTTCTTCTTCAGGACATTCCAAATGGTTGTACTGGCTATGGCCAATGTTTCTGCAATGGCTCTGATTGATTTTCCATCTTCTCTAAGACTCCCAATTGCTTGTTTTTCACCCAAAGACAGCGCTCCGGTTTTCATGTTGTTTTCACCTCTGAATACAGTCTGCATAGACAAAACCTATCTTACCCAATCTGAACCTGAGTGTAGACATTCAGTGGTATTTATTGATTGAATAATGTATGTAATAGGACACACCTGGGCAACAAAACACACCTGTCAGTCATATGTTCCAATACTTTTGCTCACGTGACAAATGGGTGGGTTTGAACAAAAAGGTGATATTTTCTAATTTGTGCATCAGATCCTGATGTAAATACCTGGAAATAAAAGCTGAAACGTTGATCTCTGGTTTCACATTCATCGTTTGATGTCAAGCCCAAATGTTTTCAGTCTACAGCAAAAATAAAGGAATTGGCCTCACTGTTCCAATACTTTTGGAGGGCACTGTATAAAGAAATAAGCATACTTATTCTGAACTCATGTATGTAGGTAGTGTTGAG
This sequence comes from Hypomesus transpacificus, assembly GCF_021917145.1. NCBI lineage: Eukaryota > Metazoa > Chordata > Actinopteri > Osmeriformes > Osmeridae > Hypomesus > Hypomesus transpacificus. The sequence goes on from NC_061062.1 coordinate 4,811,231, forward strand.
TGGAGACCATGTCCTACTCACCTCATCAGCGAGGAACCTCAGTTTCTGGAGAAAGTTCTGGACCAGCTTGAGCTTCTCTTTCACAGTGTTTTTCTTCACCTGAGATCTGATTGTCTTAGCTTGCTGTCCCATATTCTCCTGCAAGCAGACACGTCAACAACATTACTTATCATACTGGACTCTTCCCTCATAAAATCACCTCTATGAGCCCTCATACCAGTTCTGTCAGGCAAAGCTTCAGTCTCTCTCTATCCAGCTTGGTTTTCCCATTTTGGGACTGGTCCTTGCTTGCCAGGGAAACAAATTGGCTGGAACAGACAAAGGTAACATTTAGCAACGTCAGTTGTTGAACCATATTGTGTTTCAGCCTAACTTGACTGTGATCTGAAAATAGAGACCTGCATCCATTGCCAAGTTCCTCCAAGACTCCCCTCAGTCTGCGTTCAGGGTAGGCCTTCTCTGTCTTGATGATCTCCTGGACGTCATTCAGACCCTCTTCCTGTTCAAGGACACAATGACAAACCCAAATTTGTAAACGAGTCTTCTAGTGTTCAGCCTTGGGAGAAGTGAAGAAAACGATTGACTCGCCAGTTTGTGTGCAATGTTGTCAATAATGTTGGCATTGTACAGCCTTCGTCTCTGGTCCTGCCACCAGCTCTTGATGTAAATACAAGGCTTTCTCTCAAAGTAGGGCAGGTGGAAGTAGTTTCTGAAGATACAAAACACAAAAAGAGAACATCAACTCCTCTGTCTATAACAGACTGGTATGTTTGAATATACGTTTTAAAAACACTAGTGTGGAGCTCCAAAGAGTTCCATCTTCACAGAGAAAAAGACAGTTCTTCTCCGTGCTTGCTGTCTGACCTGTCAGTGATGACAGGTTTCATGGGTGGGGTGGTGGCCACCGAGGCCAGGTCTCCATCCTCATCAACCTCTTCTTCACTGGAGTTATGGATGAGCTCCGATTCTTCCTCATCGTCAGCACCCTTCTTCTTCCTCCCTGACTTGGGCTTGGTCACCCCGTCAACCTCACTCCCATAGTTTCCTGGTCACCAACATAAAAAAAAACTGTTTTACAACACCACAGCTAAATGAAGGTTTCTGCAGAGCCTGCCCTGTGTAGGCGAATGACAGTTTTAAGAGGAAACAGAAATAATCAAGAAAGATTGCAGCTACCTATAGTGAGCTCAAAGTTAATAGGCTTGTCCCCGATCTTCCTGTCAACCATGGTGGCCTCCAGGAACGCCCCAAACAAGAAAAACTCCTCAATTTTTCCTGTGGCATTCTGGGTAAATGGAGATAAAAATGATAAGTAAAGATGGTAAGTTTTTTTTCAATGCATTCTGGAGAGTGTCTCAACATTGATTCTGTGAGTCGTGTACAGGCAATTGTATTCATTGTCTCTGGCAGGTCTCCCACAAAGACGTCTTAGTTGGAGTCTCCTTACACTCAGCTGACTCTGTTGTATGAGTCACATTATCTCAAACAAAAAACAACCTCTATAATTGGAAATACTGTGTAAATAATGTAAACCCGACTAAATAAAGCTAATCAATAATTCACCTAATAGTGCTCCATAGTGACGTATCACCCAGAGAGACAATGGTCCATCGTGTGCATGGCCTGCCCTCCAGGAACCCACCTCTGAGATGTTGGACACCCCCTCCACCTGGATTTCGGTGGAGCTGGTGATGTCTGGAGAGGACGTGTCCAGGATTTCCACCCCCAGGCTGATCAGCAGTCGGGCCCGGAAGGACACCCCCTCCCCCAGCCCCTCGTTCAGGTCCTGGTGCTCGTCCATCAGGGTGTAGCTACGCGTGGAGCCATACATGTTCACCCAGGCGGGCCCCAGTGTAGGCAGGAAGCCTGCAGGTTAACAAACCTTTATTACATTGCACTTGAGTAATGTTTTAGTTGTTTCACTGTCCCATTCAGGTATGTAATATAGTAGTTCAGATGATGTTATATAGATCTTTCACTAGCTGTTACCCAGGGCCTGCCCAAGGGTTTTGGGGGCCCCTAAACAAAAACAGTGTCGCAGGGCCCCAATTTTTTTTGCTTGTTTGTTTATTGGGTCGGGCCAGCCCTGCTGTCACCACTGAAATATTGTATAACTATACACTTCTGATCCTTGATTATCAGGTTTACTGACTAAATCATTTGTCATGTTACTTTAGATGAAAGCATCAACTAAAAACGTTCTTACCCACTCTCACTCCAGCAAGAAATCATCATAATAAGCGCTCCGGGTGGTACAGAGGTCAGAGGTCACAGGACTCACCTTTGTCTCCATCATTAGCAATCTTGCGCAGGTCGATGAAGTGCGTTCCTAAGGCCACATCGTTCACTTTGTCCGAGTCTCGGATCTGGACCTTCATACGTTTGCACAGGGGTGGAAACATCTCCGTGAAAACAATCTGCTCATTCCAGATAGGCTCATAGCTGCTCTTCTGTATGGACGTTTTCCCCTGGAATCACAAATGCATGATCAAAAGTTAATTTTAGATTTATGATCACACGTGCAGAAAAAAAGTGTTATTTCCTGTTATGGTTTAAGTGAACTGGAGAGTGACTGTTGACTCTTACCTTCTGCCCGGCAAAAGACACCTGGACGTAGGGATCGACGAGGTCCTTGTTCTCTCCGATGAAGGCCTTCTTCACGTTGGCCATGATGCTGGTGTTCATCTTGGGGAGCCCCTCGGCTCGGTAGATCTTCAAGTAGTAGCGAGCCCACTGACGCTCCAGGGGAACCCCCTCAGGTAGGAGCAGGTTCCTGACAGGGATATTGAAGGATTATTACAGTATTGTATCACAGACTGCACAGTTACAGAGATAAATACATGAACGCTGAAACCAATTACAAGGTTATTTTTACCCCTCAATGTCGTCCTCGTCGCTCTCGTTTGCCTTGTGTGGAGTTTTGATGTTGTCTCCTTTCCCCACCACTGCAATGTCACATTTGATGTATCCTTTACCTCCCGCCGTGATGTCATCAGGGTCCGACAAAAATGCCCATTTGTGGAAAAACTGATGTTCTGTGAAACATCACAGGAAAGAAGAAAACAAGTTAAGCAGATTTTTTTTTTAAGATCTGAAAAATAAATATGTGCCTGTCCGTTACCTGGCTGGCAATAGATTGTTCCCACGTCAATTTTGAATGTCCCCACCAAAGTGCCACTGCGTAGCAGGTTTTTGGAGTGAATTACCTGAAGGATGCAGGTCATGTTAATGTCAAAAGGGGTAACTTATGATATAGTTCTTTTATGTGTCATTAAGTTTTATCAGGACTCACAGACAACTTCAGGATCTTGTCAAACATTACGTCTGCCGGGACGTGGAAGTCAAAAACAAAATACTGGAAAATAAAATAGAATGAATTAGTGAATCTCAAAAGTACTGGCTCCTCACATACAGAATACACACGTAATGTATTCATATAGCTGGCAGTTTTATCTAAACAAAGTACAAAGCGGGTTTGCACCAGTCTTGATCTGCAGTCAAATACTCCATCACTGAGGGGAGTCAGATGGCTAAGTGGTAAGGGAATTGGACTAGTAATCTGAAGGTTGCCAGTTCGATTCCTGGCCGTGGCAAATGACGTTGTGTCCTTGGGCAACGCACTTCACCCTACTTGCCTCGGGGAAAATGTCCCCGTACTTACTGTAAGTCGCTCTTGATAGGAGCGTCTGCTAAATGTAAAATGTATACCTATCCTGTTTATATTCATGAATAACATTGCAGAGGAGGTTGTTACCTCATTATAGTATGGACAGTTTGTTGACTCCTTCATGGACGTGTACTTCTTATCCTCTCCAATCTCCACACACACCACAGGATCCATGTTGAGGCCAACTAGCTGTCTGGCTTCTATTACTGTCACACTGACCTGGGAGAAAACAACAGGATTTACCATTCAGCAATTGTGTCTTAATGTTGATGTGATGCAGTAAAGATCCGTTTTCACGCTCATTTACTTGGTAGTCCATTGGTCTCCCTGCACTTGGCTCCATCTTTATGTCTGGCTTAGACCTGAGAGATGTCAGACAGAATGTGAGTCAATTTCTACCTCCTCAGTCAAATAAATCACAAAGTTCCGTTAAATGAGAACATTTGATTATAAACGAATATGGATAGCAGCATATTAATTTGGTAATCAAGTGAGCACCTCTTATTGGACACATTTGTGGTGACAGCTGTGACGGAGGCCAATGAGATGGTGTCGGGGTCAGGGCCACCACCCAGAAACATGTCCTGTCCGTCCAGATCCTCCGTCTCCAGAATAGCAGGCTCATCTGGAGTTGGAGAACACAATTGTAACCAGTAGCATCATGCTAGCGGTACCCAAGATAGCATCCCAATACTTGTGGTTATCAATATAATGGCTTAATTCTAGCGATTGCCAATAGAACAGTTTAATGGTAGTCATTATCAAAATAATAGCTCCATGTTAGTGGTTGCCAATAGAACATTTATGGTAGTTGGTACCAATTTTATTTAATATTTATTTATTCTAGGAAGGATCCTGTTGAGATCAGTGTCTCTTTGAAGGGAGATAATGAGTTAAAAGTCTCACAGTGACACATACACACACAAACACACACATACACACACACACTTGTGGACAGGACTTGAAGCTGGCATGAGAGAACTTAAAATGTGTTTTATGTTTTATCTAGTTTTATCTCACCAACTAGTTTGATTTTAACAGGGGTTGAACTGTTGATCCTAGCTGGGGTTCTCTGTCGATAAATGTACTGTACTAAAGAAACCCTGGTAAAAACACATGTATTGAATTAAACTCCAGTGCTCCTCCATTCTACCATCTAAGCCAGTTCTCCTACCATCTCCTCCACCTCTCTTGTGGTCCTCCTTGTGGCTGCGGTTCTTACTCTTCTTCATGGTTTAAGAACAATCCTTTTCTTCCTCTGCAAAGTAACAAGATCACAGGTGTCACATGTCACCAATAAATACAACCTTTCTTTGGTGGATAGGCTTGCCTGCTCCAGTATGCATAAAACTGACTGTTTTAGGATTTACCAATCAATATTTAATTATGAATAGAGGGGAGGATTCTATGCCATGTTCTTGTAATGAAAGCATAGTATTATAGTTTCAGATTAACTGTTTATATATTTGTTAAGACAGGTCATCTCCACTCTGTCACACCCACATTTGGCCTTCCAATAGGGGGTTGAATTATTCAGATACACTGACCTTAATTCATCAGTGGATACATTTCACATGCTTTGTGGAAAACAGAATTCTTAGAAGAATTTGTATGGATGAAAAAGGTTTGAAAAAACATACAGAAAGTTTAGAAAGTTTACAAAACATACTTCATACAAATACTTCATAATGTATCCATCATTTGATTACTTGTGGGCAGTAAGACTTGATATTGATTAATTTGTGATTTATTAATTCATACCTCAACAATACCGGACCCAACTTAGACAAATCCAGCTGTTTAACATTAGGAACTAGGCCTATCACGAACGGAAAATATGTAAAGCCATTGACCTGAACAGAATTCACAATTGCAAGCAAAGACATCATATCTACTATTCCAGATTGTACAGTACGAGTCATGTGTTTTTCACAAAATTGTGGTACGTTTTCAGCTTATCATTAATGACTGGCTATTTGTCAATGCAATACTTGTAAATATAATACTACACAGGTCAAATAAGAAGGCTGGGATAATGTCTCATTGACATTGCTTCTACATTAATACAGTAATGTGTTTCTGTCTCCAAAGGTTAAATCAAGTTCTGGCTTTAGGTTGACTGAAAAACTTCAACCATTACCAAGTAATGCTGAATTGCAGTCATTGCATACAACATTGGGTTTATCACTTTCCATACATTGCTTGGATGGTTTTGGTTAGTACTGGATGGCAGTCATTCACCCATCTACCAACAAAAACAATTTAGTCAAATTTCAGTAAGAAGTCATACATACCGTGCAGGAGAACTGCAGACAATCCTTGTCTTCTGCCCAACTCTAACAGGTTCCTGGTAGGTGACACAAACTCTAAAACATTGAGTTTTCTACAAAACAGTTGTACTACGTAGCCATTTTACATTGGAGAAACAAAATGTCCACAAAAGTAAAGTTGCGCAAAAAGAGTTAGGTTTGTCCAAGACTGCAGTTGAGCAGGAGTGATGTGATATGCCAATGAATAGTGTATGAGTGTTGAACCCGAGACTGGTAACTATAACTGGAGACTGTTGAGGGACGTGACTAAGAGCTCAGTCTGCCAAGCCAGACAGACTGACAGCCCAGCTGGGTCTCTCCAAGTCACTGTTACACACAGAAGAAACTAAACATGTTGCATATTCATCAGAGATGTTCATTCTATAATGTGGGAGACAAGTTCTTCAGACAACATGTCAGTATTCAATATCATTTAAATGCACTTAGCAGCTTCCAGTTTAAAACATCCTGATGCAGCCCACCACAGTTACCACAGTATCCATTAATTTCTGGAGATGGTTTTGGACACATGATTGCACGCTCAATAAGAAGGTGGGGTTGTCATCACATACAGTACTATGATAATGGAGTTGAACAAACAAAGTTGACCTTTGTTTATTTGCAAACTTTTACACTTAAAAAAAGACAAAGACAAATTAACCTCACAGGACTGAGTCATGCAGAATGTTCTTAAGGTTAACATAAAAATCTGTAATGCCCCACACAGGTAAATTTGTTTGTAGTGTTTCATGAGACTAGAGAGTTCCACTTGGTTGTACACAATCATTTTTTATTAAATGACAATGCAGTCCCACATATACTGTGTAAATGGAGAAAAGGTTGTATACAAGAAATATGGCCACATGTTTACCTTAAGGCAACCGGTGACCTAATATTCATTGTCACTCTTCAAATGCCAATGGAGGAATGGGGTGAAAAATGCCAATGAATGAACTGTAATGAGCCTAATTCAAACAGGAAGAAGGCAGTGGTCACGCAGTCTCTTCACATCCCCTCAGAACCCACCTGTGACATGAAACAGCAAAAAGAGACAAAAGAGCTTGAATCAATAAATTGCCAAACACAAGTGCAGTGGAACCAAGATGGATGAATGCTCCTTCTTGAATCATTCATAGGATACTGCTCCATTGGAAACTCAGTGTGGACACATAGGCCTTCATCATGTCTCTACAAAAGCTGCCAAGCAATCTCAACACCACTTTAATATGTATTCATCTTGTAATGAAAAATGCCTCTTTCAAAAATTTTGAACCAACCTTACAATGTGTTTAAACACAGACAACTTTACTCTGGTTAACCTATTCTTCCTTTAAAACATCAACTTTCTATGAGACATTTTTAACTTATAGTACTGTTACTTGCTTAAAGAATATTTTTGCAGTTTGTATTAAATAGTACATCTGCTGAAAACTAAAATACAACTTATTGACTTATCAATTACACATACATAAGCCATACGTAAGCCATACATCTAAGTCTAACGTTGCCAGTATCTGATGACAAGGTGTTTAATTATTCACGCTCTTTCGTAAGTATTGCATGTGTCATCCTCGTTATTTGCGAGCCTCAACCAGGTTTAGAAGACATTTAGTCAGGTTTTGTTCAATTTACAGACTATTGAACACTACTTTACAATGATAAGTAAATAACTGTTCGAGTTCTGTTAGGGCCCAGGGGTCAAGATGGCTACAGCAGTCATCATCAGTCTAACTTTGAATCAATACACACTACTTAACATCAAGAAATGTTGCTCTCCAGTCAGTCTGCTGTATGTTTATGTCACATCCTCGGAGGAGGGTTGTGGGGGGGACTGTGATACCTATGGTGACATCCAACATGCCCGTGCCGTGGAGAGATCTTGCCCTTAATTACATGATTCAGTCCAGGCCCGCGGTATGGGGAGAAGAGCTGGGGTGTCCCTTGCATCGTCAGTGAGAAGAGCTGCCTCTCACCTCGGTACCTGTCACCACAAGCCGTGAGATGACTTACCTCATTCTGTCATGTGTGTTTAAGGACAAAACCAGGGCGCTCGGGAGTCACAACACAGTCCCACACCAGACCTGTATCCTGTTCACTTCCTGCATTTTAATCATGTCAATAGGAAAATAACATTGGATCATTTTTGTATAGGGACACATTTTACTAGGGACCAGCTTGGTTTAAGTTTGGATGGGTGTCAAATATGAGATGACATGATATCTATGTCAGTTCTGCACATCGTTTTTCCCATTTGTGGTGTGCACCCTACTGTTTTACCAAATAATATTAACAATACTTACATACCTCATTTGTATCCTTGTGGAAGGATACGAAGTAGGTAACATGATACATATGCATGAGCATGCAACCGAGACCTCGAAACAACACCTAGAGCCATGCCGTCTAAGGTGAACCACAGCTGGACTTGATACCAGCCATGCAATCTTATCCACGTATGGGCCCGCTGTCCTCGCCTCCTGTCGGACGCAGCCTGATTATCACGATCCCTTTGTGCTCCACTGGCTCTTTGGTTGTACCACCTGACTCCGGTGTAAAATGTCATCCTGACACATTTCTGACTGCTCGAGGGGGCGGGGGTAAGTTCTGGGTGGCTTAGTGAGAAGAAAAGAGACATGGTCTATTGGTCCTGGTTATTCATTATCAATACCTGGATTAAGTCAGCTGATTTAATAGCAGCAAGTAGCCCAACGCTTGATGACAACCAGAGGCGTTGTTAGACATAAAACTCTACAGGGGTACAGGCCCCTAATCATATCCCTTTTTTTCTCTTTCAAGCTTGCTGGGCTCAATGCACTATAGGCAATATAAACTCTGCTTGCTTAACCCACTATATAATAGTTCAGGAACACAAGTTTGATATCAGCTTAGGCAGGGATATCAATAGTTTAATTAGTTTAAATAATTTTTTTTTGCACATTTCTTTCGCACATTTCTTTCGCATAAATTTGGGCGCAAATAACCTACAGTTTTTTTGAGCTTCAAACGTGATCTTGTTTTCATGTTTTAGTCAAAATATAATGATTGGTAGGCCTCACATTCAGAAACTTTCTTTAGTTTTGTAATTCTTTCTTAGCCTACCTCAACTCTGACTTGTGTGCCGAGTCTGACACCTGAACTTCTGTGTGCGTGCTGCAGTGTCTATTTTGGCAAGCTCAGGGCGCGCTGACATGGAATTCTGCAGGTATCGTTTGTGTTTTCGGTTAAAATGCTTTGATTTTACAAGCGTTGATTGGGATAGGCTACTGCGTTTATTTTTTCCAAGATTATCAATCTAAATCAATGCACTGACTAATAAAGTAAATTGTTAAAACTCGAGCTTTAGATTTTACTGGGGCACAGCAGATTTATATTGGGAACGTGCCCCAGTAAAAAGGGTCAGACGACGCCCCTGATGACAACGCTTTAATTGCCATACGAGCCTTTTGGCCCTTCCACCAATCTCCAAACTGTCCGATTACCAACACTTTCTGTAGCTGACGGCCAGTGGGGCATGTGTCTAGGCCTAAGATATACAAGATTTGTATCCTTGAAATACAAGTGTGACAATTGCTGCCTTTCATGATTTAGTATTGCACACACTGTGGGTTGTCAAACAAACTGTAACAACTAGATCATTTTTTCCAAGATTCCTGGCTGGCTAGCACACAGGCGGGCGCGCGCAGCAGTGCACGTGTTGCTACCGCTGCTCCATTTTCGTGTGCGTGTGTGTGCTTCCTACAGCGAGTTACAAGTTTCCTGTGTCCTTTATCAACACTTGTCAGCGCAGAATGCCAAAGTACTGTCGCTACCCCTCACAATATGTCTAGCTATAGAGCTAGTTATCCGTGACTATCTCAACCAATTCACCTGTCAGAAGAAATTGAGCTATTGGCCAAATCCTCCGTGGTGAGTTACTGTGCAATTAGCTTGCTAAGCTAACGAGATAGCCCAGCACTAGCAGTGCGAGGCTTTAGCAACGAGTTTAGCAAGCTAACTCGTTTGCTGCAGTGCTATGTTCTGCAAATGCTATTTAATGTATCTTGCCTAAAAACATGAAACTATCATAAAAATGTACAATTGCGTAACTGCTTGCAGCTCCGTTGTGTGAGTACAGTAGAGGTTAGCTTACATGCTAATCCGATTTGATCATTTCTTTAGCTCACCACCCGGAGGCCAGAATGACTGAGGAACCTTTGCCTAAGAGGGTGAGCTAATGTTAGCAGGTTACCAGCTAGCTACACTAGCTATCTAGGTAGCACCAGATGCTTACTTGCTACAGCTAAATGTAAACACAAAAGGAATGCATTATTTATCAATCTTGTTGTTTCTGTTAAGGTTCGCCTCTGTGAATCAGATTTAAAGACACTTCCCAGAGAGGAACTTTGTGAACGGTAAAGTTAGCAAGCTTTTCAACTTAACCAGTTTGTTTTACGGCTACATGTGTCTGCACAGTCCTTTGGGGATAACCATCTGGCCCGTAAAAAAATTAGAATGATTTAACAGAAACGTGCACTGAACACTAATGAAGGGTTCAAGATGGCACTTTCATGCATGACTGTAAAATCTAAGCACACTTGAAAATGTTAATTATCTTGGGACTATTAGGGTAATGTTTTTTATTATTATGAATGTATTTCAGATGGAAAGAAGAGGAAGCTTATGTGCAAACACTTGAGTCAAAGTATTCAGAGACGAATTGTAAGTGTGCATGCATCTATAACAAGCCTATAAACGACTGAAGCTAACCCATGCCTCAACAATCTTCATTATACATGTATAATATAAATGTGACCAAAACCACAGATTTAGGCTTTGGTTGCTTCTGTAGTATACACCAACACTGACATCTCGTGGTCTCCCTCAGCATCCTACTCAAATGACATTGTTGTGTCCAGATGTCAGTGTTATTAATCAAACAATGAAGAAAACACAGGCCGCGTTTGCATCAAAGCATCTGCTACTCGAAGGCGTGTCATGTAGTATTGTGTGGTCGTCCCACAGCTAACGAGGTGACCTGCCTGCGGGAGTCTGAGGAGAGCCTGAAGCTGCAGCAGCAGGAGGCGGCACGCAGGGAGAACATCCTGGTCATGAGGCTGGCCACCAAAGAACAGGAGATGCAGGAGTGCACTGTGAGTGACCGCACATCAAACTGGATCTACTGCTATTTTATCCCCCCCCCCCCCCAAGACCTGTATCGCAGAGTGTAAATCTGTCATGTCCCGATTCACTGCTGATTTGAACTTGAGGCTTTGTGAGGCTGACACTTGTCTCCAAAGCGAATTGCACTAAGTTTGTCTCAACTGACGGACTGTGCCTGCCAGTTTTTCGTTAGTAGCTCCTTCTTCAAGCCTAGAATGAGCATCAGACCCGTCATTCCACCACCTTGGAGTGAATAGCTGTTACACATGGTATCTGGTGGTCTTTGATGTATATTCTGCATGTTTCCTCCCTTCACACAGACCCAGATCCAGTACCTCAAGCAGGCCCAGCAGCCAAACTTGGCCCATCTGAGGTCTATGACTGTGGACCCTGCCGTCAACCTGTTTTTCCTCAAAATGAAGAGCGAACTGGAGGACACTAAAGACAAACTGGAGCAGGCCCAAAATGAACTCAGTGCCTGGAAATTTACACCTGATAGGTAAACCAAACCAAAATAATCCTCCAGCCAAAAGACTTTGCCAGACAACTCTCCTCTGCAAGAATGCAAAATGGTGGGAAAGGCAGGAAAAATGTGCACTGTGACTGTAAGAAAGAGACAGATACCCCATACCTGGTCAAGTGCCTTCACCTCTGCACTTGTTATGCGTCATACATAGACTGTCAGGTGAACTGATCTCAGCTCTGATGGGCGAGAAGGAAGCGGGACTGCTCTGAAGAGATGGGTCACTCTCAACCTCCGAACCCTCCCCTTTTAAGGAACATTGCTATACTGTGTGTGGTTTGTTTGTGGGATGTTTTCCTTAAAAAAAAAAAAAAAAAAAAAAATCTACACAAAATGTAGTGTACCATCGACAGACATTTTGTCTACTAATCGTTTATTGAAGAAAATACCTCAGTAATCCCTCCTCCCCTCCCCAACCCCCCCTCCACTCCACATAGAGTATAGCTAATTGAATGTAAGGTTGACATGGAGGAGCCCTCTGCTAGCCTGGTTCAGAGACTGTTAGATCCTAAAGACTGTTGGTCTGTGTCGTGCCCCTGGGCATGCTTGACTTTGAGCTGACACAGGAGGTCATCTTGAGCACCATTATCAGTAATATGAGCCATGTTCAGGTACGATTGTTTTGTTTATTAATGACTTGATTGTTGCTGCTCTTCTGTCTCGACAAATTCATGGTTTTTCCATCTGTCTTTCCTGTACGTGTTTAAACAGTGCCACCGTGGGACAGGAGTGGCTGACTAAAATGAAAACATTCTCCCCCTTAATGTCAGGCCTAAACGGTGTTAAAGGAGTCCCCAGGCTCTGGAGAGTTTAACGATTTTTCTAGAATCCTCTCCATCTCTGCCATAAAACCAACACCCAGTGGTGCTGGCGCTTGTGATCTTCCCTGCTTCTCTGTTGACTTGCTGGATGGGGACCCACGTTCACCATGTCTAGTGCGTGACGACTGAGACGTCCGACCTGTGTCCCTTGCAGCCAGACGGGGAAGAAGCTGATGGCTAAGTGCCGCATGCTGATCCAGGAGAACCAGGAGCTGGGCCGCCAGCTGTCCCAGGGACGCACCGCCCAGCTGGAGGCCGAGCTGGCCCTGCAGAAGAAGTACAGCGAGGAGCTCAAGGGCAGCCAGGACGGTGAGGGGAATGCATACTTGTCTCTATTCCATCTCTACGGCTCTCTTTCCTATTTCCTCTTTACCTAGCGCTACACCAGGTTTACTCCATATCAGCTTCATATATGCTACTCTCTTTACTACCCTATTTATGGGCTGTCCTGCTGTCTCCGTGGATTGCGTTCTTCCTAAATTGTGAGTCTTTCCACGTTGCCAACATATGTGTGTCTGACTATTTTTGGCAGAGTTGAAGGACTTCATCATCCAGCTGGACGAGGAGGTAGAGGGCATGCAGAGCACCATCCTGGTCCTGCAGCAGCAGCTGAAGGAGTCCCGACAGCAGCAGCAGGCCCAGGGCCCGGCCCCCGGGGGCCCAGCCCCCAGCCCGGCCCCCGGGGGCCCCACACCGCCGGCCCCTAAGCAGGCCTGGCCGGCCGGGCTGGTGAATGGCCCAGGCAGCACTAGCCCTACTCATAGGACAGCAGTAACAGGCCTGGGCCCTGCCCCAGAGAAAGACAGCCAAGCAGAGCAGGAGTCCCTACCATCGCCCTCCACCGGGGCCGATGCAAAACTGTCCAACTCCAACCACTCTGGGGATGTGAACCAGCTTAGCGAGGGCTATGAGACTGTAGACTCCCCCACTGGCAGTGAGGCGTCCTTCACGCAGCACTCCATAGACTGGACCCCAGAGCCCCAGGAGGAGAGCACACTGGCTGGGAAGGCCATGAGAACTGCAGGCTCACGTCAAGCTCAGAATGGCTTGAATGTTTCAGTTTAGGGTCTAAGACAGTTGGCTCTCACTCTCTCTTTCTTTTGTGACTAGAAATCATGCCCTGATGCTCTACCTAGGTTCCTGCTGGTGTCCGTCAGACTATGTAGAAACAGACTTACTGAATAGGACACTATGCAGTGATTCGGAAATACATTCTCAGAGATTCCTTTGAATCTTTCCATGGAGACAGTGAGTATGTTGTCCATATCTGTGCACATTATCTGTTAGGATTATGATTGAGTAATGACACTGTCATGATTGTTTTAAGTGTAACAACTTTTGTCAAGTGCTGCTTACCAATTGTTTTGAACAGGATCATATTTTTTTTCAATAATTGTGAAGCAAGTATGGTTTACAAATTGTGGTATTCTGAATTTGTATTTCTTGTCCTAGACTGAATTCCAATAAAGTTTTTTTTTTGTTAAAATGTTATGCCGTTTAAATCTGTGGTGTATTGTAAATAAGGCATGTTGTCTATTAATAAAAAAAAAAACATATTTAATACAACCTTTTTATAGAATGGGCTATGGAAAGTCGCTAATTTGGTGGTTTCAAAGTGTAAGTTGATCTGAATAAATTGGTTAGGAAAATATCTGATGTAAAAATAGAAGCCACCAGTCTTGTGGAAATACTCCCATCTAGTGGCTGTCTCAGCTTCACTCGCACAAGAGCATTGTGGGATTGTAGGTATAAATACCCTTCTCTGCCTCACATTCATATTGAGGCCAGTGCATGTACCAGAGCATCCCAGCATTTCAACACCATTGGATGCTTTACCACCGTTGCCCCGGAAACCATTTACTGGGCCAGATTGCTTATTTTTGCCACACATCTTTCTTCTGCCCCGAAAGCTCCCCATCTCGTTAGCTTGCGTGCAACCTGTGTGAAGTAGGGAGATGGATTTAAAGGGACAGTATCGTATTATGTACCAGAAAAGGAGAGCAGCACGCAAGGGGCAGTCTGTGAGACATTTAAAAGGGAAGTGATCATTTCAGACTCCACAGATCGTAAAGAGGGAGGTTTCAGGATGCACATGTGAAGCATCAACAACACTAGAGGAGAAGAGGAGGCTGTTACGTAGAGACCGCGGTGTGTTCTCTACGTCCAGCAGGCTGTACCCAGAACTGTGCCATCAAGTCAGCTGCTTGTTTGTTCCACCCCCACCCACCCCTCTCTCTCTCCCTTTCTTCCTCCTCCTCTTATCAGTTTGTGATGCTCTGGTGAGCAGGCAGCCAGGCTATCGTAGCAATCAGCTGCCCGGTGAATCAGCTGAGCACCCAGGACCAGCGCTGACAGGAACAAGCACCAGGATCAAGGGGGGGAAGACACGAAGAGGAAGAGGGTAGTGGAGAAGGAGGGTGTTCTGAATCATGGTTGTTCTGTGCCCGGGGGGTGGAATGCCAGGCTTGGTTCCTGCCATGGCGGGGCAGAGGATCCAGAGAGACACCCCCAGCAGGACAGCGTTTCACAAGCTTTCTGCCTCCAAAGGAACCCAGAGGAAGGGAGTCAGAGCGAGCAGACAGGGAGGTGGGTGGCTTCGCCTTTCCTAGTGTTGAAGTCGATGGTTATGTCCATAATACTGATTTATCCCCTTCTTCCTCTGTAAATATGTGGTCTGTAGAACCGGGCCGGACAACTTAAAGGCACAGCATTGTCTTAAGCAGCATGGAGCATTGTAGAGTCTTGACAGATGTATACATGCATGCTATTGATTTATATGACCAACCTCTGTTGTTTTTTGCATGTGAATTGTTAGAAGAATGTTATCCTTCTCCTATAATAGTAGTCTAGTCATCCTTGTCTTAATTCAGTGGTAGACATGAATTACATAACACAAATTGTCAAGACAGAGAAAGAATGTCTTGGGTTGATGTATTATTTTGTGAAGGAGGGGGGCACACATTGTATCAGCTTTATGTTTCATTTCATATCCATCATGTGACTGTAGATCCCTGCTTATCTAGATATGAACCGCACGTCTTTCCTGCGTGTCTTGGTGTGCTCTGTTTGTTTTAGTCATCTCTGTGAGGATGGATCAGGCGCTGGTCGTATCTCCATCCCCTCCAGGCACAGCCACATAAGAATGGCTCTTTTTCTTTTAATGCATCTGACCCTACGCCTGAGGCTGGCGGGCTCCCATGTGGTTAGCATTGACCACCTCTTTTCTACAACCAGGGTGTCTACACACAGGAGGATCACTAGTAACCAGTAAACCTGAATTGAATTGTCATATAGTCTGCTGGTTATAATGCCAATGATTCAGTTAAGAGAGGATCTGTTCTTGTGACTTGCATTTAGGGGTTGAGCCTTGCAGGCCTGTGACATGTGAGGTAGTCAAAATATATTTTGGATAGGGAAAGCCCAAAACCGTGACAAATGTTTTCATCACTGTCAAAAATTATCGGAACAGAGTCTTTTTTTTTCTCTTTCTCTCCGTTCTAGAGCAAGGCAATGACACACAGACAGTTCCAGAGAAGAGAGGAATAGTCTGTGGTCCTTCCCTCACCAAATCAGCCCAGATCAGAAATATCCTGGGTAACTCTGCAGGTCTGAATCAGCCCTCAATCTCTCTCTCTCTGCCTGGGGCTTTCCTTGTCCTTTAGCTGTCATGAGTTTGGTTTATCTGCATTTCAACACTGCCATCACACAGTAGCATCATCCTGGCCTCTATCATTTGTTTGTTATGTCTCTCATGTCACACTGCACTAAAACTCATACCGAAACCACTGATTCAAAAGTCGTAACGATATCTCTTCAGACCTTCTGTAAAGATCGGTAAAGATTCCTGCAGTCTTAACTTTTACTCCTGCTTATCATTTTCCAAGAACCACATGCGCTAAACGTGGACGAGAGGCTGAGGCTGGCACGGGAGCGAAGAGAGGAGCGAGAGAGAGAGCTCGGTGCGTTAACCCCACCTGCCGGAGTTTATCCCGATACCAACCATCTCAAACCATACCAACTCATGTCTGTCACTGAGCTGTGCATCTTGGTTGAAGAGTCGTTGGCGGTGTTTTGGTAGTCAGGTTTTCCGTGTCTTTATTTCCCTCCCAGTGTCACGGGAGCTTGGCTGGTTGGAGCGTGAGGAAAGGGCCCGGCGCTACCATGAGAAGCAGCTGGAGGAGAGGAGGAAGAAGCTGCTGGAACAGAGGCAGAAGGAGGAGAAGAGGCGCCATGCTGTTGAGGAGAAGCGAAGGATTGGGCTCAAGGCGGAAAAGGTTAGAGTTCCAAGGGGCAGTTCACCCAAAAATCGAAATTACATATTTTTCTTCTTCCCTGTAGTGCTATTTATCCATCTACATTGTTTGGGTGTGACTTGCCAAGTGGCCATAGAGATATCTGCAGTTTCTTGAATGTTATGGAGCAATGGAAGATCAGGAGCTAGCAGTTTCATGTAGCAACAGTTTTCTTTCCATCAAACCTACATGAAACTCACCGATAAGAGTATTGAGATGTTAATGACAGAACCTCGAGGAAGTTAGGTTGTGTTTGTCCACATTGTAATTGTTTTAGGACTTGAGTTTGTAGGAACTTGTAGTAGCCAATGTGTTGTATTACGATGAAATTTTTTTATATGGCTGCTGCCACATCCATAACATTGAGACATCCGTTCCTTGACTGAAGGAGCGCTGTGAGAGTGCAGTACGCAGGACACTGGAGAGGAGCCAAAGAGCCAACCAGAGGCTTCTCCAGACCTCTCGAGGAAGGAAACTCATCAAGAACAGCGGTAACAATCTTTTTCCTTTTTTAGGAGGTGGGGCTTTGGGAGATAAGATTCCTCATCTCTCTAAATCGTCATAACCTATATATTTGGTTGAAAACCCAACAACAAACAACTCTTTATTTCTTTACTGTGCCTATTCTTTCTACCTCAGCTCTAACTCTATGCTTTCCTACTTTCTGTTCATGACCTCTGTGTGTCTGTTGTTTGGGACTTGTGCCGTGCTGCGCTCCGTACTATCCTAGTTCCGCGCCGCTTACCGCTGAGTCCCTGGGAGAAGAGCTTGGTCAGTCGGTTACTGACCCCCACATGCGCTTATCTGGCCAGAAGCAAGAGTGCTGGCTGTCAGTCACTAGACAAAGGTACTTTCGGACTGCAGAACAGAATCAATAGATGTACCGCAATGTACTGATCGATACTAATTCATCAGTGTTGTAATGTAAGAGCTTCAGTTCCAGTTTTGGAGGTTTGGTCCCTGACTGTCTCATCAGAAGAGATGACTGTTCCGCTCTCTTTCTCCCTCTCTCACTCTTGCTTTTCTCAAACATTGCTTGCTATTCACGCTTTCATGTTTTCCTCCCCTCTAACTCATTTCTCCACACGAACCAACTATGACACATCATTGGTTCAGTTGTCCACATTTGTCGCCGTTCAGTGTCATGCCACTCCATGAATGCAAACAACACCTGCAAAGCCCAGCAGCATCGTGGCCCAGTAGACCACAGGACCACCGCCTCTCCCAGTCCGGCCAGAACCAACCACAGAACCATTAACCTGGCACAGGTAACTCCTGCTCCCATGGTTCTGTTGCAGGTGATGTCATCACTACTCGACCCATCCTGATGAATGATATCACTGTTTGCCAGGCTATCTGATGGAAGCCAATGTCCATTTCCTCTGTCATAATGACTGTGGGATTGTATTCTGTACATATACTTGGGGTGGACCATTTTCTAATAACCATTTTAAGCTACAAAGAAACGTCAATGTCAGTCAGTCATTTGAAATCCTCCACTTGCTCGTTCAGGTGAAGGCAGGACAGATGCAGACACAGCACAGTGAGAAGATGTGGAGCGGTGGAACTCCCCAGACGGCTGGCGCTAACATTAGAGTGAGGGCAGAAACAAACGCTGATAACAGAGCACGGTAGGCTTACAACCTCACTTCCACTCACCCTCAGAGACCACAAGCCCTCACAGAATTGCCTCAAAACTGTGTCTGAATGGTTCAAGAACTCAGAATGTAGAATGGGTCCATGTAGAGTGGATGTATAAAACCTGAAGCTGACAAACAGACTTTTTTACAGTCTTTCTTGTTTGTAACGAAAATGTTCACTCACTGATCTAAGCAAACCTTGTTCCCCTGGTCTCTAAGATCTTCCGGCAGGTCTGTCATCAGACACGTCACACCAAAGCAGACGGAGCTTCCCACAGTTCCCGAGGAGGAGGTTGCTGTCGACTCAGAGTCCCTCTCTCCTAGAAACCCGCCGGCAATGACGCCGCCAGCTGTGTACCGTCATGAACACCTGGAAGACAGAACTGCAGTGAATCCACATCCCACCTCTCCGGAACGCCCCACAGTCACCTCGTTCAGAAGCGAGGGACTGGAAAGTAAGCACCCATGTGGGGAGTGGGGAGTCAGGTGGCTGAGCGGTTAGGGAATTGGGCTAGTAATCCGAAGGTTGCTGGTTCAATTCCCGGCTGTGCCAAATGACGTTGCGTCCTTGGGCAAGGCATTTCACCCTACTTGCCTCGGTGTAAATGTTATGTACAGTAGCTAAGACTTCATCCTAATCAGATGGGCATTCTTTAACTCAGTATTTTCAGCATTTGACTGCAGGTTAAAATTCCCCCTGAACCTTTGATCAAAATGTCTTCAAAATGAATATGTTACAAAAAAATGATTCCATTATGAGTATATTGTGTAAGCATCTATTATTAGCAGCAAAGACATAGTCAGGTGTATGTAAAAGTGTTTCATGCTTTTGTTATCCAGATGTGATATCCTTATGTCTCCAGCCATCGTCCCGTAGCATCAGTGTGTCCTTACAACCCCCTCCACAGATCACTTTCTGGGAGCTGCGACCCGGCCGGCCGCTGGCACCATGGACCCAGAAGAGGCCTCTCGCCTCCTGGCCGAGAAGAGACGAGAAGCGCGCCAGCGGAAACAGAGAGAGGAAGAGGAATGCATGAGGAGGGAGGAGATAGAGAGGTAGGTTGGGAGAGATATTCCCTTTTTTCAGCACCTGGATGGGAACAGAACAAGGCCGCTGAACACATCATCACAGTGATTTCAAACAACATTTGAACCGAGCTTTCCCTTTGCTACGTCAGAAATACAGTGTTGATAAACGTTCTTGTCTTGCCGTATGTGAATGGGTCTCCTTTGTGTCGTCGCCCAGGCAAGGCAGGGAGGAGCTGGAGCGCCGGAGGGCGGAAGAGCAAGCGCGGCTGCAGGCCGAGGCCCAGCGGCTGGTGGAGGAGAGGAAGAGGAGGGAGGAAGAGGAGCAGAAACAAGCTGAGGCAGAGGAAGCGCGCAAAGCCATGGAGAAAGCTGCACTCCTCCAGAAACAGGTTTGGGAGGTACCATTTTGTGTGTGAATGACACGGAAATCTGGATTATTTCCAGTGGTCGTTGATGGAATTGACTGAATTCCGTAGGAGGCCTTCATTCCAGGTTGTGTTCGCCAGAAGTGTCTGTCGTGAAGGAAAGGAATACTGTGCCCACTGCCCACTATCCTGTGCCCACTGCCCAAACCCACTGCTTTGAGCCCTGTGCTTACTGCCCTGTGTCAACCACCCTGAGCCCTGTGCCTGAACCCTGTGCCCACTGCCCTGTGCCCACTGCCCTGTGCCCACTGCCCAGTGCCCACTGCCCTGTGCCCACTGCCCTGTGCCCTGTGCCCTGTGCCCACTGTCCTGAGCCCTGTGCCCACTGCCCTGAGCCCTGTGTCCACTGCCCTGAGCCCTGTGCCCACTGCCCTGAGCCCTGTGTCCACTGCCCTGAGCCCTGTGCCCACTGCCCTGTGTCCTTCCAGAGAGAGGAGGAGCAGGCCCGCCAACAGCAGAGGGCCGAGCAGCTGAGGCTGGAAAGGGAGAAGGTCTTCCAGCAGGAGGAGGCGGAGCGACAGGCCAGGAAAAAGGTGAGGAAGAGCCCAGACGTGAAGCCTGGTGTGAACCGTGAGGTACAGCACTAGTAAAGCCCTCAAGTCGCTGACAGTGAGAGACAGTGAGATATGTTTCCTCTTTCAGCGACTGGACGAGATTATGAAAAGAACAAGAAGGCCCACTCCGTCTGACAGGGTACATTGCTCTTTCAGTGACAACAATTCGCCCACCGTAGGATATTATTAGAAATAAGATGTTTAATCTGAAAGAGATCCAAACTTCCCCTTATCTAAAGTTTTTTTCCCTGTCTATACAGAAACCTGCACCGTCGGAGAACATGGTGAAGGAAGTTCAACCAAAGGAGAACACAGAGCCTGTGCTGAATGGCACCATAGAAGAAGTGATGAAGCTGCCGGTGGAGGACATGGTGCCCGTCGTGGCCTTCAAAGAGCGCAGGTCTCTGCGACCGCTGGGCGGCCTAGAGGAGATACAGACCCACCACCGAGCAGGTGAGAGGTGGCAGGTTACCAGGGAGTCAGATGGCTGAGCGGTTAGGGAATCGGGCTAGTAATCAGAAGGTTGTCGGTTCGATTCCCAGCCTTGCAAAATGACGTTGTGTCCTTGGGCAAGGCACTTCATCCTACTTGCCTCGGGGGGAATGTCCCTGTACTTACTGCAAGTTGCTCTGGTTAAGAGCATCTGCTAAATGACTAAATGTATGTCACCACAAGCTTTTCGCTTGTTTTCTTTTTATGGTAGAACACTTCTGCAGATACCTAATCAGAGGTTCTTTCTCTCTCTTTCCTGTTCCCCTCAGAGATCATCTGACCAGCTGTCGGACGAGGTAAAACACAGACCGTTCCAGCTCTGCCCCCGAGGCCTCTTTCCTGCCCTGCACTTTTAGACAGCATGTGAAAACACAATCCTATAACTTTGGGGACTCCACCTTATTGGAGTTTTTCAGCCTAGGAACACACATCACTATCCAAATGTGGGCACATGCTTGGGTCATTTATGTGTAAAACAGATTTCTCTGTTTAGTGCAATGTCAAAGCCTGAACTAAAGATACTACCTGTCTCATAGATGTAGGTTTAGATGCTGGTATGATGAATTGACTACAGTATGTTGGTAAACACAGTGCAGTATTGTGGAATAAGGAATTTCCTTCGTAAACAGTTCATTACTCTCAAATGACAGTTTTACAATTTTTAATGGTTTTAGCCATGAGCTCAAGCTTAATCCTGATATTTCTTGACTATGCTGCTATTCAAGCACTTTCCTTGCAGTTATATGTTGGTTTTGGGTAGTTGTAACTGTGTTCGCTTTTTCAACAGTGTAGCTTAAAGTGGATGGAGCCCACACTGTTCTTCCATCTATATTGATGAAGTACAATCAAATTTTTCAAAACTGCTACCGAACTTTGTTTTCGCACATTTCCATGTATTTTCTGTTGGTATAGAATACAATATTCACTTGGAAGGTAACCATACACTGTTGTGCATTAATTTCAATTAATACTTCCCAAACAGTTAAGATTAGAATCCATTTATTTAAAACTCCTACAGAGTACAATAACATATTGGCACACTTAGTCTAGCCTAACTACTGCTTGTGTCCTTTCTCTCCACCTCCCTAGGTACTATATAATGTCTCTGTCAAAGTTGTAAAAACCTTTCAATCTCTGAACCTGTATAAAACTTGAAATAAAAACACATGCAGTTTTCAATCTTTTCTTTCTTGTTGAGATGTGTATATAAAAATATGGTTAAAAAAAAACATTTTGTAACATTCCAACATTAACATTGTAGCATGTAACATTACCAAAGTTGCAAACATGAATCATGGCATCAGTAAAAACAAAAGGAAGTATACAAGTTTACAAAAAATCTACACAACAGTACACATCCAGGTCCTAGTCTCTGTCTAACGGCAGGGGAGACTCAGGGGAGGAGAGCGGGGGAGGCTGCTGGATCCTCTGCAGAAGAGTTCTGGTTTGTTCCGTCTGCAGGTGAACCTCCATCAGCTGCTCCTCCAGATGAGCAGCAGCCACAAAGCCTCCATCTACATCCACCAGGAACACCACACAACACCCTGCATCAACACTGGGCAAACAGGCACCACAGAACACCCTGGGCAAACAGGCACCACAGAACACCCTGGGCAAACAGGCAGCACACAACACCCTGCATCAGCACTGGGCAAACAGGCAGCACACAACACCCTGGGCAAACAGGCAGCACAGAGCTTGCTGTGATTCCTGCTAGTAACTACGTTATGTACTGTGGTCGTCTCATAGAAACTAAGATGGGCCAGGGATGTTTTAAATAACATGTTAGGTTTATAAAGCGTGGGCTTGAACTATGCATACAAACCTTTCTTAAGACTGCACAAAGTGACGATGCCGAGTTGCTGGAATCTAACTTCCTGTTTTTTGAGGAAGGCCAGCACATATGCAGAGATGGCGGGATAGTGAGGACGCAGCAAATCGACGATATCACCTAAAATCATCGCATGACAGAAAAAGCTTACATAGGGTTATGTGTTTAATTGAATATGTGGAATGAATCTTGTGAGGCATATTGTTTTACCGTTTGTACTTTTGTTGTAGTTGTTCCTCCAAAATATCGGCTAAATATGCCAGCACGAGGAGATAAACCATTTGTACTTCAAAACATTTATACTATGTCTATCATGGATGACAGTCAATTTAGCAAATCACCATTTAGTTGTAGTTTGCTGACGATGGAGGCGGAATAATATGACAACTCTTGATTTTCCATCTCTCCGGACAGTGTCACAAGTCTCAACACGTGGTCAGGGTTCATTTTTGTGGCCAGACGAGACTGAAGCACTTCTGAAAACACGAAGACTCCTGAGTGTGACTCCAGTCATTTATGGTTATCGACTCCTCAGAGCAACAGAAGACGTTCATCGAACGCAGACTCACCCCGGCTCGTCAGATGATGTAAACAAAGTGTGACACATGCCAAGTCCTCTTGAGTTGCCACGCTGGAAACTAGGACCCGGAGTAGTCCCGTTAGACACTCACTCTCCATCAGCCCCTGTAGAGCCATGGTGGATTTCAATGACACCTCATTACTGTGTGTACATTTTCATAGTTCTATATATTTTACGTTTTGAAATGTGTTTCAAAATATGACTTGATGATCACAGAAGGTTCTGTGTACATGTGAAGAGTGCTGAGCAGGGCTGGTCTAACCTGTACACCGTGTCTGGTCGTACACAGGTTGGTGACAACAGCAGCGCTGTGTCTGATGACGATGGAGCTGGACCCATGGCTGACCAGCAGGTGACCTATGACCTCCAGCAGGCCATCATCTACCAGGTTCTCCTGGAACACAAAGTCAAGACAGGGCCTTGAGCTGGGGGCACTACATGATGACTTAAGAGGACTTTGCTGAGATGTCTATGATAACGCATTGAGGAGTCTTTGTAGAGGGTGAGGGGTTATGTTCTGTGGGCACCATCTTTTCATGGGGCCTAAACCTCCTGACAACAATCCCCCTGATGGGAGGGGTTTCACAAGATGAGCAGTCTAACGTTGTTGGGCGGGTGTGTAGTCATTTCAGAGAGCAGAGTGATGGCAGGCTCAGTCACGGGGAGAGCAAACGAGCTCAGCAGGGCTCTGAGTGACGTCACAACACCCAGCTCCAGCAGGTGCTTCTGGACCTCAACTGTGTACAGAGAAACCAAACCTGGAATATCATGCCATGTCACTTATTTAATATCACAGATTAAGATCGTAATTTAAGTTACCAAGTTAAATCATGATATGATTGCATGATATTGATTGTGCTTTACCATTTCCTGAAAGGATTTTGAGGCACTTCCAAGCTTGTGACGAGTTCTGGAAATGAGATGAATTCCTTTTTTATTTGGATGTACAGTCGGAGTGTGATCTGAAACAGGTCTCTTCTCTGCAGGTGAGATGTTTTAGGTGAGATGTTTTACCTTCTGCACAGAAGAGGAGGTGAGCATCAAGAGTGACTTCAGCAGGAACTGGTCTCCGATGCCCAGCATTTTCGGATGATGCTCCTGGACTAAGGCGATGTTGCTTAAAGCAGAGCAGCTGTTGAACTGAAATGTACAATGATTCATCAGAAAAAGTCCACAAAGAAATGTACAATACGCATTTACTGTACAAGTCACTTCAAACCTAACACTTGAGACATCTTTTTATTTTTAGGTTAGATTGTTAATTAGGGCTACTTATATTTTATTTTGTATTTTATATTATTTTTTATTCCCCTTAGTATTAGCTAGACCTCCCTTAGTATTAGCTAGACTTTGCTCCTTTTGTATAGTTAGTCCACATATTTAAGTTCCTATATTCCTATATGTTTAATGTATGCACCTCCCTGCCAAAGTAAATTCCTTGTTTGTGCAAACATTCATGGCAAATAAAATCCCTTCTGATTCTTCTGATTCTATTTAAATAAATGTAACATATTAATTCAGCAGACCCTTGCACTGAAGTGACAAACTTCAATGGATTTAAACCTGGGACCTCCTGATCTGCAAGCAAATGGGTGTAACTACCCCTGAGCAACTCCTATCCCCATAAATACAGTGGAAACCTAATTCCACCACACAGACTCGTGTTGACTAAATGTATGTCACCACAAGCTTTTCGCTTGTTTTCTTTTTATGGTAGAACACTTCTGCAGATACCTAATCAGAGGTTCTTTCTCTCTCTTTCCTGTTCCCCTCAGAGATCATCTGACCAGCTGTCGGACGAGGTAAAACACAGACCGTTCCAGCTCTGCCCCCGAGGCCTCTTTCCTGCCCTGCACTTTTAGACAGCATGTGAAAACACAATCCTATAACTTTGGGGACTCCACCTTATTGGAGTTTTTCAGCCTAGGAACACACATCACTATCCAAATGTGGGCACATGCTTGGGTCATTTATGTGTAAAACAGATTTCTCTGTTTAGTGCAATGTCAAAGCCTGAACTAAAGATACTACCTGTCTCATAGATGTAGGTTTAGATGCTGGTATGATGAATTGACTACAGTATGTTGGTAAACACAGTGCAGTATTGTGGAATAAGGAATTTCCTTCGTAAACAGTTCATTACTCTCAAATGACAGTTTTACAATTTTGAATGGTTTTAGTTAGCCATGAGCTCAAGCTTAATCCTGATATTTCTTGACTATGCTGCTATTCAAGCACTTTCCTTGCAGTTATATGTTGGTTTTGGGTAGTTGTAACTGTGTTCGCTTTTTCAACAGTGTAGCTTAAAGTGGATGGAGCCCACACTGTTCTTCCATCTATATTGATGAAGTACAATCAAATTTTTCAAAACTGCTACCGAACTTTGTTTTCGCACATTTCCATGTATTTTCTGTTGGTATAGAATACAATATTCACTTGGAAGGTAACCATACACTGTTGTGCATTAATTTCAATTAATACTTCCCAAACAGTTAAGATTAGAATCCATTTATTTAAAACTCCTACAGAGTACAATAACATATTGGCACACTTAGTCTAGCCTAACTACTGCTTGTGTCCTTTCTCTCCACCTCCCTAGGTACTATATAATGTCTCTGTCAAAGTTGTAAAAACCTTTCAATCTCTGAACCTGTATAAAACTTGAAATAAAAACACATGCAGTTTTCAATCTTTTCTTTCTTGTTGAGATGTGTATATAAAAATATGGTTAAAAAAAAACATTTTGTAACATTCCAACATTAACATTGTAGCATGTAACATTACCAAAGTTGCAAACATGAATCATGGCATCAGTAAAAACAAAAGGAAGTATACAAGTTTACAAAAAATCTACACAACAGTACACATCCAGGTCCTAGTCTCTGTCTAACGGCAGGGGAGACTCAGGGGAGGAGAGCGGGGGAGGCTGCTGGATCCTCTGCAGAAGAGTTCTGGTTTGTTCCGTCTGCAGGTGAACCTCCATCAGCTGCTCCTCCAGATGAGCAGCAGCCACAAAGCCTCCATCTACATCCACCAGGAACACCACACAACACCCTGCATCAACACTGGGCAAACAGGCACCACAGAACACCCTGGGCAAACAGGCACCACAGAACACCCTGGGCAAACAGGCACCACAGAACACCCTGCATCAGCACTGGGCAAACAGGCAGCACACAACACCCTGGGCAAACAGGCAGCACAGAGCTTGCTGTGATTCCTGCTAGTAACTACGTTATGTACTGTGGTCGTCTCATAGAAACTAAGATGGGCCAGGGATGTTTTAAATAACATGTTAGGTTTATAAAGCGTGGGCTTGAACTATGCATACAAACCTTTCTTAAGACTGCACAAAGTGACGATGCCGAGTTGCTGGAATCTAACTTCCTGTTTTTTGAGGAAGGCCAGCACATATGCAGAGATGGCGGGATAGTGAGGACGCAGCAAATCGACGATATCACCTAAAATCATCGCATGACAGAAAAAGCTTACATAGGGTTATGTGTTTAATTGAATATGTGGAATGAATCTTGTGAGGCATATTGTTTTACCGTTTGTACTTTTGTTGTAGTTGTTCCTCCAAAATATCGGCTAAATATGCCAGCACGAGGAGATAAACCATTTGTACTTCAAAACATTTATACTATGTCTATCATGGATGACAGTCAATTTAGCAAATCACCATTTAGTTGTAGTTTGCTGACGATGGAGGCGGAATAATATGACAACTCTTGATTTTCCATCTCTCCGGACAGTGTCACAAGTCTCAACACGTGGTCAGGGTTCATTTTTGTGGCCAGACGAGACTGAAGCACTTCTGAAAACACGAAGACTCCTGAGTGTGACTCCAGTCATTTATGGTTATCGACTCCTCAGAGCAACAGAAGACGTTCATCGAACGCAGACTCACCCCGGCTCGTCAGATGATGTAAACAAAGTGTGACACATGCCAAGTCCTCTTGAGTTGCCACGCTGGAAACTAGGACCCGGAGTAGTCCCGTTAGACACTCACTCTCCATCAGCCCCTGTAGAGCCATGGTGGATTTCAATGACACCTCATTACTGTGTGTACATTTTCATAGTTCTATATATTTTACGTTTTGAAATGTGTTTCAAAATATGACTTGATGATCACAGAAGGTTCTGTGTACATGTGAAGAGTGCTGAGCAGGGCTGGTCTAACCTGTACACCGTGTCTGGTCGTACACAGGTTGGTGACAACAGCAGCGCTGTGTCTGATGACGATGGAGCTGGACCCATGGCTGACCAGCAGGTGACCTATGACCTCCAGCAGGCCATCATCTACCAGGTTCTCCTGGAACACAAAGTCAAGACAGGGCCTTGAGCTGGGGGCACTACATGATGACTTAAGAGGACTTTGCTGAGATGTCTATGATAACGCATTGAGGAGTCTTTGTAGAGGGTGAGGGGTTATGTTCTGTGGGCACCATCTTTTCATGGGGCCTAAACCTCCTGACAACAATCCCCCTGATGGGAGGGGTTTCACAAGATGAGCAGTCTAACGTTGTTGGGCGGGTGTGTAGTCATTTCAGAGAGCAGAGTGATGGCAGGCTCAGTCACGGGGAGAGCAAACGAGCTCAGCAGGGCTCTGAGTGACGTCACAACACCCAGCTCCAGCAGGTGCTTCTGGACCTCAACTGTGTACAGAGAAACCAAACCTGGAATATCATGCCATGTCACTTATTTAATATCACAGATTAAGATCGTAATTTAAGTTACCAAGTTAAATCATGATATGATTGCATGATATTGATTGTGCTTTACCATTTCCTGAAAGGATTTTGAGGCACTTCCAAGCTTGTGACGAGTTCTGGAAATGAGATGAATTCCTTTTTTATTTGGATGTACAGTCGGAGTGTGATCTGAAACAGGTCTCTTCTCTGCAGGTGAGATGTTTTAGGTGAGATGTTTTACCTTCTGCACAGAAGAGGAGGTGAGCATCAAGAGTGACTTCAGCAGGAACTGGTCTCCGATGCCCAGCATTTTCGGATGATGCTCCTGGACTAAGGCGATGTTGCTTAAAGCAGAGCAGCTGTTGAACTGAAATGTACAATGATTCATCAGAAAAAGTCCACAAAGAAATGTACAATACGCATTTACTGTACAAGTCACTTCAAACCTAACACTTGAGACATCTTTTTATTTTTAGGTTAGATTGTTAATTAGGGCTACTTATATTTTATTTTGTATTTTATATTATTTTTTATTCCCCTTAGTATTAGCTAGACCTCCCTTAGTATTAGCTAGACTTTGCTCCTTTTGTATAGTTAGTCCACATATTTAAGTTCCTATATTCCTATATGTTTAATGTATGCACCTCCCTGCCAAAGTAAATTCCTTGTTTGTGCAAACATTCATGGCAAATAAAATCCCTTCTGATTCTTCTGATTCTATTTAAATAAATGTAACATATTAATTCAGCAGACCCTTGCACTGAAGTGACAAACTTCAATGGATTTAAACCTGGGACCTCCTGATCTGCAAGCAAATGGGTGTAACTACCCCTGAGCAACTCCTATCCCCATAAATACAGTGGAAACCTAATTCCACCACACAGACTCGTGTTGACTAAATGTATGTCACCACAAGCTTTTCGCTTGTTTTCTTTTTATGGTAGAACACTTCTGCAGATACCTAATCAGAGGTTCTTTCTCTCTCTTTCCTGTTCCCCTCAGAGATCATCTGACCAGCTGTCGGACGAGGTAAAACACAGACCGTTCCAGCTCTGCCCCCGAGGCCTCTTTCCTGCCCTGCACTTTTAGACAGCATGTGAAAACACAATCCTATAACTTTGGGGACTCCACCTTATTGGAGTTTTTCAGCCTAGGAACACACATCACTATCCAAATGTGGGCACATGCTTGGGTCATTTATGTGTAAAACAGATTTCTCTGTTTAGTGCAATGTCAAAGCCTGAACTAAAGATACTACCTGTCTCATAGATGTAGGTTTAGATGCTGGTATGATGAATTGACTACAGTATGTTGGTAAACACAGTGCAGTATTGTGGAATAAGGAATTTCCTTCGTAAACAGTTCATTACTCTCAAATGACAGTTTTACAATTTTGAATGGTTTTAGTTAGCCATGAGCTCAAGCTTAATCCTGATATTTCTTGACTATGCTGCTATTCAAGCACTTTCCTTGCAGTTATATGTTGGTTTTGGGTAGTTGTAACTGTGTTCGCTTTTTCAACAGTGTAGCTTAAAGTGGATGGAGCCCACACTGTTCTTCCATCTATATTGATGAAGTACAATCAAATTTTTCAAAACTGCTACCGAACTTTGTTTTCGCACATTTCCATGTATTTTCTGTTGGTATAGAATACAATATTCACTTGGAAGGTAACCATACACTGTTGTGCATTAATTTCAATTAATACTTCCCAAACAGTTAAGATTAGAATCCATTTATTTAAAACTCCTACAGAGTACAATAACATATTGGCACACTTAGTCTAGCCTAACTACTGCTTGTGTCCTTTCTCTCCACCTCCCTAGGTACTATATAATGTCTCTGTCAAAGTTGTAAAAACCTTTCAATCTCTGAACCTGTATAAAACTTGAAATAAAAACACATGCAGTTTTCAATCTTTTCTTTCTTGTTGAGATGTGTATATAAAAATATGGTTAAAAAAAAACATTTTGTAACATTCCAACATTAACATTGTAGCATGTAACATTACCAAAGTTGCAAACATGAATCATGGCATCAGTAAAAACAAAAGGAAGTATACAAGTTTACAAAAAATCTACACAACAGTACACATCCAGGTCCTAGTCTCTGTCTAACGGCAGGGGAGACTCAGGGGAGGAGAGCGGGGGAGGCTGCTGGATCCTCTGCAGAAGAGTTCTGGTTTGTTCCGTCTGCAGGTGAACCTCCATCAGCTGCTCCTCCAGATGAGCAGCAGCCACAAAGCCTCCATCTACATCCACCAGGAACACCACACAACACCCTGCATCAACACTGGGCAAACAGGCACCACAGAACACCCTGGGCAAACAGGCACCACAGAACACCCTGGGCAAACAGGCAGCACACAACACCCTGCATCAGCACTGGGCAAACAGGCAGCACACAACACCCTGGGCAAACAGGCAGCACAGAGCTTGCTGTGATTCCTGCTAGTAACTACGTTATGTACTGTGGTCGTCTCATAGAAACTAAGATGGGCCAGGGATGTTTTAAATAACATGTTAGGTTTATAAAGCGTGGGCTTGAACTATGCATACAAACCTTTCTTAAGACTGCACAAAGTGACGATGCCGAGTTGCTGGAATCTAACTTCCTGTTTTTTGAGGAAGGCCAGCACATATGCAGAGATGGCGGGATAGTGAGGACGCAGCAAATCGACGATATCACCTAAAATCATCGCATGACAGAAAAAGCTTACATAGGGTTATGTGTTTAATTGAATATGTGGAATGAATCTTGTGAGGCATATTGTTTTACCGTTTGTACTTTTGTTGTAGTTGTTCCTCCAAAATATCGGCTAAATATGCCAGCACGAGGAGATAAACCATTTGTACTTCAAAACATTTATACTATGTCTATCATGGATGACAGTCAATTTAGCAAATCACCATTTAGTTGTAGTTTGCTGACGATGGAGGCGGAATAATATGACAACTCTTGATTTTCCATCTCTCCGGACAGTGTCACAAGTCTCAACACGTGGTCAGGGTTCATTTTTGTGGCCAGACGAGACTGAAGCACTTCTGAAAACACGAAGACTCCTGAGTGTGACTCCAGTCATTTATGGTTATCGACTCCTCAGAGCAACAGAAGACGTTCATCGAACGCAGACTCACCCCGGCTCGTCAGATGATGTAAACAAAGTGTGACACATGCCAAGTCCTCTTGAGTTGCCACGCTGGAAACTAGGACCCGGAGTAGTCCCGTTAGACACTCACTCTCCATCAGCCCCTGTAGAGCCATGGTGGATTTCAATGACACCTCATTACTGTGTGTACATTTTCATAGTTCTATATATTTTACGTTTTGAAATGTGTTTCAAAATATGACTTGATGATCACAGAAGGTTCTGTGTACATGTGAAGAGTGCTGAGCAGGGCTGGTCTAACCTGTACACCGTGTCTGGTCGTACACAGGTTGGTGACAACAGCAGCGCTGTGTCTGATGACGATGGAGCTGGACCCATGGCTGACCAGCAGGTGACCTATGACCTCCAGCAGGCCATCATCTACCAGGTTCTCCTGGAACACAAAGTCAAGACAGGGCCTTGAGCTGGGGGCACTACATGATGACTTAAGAGGACTTTGCTGAGATGTCTATGATAACGCATTGAGGAGTCTTTGTAGAGGGTGAGGGGTTATGTTCTGTGGGCACCATCTTTTCATGGGGCCTAAACCTCCTGACAACAATCCCCCTGATGGGAGGGGTTTCACAAGATGAGCAGTCTAACGTTGTTGGGCGGGTGTGTAGTCATTTCAGAGAGCAGAGTGATGGCAGGCTCAGTCACGGGGAGAGCAAACGAGCTCAGCAGGGCTCTGAGTGACGTCACAACACCCAGCTCCAGCAGGTGCTTCTGGACCTCAACTGTGTACAGAGAAACCAAACCTGGAATATCATGCCATGTCACTTATTTAATATCACAGATTAAGATCGTAATTTAAGTTACCAAGTTAAATCATGATATGATTGCATGATATTGATTGTGCTTTACCATTTCCTGAAAGGATTTTGAGGCACTTCCAAGCTTGTGACGAGTTCTGGAAATGAGATGAATTCCTTTTTTATTTGGATGTACAGTCGGAGTGTGATCTGAAACAGGTCTCTTCTCTGCAGGTGAGATGTTTTAGGTGAGATGTTTTACCTTCTGCACAGAAGAGGAGGTGAGCATCAAGAGTGACTTCAGCAGGAACTGGTCTCCGATGCCCAGCATTTTCGGATGATGCTCCTGGACTAAGGCGATGTTGCTTAAAGCAGAGCAGCTGTTGAACTGAAATGTACAATGATTCATCAGAAAAAGTCCACAAAGAAATGTACAATACGCATTTACTGTACAAGTCACTTCAAACCTAACACTTGAGACATCTTTTTATTTTTAGGTTAGATTGTTAATTAGGGCTACTTATATTTTATTTTGTATTTTATATTATTTTTTATTCCCCTTAGTATTAGCTAGACCTCCCTTAGTATTAGCTAGACTTTGCTCCTTTTGTATAGTTAGTCCACATATTTAAGTTCCTATATTCCTATATGTTTAATGTATGCACCTCCCTGCCAAAGTAAATTCCTTGTTTGTGCAAACATTCATGGCAAATAAAATCCCTTCTGATTCTTCTGATTCTATTTAAATAAATGTAACATATTAATTCAGCAGACCCTTGCACTGAAGTGACAAACTTCAATGGATTTAAACCTGGGACCTCCTGATCTGCAAGCAAATGGGTGTAACTACCCCTGAGCAACTCCTATCCCCATAAATACAGTGGAAACCTAATTCCACCACACAGACTCGTGTTGACTAAATGTATGTCACCACAAGCTTTTCGCTTGTTTTCTTTTTATGGTAGAACACTTCTGCAGATACCTAATCAGAGGTTCTTTCTCTCTCTTTCCTGTTCCCCTCAGAGATCATCTGACCAGCTGTCGGACGAGGTAAAACACAGACCGTTCCAGCTCTGCCCCCGAGGCCTCTTTCCTGCCCTGCACTTTTAGACAGCATGTGAAAACACAATCCTATAACTTTGGGGACTCCACCTTATTGGAGTTTTTCAGCCTAGGAACACACATCACTATCCAAATGTGGGCACATGCTTGGGTCATTTATGTGTAAAACAGATTTCTCTGTTTAGTGCAATGTCAAAGCCTGAACTAAAGATACTACCTGTCTCATAGATGTAGGTTTAGATGCTGGTATGATGAATTGACTACAGTATGTTGGTAAACACAGTGCAGTATTGTGGAATAAGGAATTTCCTTCGTAAACAGTTCATTACTCTCAAATGACAGTTTTA
Source organism: Hypomesus transpacificus (assembly GCF_021917145.1). Classification (NCBI taxonomy): domain Eukaryota; kingdom Metazoa; phylum Chordata; class Actinopteri; order Osmeriformes; family Osmeridae; genus Hypomesus; species Hypomesus transpacificus. The sequence continues at coordinate 4,844,536 of NC_061062.1, forward strand.
CAATTTTGAATGGTTTTAGTTAGCCATGAGCTCAAGCTTAATCCTGATATTTCTTGACTATGCTGCTATTCAAGCACTTTCCTTGCAGTTATATGTTGGTTTTGGGTAGTTGTAACTGTGTTCGCTTTTTCAACAGTGTAGCTTAAAGTGGATGGAGCCCACACTGTTCTTCCATCTATATTGATGAAGTACAATCAAATTTTTCAAAACTGCTACCGAACTTTGTTTTCGCACATTTCCATGTATTTTCTGTTGGTATAGAATACAATATTCACTTGGAAGGTAACCATACACTGTTGTGCATTAATTTCAATTAATACTTCCCAAACAGTTAAGATTAGAATCCATTTATTTAAAACTCCTACAGAGTACAATAACATATTGGCACACTTAGTCTAGCCTAACTACTGCTTGTGTCCTTTCTCTCCACCTCCCTAGGTACTATATAATGTCTCTGTCAAAGTTGTAAAAACCTTTCAATCTCTGAACCTGTATAAAACTTGAAATAAAAACACATGCAGTTTTCAATCTTTTCTTTCTTGTTGAGATGTGTATATAAAAATATGGTTAAAAAAAAACATTTTGTAACATTCCAACATTAACATTGTAGCATGTAACATTACCAAAGTTGCAAACATGAATCATGGCATCAGTAAAAACAAAAGGAAGTATACAAGTTTACAAAAAATCTACACAACAGTACACATCCAGGTCCTAGTCTCTGTCTAACGGCAGGGGAGACTCAGGGGAGGAGAGCGGGGGAGGCTGCTGGATCCTCTGCAGAAGAGTTCTGGTTTGTTCCGTCTGCAGGTGAACCTCCATCAGCTGCTCCTCCAGATGAGCAGCAGCCACAAAGCCTCCATCTACATCCACCAGGAACACCACACAACACCCTGCATCAACACTGGGCAAACAGGCACCACAGAACACCCTGGGCAAACAGGCACCACAGAACACCCTGGGCAAACAGGCACCACAGAACACCCTGCATCAGCACTGGGCAAACAGGCAGCACACAACACCCTGGGCAAACAGGCAGCACAGAGCTTGCTGTGATTCCTGCTAGTAACTACGTTATGTACTGTGGTCGTCTCATAGAAACTAAGATGGGCCAGGGATGTTTTAAATAACATGTTAGGTTTATAAAGCGTGGGCTTGAACTATGCATACAAACCTTTCTTAAGACTGCACAAAGTGACGATGCCGAGTTGCTGGAATCTAACTTCCTGTTTTTTGAGGAAGGCCAGCACATATGCAGAGATGGCGGGATAGTGAGGACGCAGCAAATCGACGATATCACCTAAAATCATCGCATGACAGAAAAAGCTTACATAGGGTTATGTGTTTAATTGAATATGTGGAATGAATCTTGTGAGGCATATTGTTTTACCGTTTGTACTTTTGTTGTAGTTGTTCCTCCAAAATATCGGCTAAATATGCCAGCACGAGGAGATAAACCATTTGTACTTCAAAACATTTATACTATGTCTATCATGGATGACAGTCAATTTAGCAAATCACCATTTAGTTGTAGTTTGCTGACGATGGAGGCGGAATAATATGACAACTCTTGATTTTCCATCTCTCCGGACAGTGTCACAAGTCTCAACACGTGGTCAGGGTTCATTTTTGTGGCCAGACGAGACTGAAGCACTTCTGAAAACACGAAGACTCCTGAGTGTGACTCCAGTCATTTATGGTTATCGACTCCTCAGAGCAACAGAAGACGTTCATCGAACGCAGACTCACCCCGGCTCGTCAGATGATGTAAACAAAGTGTGACACATGCCAAGTCCTCTTGAGTTGCCACGCTGGAAACTAGGACCCGGAGTAGTCCCGTTAGACACTCACTCTCCATCAGCCCCTGTAGAGCCATGGTGGATTTCAATGACACCTCATTACTGTGTGTACATTTTCATAGTTCTATATATTTTACGTTTTGAAATGTGTTTCAAAATATGACTTGATGATCACAGAAGGTTCTGTGTACATGTGAAGAGTGCTGAGCAGGGCTGGTCTAACCTGTACACCGTGTCTGGTCGTACACAGGTTGGTGACAACAGCAGCGCTGTGTCTGATGACGATGGAGCTGGACCCATGGCTGACCAGCAGGTGACCTATGACCTCCAGCAGGCCATCATCTACCAGGTTCTCCTGGAACACAAAGTCAAGACAGGGCCTTGAGCTGGGGGCACTACATGATGACTTAAGAGGACTTTGCTGAGATGTCTATGATAACGCATTGAGGAGTCTTTGTAGAGGGTGAGGGGTTATGTTCTGTGGGCACCATCTTTTCATGGGGCCTAAACCTCCTGACAACAATCCCCCTGATGGGAGGGGTTTCACAAGATGAGCAGTCTAACGTTGTTGGGCGGGTGTGTAGTCAGTTCAGAGAGCAGAGTGATGGCAGGCTCAGTCACGGGGAGAGCAAACGAGCTCAGCAGGGCTCTGAGTGACGTCACAACACCCAGCTCCAGCAGGTGCTTCTGGACCTCAACTGTGTACAGAGAAACCAAACCTGGAATATCATGCCATGTCACTTATTTAATATCACAGATTAAGATCGTAATTTAAGTTACCAAGTTAAATCATGATATGATTGCATGATATTGATTGTGCTTTACCATTTCCTGAAAGGATTTTGAGGCACTTCCAAGCTTGTGACGAGTTCTGGAAATGAGATGAATTCCTTTTTTATTTGGATGTACAGTCGGAGTGTGATCTGAAACAGGTCTCTTCTCTGCAGGTGAGATGTTTTACCTTCTGCACAGAAGAGGAGGTGAGCATCAAGAGTGACTTCAGCAGGAACTGGTCTCCGATGCCCAGCATTTTCGGATGATGCTCCTGGACTAAGGCGATGTTGCTTAAAGCAGAGCAGCTGTTGAACTAAAAAATGTACAATGATTCATCAGAAAAAGTCCACAAAGAAATGTACAATACGCATTTACTGTACAAGTCACTTCAAACCTAACACTTGAGACATCTTTTTATTTTTAGGTTAGATTGTTAATTAGGGCTACTTATATTTTATTTTGTATTTTATATTATTTTTTATTCCCCTTAGTATTAGCTAGACCTCCCTTAGTATTAGCTAGACTTTGCTCCTTTTGTATAGTTAGTCCACATATTTAAGTTCCTATATTCCTATATGTTTAATGTATGCACCTCCCTGCCAAAGTAAATTCCTTGTTTGTGCAAACATTCATGGCAAATAAAATCCCTTCTGATTCTTCTGATTCTATTTAAATAAATGTAACATATTAATTCAGCAGACCCTTGCACTGAAGTGACAAACTTCAATGGATTTAAACCTGGGACCTCCTGATCTGCAAGCAAATGGGTGTAACTACCCCTGAGCAACTCCTATCCCCATAAATACAGTGGAAACCTAATTCCACCACACAGACAAACCCTGTGCGATGTCAGTAGTGGCTTGTTACCTGGATCTCTGAATCTGATGACTGCAGCAACAGAGCCAGAAAAGGAACAGCGCCCTCTTGACATAACGCCCTCATCGACTCTTCTACAACCAAGAGGGAGCAATTATGAAGTTATTTGGGTTATGGATCAGACATTTGATACAAAAATATTCTAATAAGCGCAAACACATTGATGGCTATGGTAATGGGAATGTCAAAGATGTGCATGTGGGAACACATGACAAGTTTGGCAACACATCGCTCCACCCAAGTCCTCGAATGTCGTCACCTGACTGAGTGAGGTTGAGAAGGGCCCAAACTGCATTCTGCTGAACCCGTGAATTGTATGATTTAGCTAAAACCAACAGTGGAATCACTCCATCAGCTGATACGATGGCTTCTCGGTTGGACTCTAAGGGAGAGAGGAAATCCAAAACCAAAATCTGTCAAACTGAGCTAAGGTCAGTGAGGCTGTGTTACATGTAATGTTGCATAAGATTCAACTATTGGCTCGCACCTCTTAAAATAGCACAATAGAACAGAACAGAATGTACAGTGCAGAATGTGCCTGTTCTCTATGACACCTACATACCCAAAATAACCACATATCAACACCTCCACACATGTTCAACTTGATCAGCTTGATTAGACCAACTCGCAGGCAACAACATTTCCCATCCCCAGACACACCAACCTGTGCATGAATGAACACACACACCTGATGACGCCAGCATGGCAGCACAGGCACAGGAGTTACACTGGACTGTGGGGTCCCCAGACTGCAGCGTCTCTAGAATGGGTACCAGCAATCCCATCTCAACCACCTGCTCTTGACTCACTGAAACACAACATGTACGCTTGACATCCAGCAGCTCCCATACGCGCCATCGGTCATCACTGACCAGAGTTCGAATTTGAGTTTAGTGACAGTTGAAGTTCCTACCGTTGTTCTTTACCAGCAAATTGACCAGGGACAGAGAGGTGGCCCTCTGTGTTTCCAGGTCATTAGACAGAAGCAGGGGAAGGTAAGGCTCAAGGAAGGCAACAGGTAACAGAGTCTCTACTGTGAGTAGACATTCAAAAAAACAACTTTGTCATCACGGCTGCAGCTAGCATCAGAGCCACTCACTTTCCCTTTTCCCTGTATCCATCCCCCACCTGATTGTTCTGATAAAACCAACACCATTTGCATAATACTGGTCGCAGGTCCCCGTTACCACAGAGTCATCCTATAACAATGGAAACCTGAGCTGCAAACATGGTGGTCTCAGCAGTCCACAGCCACTGTTTTTCAAGTCACTGAACCAAGACTCACTAAAGGACTAGTCCGTCAACTAATAATAATCATAATATATAGGCCTATGTTTGTAATTGGAGTCTGTGACTAACCATGGATAATAACAGTAGATTGATCTTAGGTCACTTACAGTGTTGGCTAATATGTAAGCAGTACATGGATGCAGCCCCTTGAAGGTCATGGTCTTCGGATGCTGCTAAGGTTTTTAATGCATGTAGACATTGTTGATTGAGGAGTGGGGGTTGATTGTCTGTAAAGAAAAATAAAACAAAGTTTTGACCTTGATAGTCTATAGGGTATAATAGTCACTAGAATCTGATCAATTGTCCTGTGAACTTTTTGACATCTGACAGCTTACCTGTATTCAAGTGCTGTAATAAAGACGTGTAGGCAGAGTTTCGTTGACGTCTCTTCGGGAATCTCTGGGGACTCGAGCTTCTCCTCAGACAACAGCATCGGGAGAGAGCCTTGACACAGTCCTTTATTTTCAGCTCAAACTCGTTGTATAATCTCTTCACAAGAGCGAAGAAATAATTCAGCAACTCTTCACACTTTTCACATAGTCCAGTGCCCATGTTCAAAGTAGTGTTGAATCCATTCGTCAGAAGGCGCATGCATACCTCTGTGCACCACGCACCTGCTTTGTTATCAAACGCAGGAACAAAGACGTGCCTGACTATACGTGCATTCGACTTCATGCAGAGCCGGCGTGGCCTGCAGCCACTTGAAGCCCGGCTGGCTTGAAGCAGCCAATGGCATTCTCAGCTTCAAGGCTCCGCCGGTGCTGCATGAAGTCGAATACACCTAACGTAACTTACCTGTGACCACGTGGCACGTGTCCCCGACCTTGTGTCGTTTTTTTGGTTTTGTTTGTTTTATTTTGTTCTATTAGTTTGTTTTATTTTCATTATAATAACGAATTATATGTTTGACTATGCTAATGTTGTATGGAAAAGTAGGCTAGAGAAAATAAATACATTTAGCATATGTTTTTTTTATATAATATAAATATTTAGAATATTTCTACCGTCACATTTAAGCGTTTTTAATTACGGAGTTATGGTGGATGAAGAACAGCTAATTCATGGTGAAATCTCGAAATCTCCGCCCTAAACTGATACGTCACGGACAGGATCTCCACTCCGGGACTGTTGTTGTTTTGGAAACCATCGCAACGGATCCACCGGTAGCAATGGAGATCGTAAATCACAGCAGCTAGCCAGCGAGCTGACTACTCTTAGTTGAATACAGAGCGATTAAATATTATCTAGCTCAGCCAGCACATGTGTGATGTTTGCATATTGCGAGTAGTTCTATCCATCAGGTTTGACAACTTGATACAGTACAGTACACTAGCTAAATAGTAGTAGCTAGCTAGATAGGCTAGCTGACTAGCTAGCACCAGTAGCACTCACTGCAGTAGCTTGCTAATCTGGTCGATGTTACCTAGCTAGAGGGCTGTATGAGCTGGTTGTCTTGTTTTTAGCCGCCACTGAGACCGTTCATTTACAGCCATCAGAAAGAAAATCCTTGTTTGGGTTTTTTGTACGCAGAATGAGTGTCGTACCAGCGTTCAAGAATGCCAGCAGGTGAGTGCACACAGCTCCTTAATGCTGTGATTTAATGATAAAGAACTGTAGCAAGCCAGTTACTAGTAGCTAAAAACAACATACTGAAAACACTTTGGCTAGCTCTTCACGGCATGCCTCATTGTTCTATGTGCAACTTTGCTCCATGTATTGGAGACTGTCTTTGTCCTTGCAACAGGTGAGAGTGAAGCCCGGGCGAAGACCAGGGCCAGGTTTGATGAGGTCTTTAAGAAATACACTGACCTACCGTCCGAAAGGAAAAAGGTGAAGAAAAGGGACCCTCAGCCTCCAGAGAGCATTGTGGTGAGTCAAAACAAGATGGTGGCTTTTCTCTAACTCTATATTGAGCATCTTCAATGCATTAGGCCTTTAGTCTTGTTTATAGTTAACCGTTACACACCCTGCCCCCTCCACCACAGCTCCAAACCTTGAGAAAAGACCTTGACCTTGAGAAAGACACAGAGGACAATGAGACCATCCTCCAGAACACGTACCACCCTGACCAGGGGAGCCCGCGCTTCACCAAGAACAAGCGCAGGGAGAGGGAGGTGGTGGAGAAGGTCAATCAGAACAACAACGGGAACCAGGAGGATGCTCAGCCTCCCAGGGGCAAGAGAAAGAGCCGCAGAGAGCTTCCTCCACTCCCTCAGTCCTCTGAGGACACCTCCACTCACATCGTCCGCATAGACCAGGACGACGGCGTTACGACCGCCAACGGCTCCGAGGCCGAGCCTTGTGTGGAAGCCGACGATGTGGAAAAGGGACCGAAGAGGAAGAGCAAGAAAGGGAGAAGGAAAGCGGATGAGGAGGCCGCTGCGGAGAGCCTGGAGGTGGAGGCGGCGGACGAGCTGATCCAGGAGTACCAGCAGCAGATAGCGCAGGAGGAGGAGAGGGCTGTGGGGAAAAGCAGGAAGTCCATCCCGGCTTCCCAGGGAGCGGTGCTGAACACTGAAGTCGGGAAGAAGAAGAAGAAGAAACTGAGGCCGTTGGATACCGAGAGGGACACGAGGTTTGTTCACTCAGACGAGGAACTAGGACTTTGAATACCGTGCGAGATGATTGGAAAGGTGGAGTCAGCGTAGAGGGACTTTGCTTTGCTAACGATTGTCTTTTCTCACCTGTGCAGTGCGGCGTCAGATCTGCAGCATAGCCAGGCGGATGAGGCAACAGAGCTGAGGACCTCCGTGGAAAAGACCTCCAACGCCAGGAGCCAATACGAAGACACAGAGACAAACCCCAAAGCTGACTCAATACTGCCACAATCCAAAGGGAAGAAGAAGAAGAAGAAAAAGCAAGGTGGTTGAAAGTACATTTGAACCTACATCTCCCCCCAAGTGTTTTTTCTCCCCCAAATGAGAGTGACTGTTTGTTTTCCGGTCCTAGTGGTGAAAGAAGAAAGCGATACAGAGGTTGAAGTACCCAGACGCTCTGCCTTTGATGACAGCTTGGTGCTGGGCATCTACATCCACCGTGCAGACAGGCTGAAGACCTCCCTGCTGGTGTCACACCCCATGGTGAAGATCCACGTCATCGATGAGCTCACTGGACAGTATGTGAAAAAGGAAGACAGGTGAGAATGTGGTGCTACCTGTAGAAGTCTCGGTGTCAAGCTGTCAAGGTCATGCTTTTATTTTGAAATGTTTCCCCCTCGTATTTCTTTCAGTCATCGTCCGGTCTCCTCGTTCTATGAGCAGGAGAACGTAGACCATATTCTCCCTATCATGACCCAGCCCTTTGACTTCAAGAAGAACAAGTCGACTATTCCAGAATGGGAGGAACAGATTGTCTTCAACGAACGCTTTGGCTATTTCCTTCAGAAGGATGACGAAACCCCGAAAGTTATGCTGTTCTTCGAGGTAGGAAGGATTCATTTAAACACCGCATGTTATGACGTTCTTTGCATAGACTGTTCCATTTGCATTCAGTGAAATGAAACCCGTGTGTTATTAATATGACATAGATCCTGGACTTTTTGACCATGGAGGAAGCCAGAGCCAATGTTGATGTTGACAAACATGAACAGGGATTTAGGAAAATTGCATGGGCTTTTCTAAAGGTTGGTATCAGAGAATAACCCTGCATTTTACTTATCGGTTAGTAAGTAATAAATATAATAATTAAGTTATATATATAAAAAAATACAAAATATATTATATTATCACATTGACTTGTAACATGTTTTCCTATGTGCAGCTCGTGGGTACCAACGGGGTGCTGAATATCGACAGCAAACTGCGCCTCCAGCTCTACTGCCCCCCTCCCCGGGCTAGAAGACAGCCCCAGACCATCGAGGTGGTGGACTGGTGGAGAAGATATCCCCGAAACAGATATGCCTCCACCCTCTACATCACCGCAAAGGGCCTCAAACTCCCTGATCACGTACGTTTTGGCTCACCAACAGGCCGCTTGTTTTGCAACTCTGACGTCAATTGATGTCCTATATTGTGTATGTTCACTTGTGAGGTCACCTATGAGGCTGGTGTAATCTCTGCTCTCCATCTATTCAAACCAGAGAGTGGAGTGGATTATCTCTTTATTGACAATATAGATCATGTAGCTTAATTTAAAATTAGTTTGTTCTAAGGTATGAACTATTAATGGATTGAATTGATGTACCAGGTCAAAGAAAAGACACGTTAGAGATGAGTGAAAATGTGTTAACACAGAACAGGGTAGAGATGAGTGAAGGTGTGTTGACCCATAGAGAAGAGGGTAGAGATGAAGGTGTGTTGACCCAGAGAGAAGAGGGTGGAGATGAAGGTGTGTTGACCCAGAGAGAAGAGGGTAGAGATGAAGGTGTGTTGACCCAGAGAGAAGAGGGGTGGAGATGAAGGTGTGTTGACCCAGAGAGAAGAGGGTGGAGATGAAGGTGTGTTAACCCAGAGAGAAGAGGGTGGAGATGAAGGTGTGTTGACCCAGAGAGAAGAGGGTAGAGATGAAGGTGTGTGTGTGCGCTCTCCCCAGGTGGACCCCAGTATCCGCTCCATGATGGCTCTGCAGCAGGAGCGAGGGAGCACCTCCTTCAGCGAGCTCCAGAGCGAGGTCACCAGGAGAACCACCACCCAGATGATGGACAGCAAACCAGCTCTGCTGAAATGGAGCCGGGTGCCTGGCCAGGTCTGGAGTGATAACAACATAGATATATGTAACCAGATAAGACCCATTGAGGCGACCTGGCAAGAAGGCAAACAGGAAAATAGCCTTGTGTACATAAACTATTTCAGAAAAGTACCAGATAAACACAAAAGACAACAGTCACAAGTTACAGGAAAAAGGTAGCTCAGATTTGAATAACAGATTTGAATTTCCATGATCAATACCCTCCCGTGGTTCCAATAATCCTGTCACAAATATTGTATACGGCTGTTGAATACATTTCAGCTGCTCAGCGGGGCCAGAAACGTCCCCTCAACCCCATGACGATACGCCCAGATGAAGCAAGCTCTCTCCGGCTGTATTTCCTGACAAGTTGTTCTTGCTCAACCAGGCCTGCCGCATCCCTAACAAGCCCTCGCTGGCGTTCAGAGGAGGCCAGATGGGCTGCTTCACCGTCCGCTTCTCTCATGACGGGAGAACGCTGGCGGCTGCCTGCGCCGACCGAGATGCCTTCCCCGTAGTCGGTGAGCGGCTCTGCCCCCTTCTGCTCTCAGAGCCACGTTCAGGTAACATGAGAGGGAAGAGTCTATAGAGTCTTGGTCGAGACGTTTTGGCCTCTCTCTTTTCAACAGTGTACGAGATTCCCTCAGGCAAAGTCCTGGCCGCCTTCAGTGGCCACCTAAGTATTGTGTACGATCTCTGCTGGTCCAGAGACGACCACAGTCTGCTGTCAGCCTCCTCGGATGGCACTGTAAGGTACGTCTGGAGGGGGAGGGGGGGGGGGAGAGAGAGGGGGAGAGGGAGTGGAAGAGGGAGAGAAAAGAGCGAGGGAGGGAAGAGAAGAGGGGAAAAGGAGAATGAGGCAGGGATCCAAGGCAAATAAAGAAAGAGAGGAGGGAAAAGAGGGTGGAAGAGAAAAGAGAGGGAGGGCAAAGGAAGTAATGAACTCATACTGTCATACCGTCACAGCTCTTCTAGAGGGCGTTTGTGCTCTTGATATTCTTTCCAGATTTCTTGTTTAGCTCTGTTTAAACAGGACCTGGACTGTATTATTTGAATATTACCACCACATCTCATTATCTTATGAATTACCATGGTTCTACATAGGTATCCATGACAACCACAACACTCTCCCATGATGCATCTCTCTTCCCCTCCCTCAGAATGTGGGACGTGGAGAGGCTCCAGGGCATCGCCCGGAAGGTTCTCCCTCACCCCTCGTTCGTGTACTGCGCCCAGTACCACCCCACAGCCCAGCATCTGGTGGTAACCGGGGGTTACGACTTCTTGGTGCGGGTGTGGGGAGTGAACGTCCGTGACGTCAATGGCGTGCTGCTCCAGGAATTTGAGGGTCACAAGAGCTTTATCAATGCTCTCTGCTTCGACTCTGAAGGTGCTCGTTTTTTAGATGTGTCGGTGCTAGGCTAGCCTGGGCTAGGAATGGCCGGGTTTCCCAGATTCGTTAAGAAGCTCTCAATGCTAAGAGCTTTTTAAGAACGTTCGAAAAGCGCTCTAGAACGCTCTTCGAACGTTCCTAAGAAGCTCTTTGCGTTAAGAGCCAATGTCACAAAGGTAGTGACAGGATTCGTGGGTGTCATCGCGTGCCGAGTGTCACCGTAACGACCCGGCTGTCCTTCCCGCGCAGGAACCAGGATGTTCTCCGCCGACAACGCGGGTCACATCATCGTCTGGAGGACGACGGTGGCTGCCTCCTCCCAGCAGCGCCCCTGCCGACACTGGCTCGTCGAGAAGGTCTGAACGTCGAACAGGCTTCCGCACAGCCCCCGTCCGCTAAGTCTCTGGGTGCAGCGCTAACGCACTCTCTCTCCCTCCAGGAGATTGGAGAGAGTGACCTCGGTGGGATTCCCATCAACACGCTACAGGTCCACCCCAACGGACGGCGCCTGCTCATCCACGCCAAGGACAGTGTCGTCAGGGTCATGGATTTGAGAGTGTGAGTATCTGTTGGGATCAATATATTGTTGAGATGATCATCAATGGCATTTGAGTATAGGGTATAGTAGGGGCTAAAGGTTTGAGAGCGTATTAAACATTGAATGGGGGAATTGGAGATTGAGAAAGCCAGAGCATTCTGAGACATCACATAACGCTTTTGTGCTCTAAATATTTTTCTGTCATTAAAACAAAATAGAGGGACGTTTCAAACACTAAGATATTCAGAAATTCATGTACGTTGTAAACATGTACATTCATCTTTTCCCCCCAAACTATTAAGCTGATGATTATCCTGAATGCTTATTTTTTTTTTTTTTACATTCATAAACAATTACTTAATAGTTTCTTGACACGTTATGTAAATATGGAATACAAGTGTGATATTTGGGGTTGTCTCAGGCTGGCTGTGAAGAAGTACAGCGGAGCCACCAACTACAGAGAGAGGATCCACAGCACCTTCACGCCCTGCGGCAACTTCATCTTCTCAGGCAGCGAGGACGGCATGGCCTACGTGTGGAACGCAGAGACCGGTGAGGGCACGGGGTTGACCCACCGCACCGCGGGGCAGCTGGGAACCGTAGTTCTTTCGGGTTCTTTCCCCGTCGAGTCCTCAGAGAGCAGTTGGGTGTGGTTTGTGTGTGTCCAGGCGACCAGGTGGCGGTGTACTCGGAGCTGTGTTACCCGACGGCGCTCCGCGGCGTGGCATTCCACCCTCTGGAGAACATGGTGGCCTTTTGTGCCTTCGGTCAGAGCCAGCCGGTGCACGTCTACGTCTACGACCGCAAAGGTGAGTGAATGGTCATCATGCTAGTGTCAAGTATACACACTGTAATAGTCATCATGCTAGTGTCAAGTATACACACTGTAATAGTCATCATGCTAGTGTCAAGTATATACACTGTAATGTTCATCATGCTAGTGTCTAGTATACACACTGTAATGGTCATCATGCTAGTGTCAAGTATACACACTGTAATAGTCATCATGCTAGTGTCAAGTATACACACTGTAATAGTCATCATGCTAGTGTCTAGTATACACACTGTAATAGTCATCATGCTAGTGTCAAGTATATACACTGTAATAGTCATCAGGCTAGTGTCAAGTATACACACTGTAATAGTCATCATGCTAGTGTCTAGTATACACACTGTAATAGTCATCATGCTAGTGTCAAGTATATACACTGTAATAGTCATCAGGCTAGTGTCAAGTATACACACTGTAATAGTCATCATGCTAGTGTCAAGTATACACACTGTAATAGTTATCATGCTAGTGTCAAGTATACACACTGTAATAGTCATCATGCTAGTGTCAAGTATACACACTGTAATAGTCATCATGCTAGTGTCTAGTATACACACTGTAATAGTCATCATGCTAGTGTCAAGTATATACACTGTAATAGTCATCAGGCTAGTGTCAAGTATACACACTGTAATAGTCATCATGCTAGTGTCAAGTATACACACTGTAATAGTTATCATGCTAGTGTCAAGTATACACACTGTAATAGTCATCATGCTAGTGTCAAGTATACACACTGTAATAGTCATCATGCTAGTGTCAAGTATACACACTGTAATAGTCATCATGCCTAGTATAAAGGATACACACTCTAATAGACATCATGCTGAGTATAAAGTATACACACTATAAAAGTCATCATGCCTGGAATAAAGTATTCACACTATAACAGTCATCATGCCTAGAATTAAAGTATTCACACTATAATAGTCAGAATATCAAAGTATAATCATTGTTAAGACTCAAAGTATACATGCTCTACCACTTTAGTCTGCACCACATTATACATCATTTCGAGTACTTATCAGTGAGCCTGTGTGGTTGTGTTTGTGTGTGTAGTGGCCCAGATGGAGGTGGACAACCTGCAGGTCCAGAGCAGGGTGGGTTCCGCTGGGCCAGGCAGACCCTCCCTGGAGCGCCCCACCCCCCCGGACGCCACCGCCATGGAGAGCTTCCCCGGTTCGGCCCGCCTGGACCTCAAGATGCAGCGTGTCAGGGAGATGCTCGACTCGGTTCTCGTACGTAGCCCGGCTCGTTTGGTTCGGTTATTTCTGTTCAGCCTGAAGAAGTCCCTGTAAATCGTGTGGATGTGTTATTTGCTTTCATCACTTCACTTTGGTTGTCTTTGTCAGATAACTGGAGTGTAGGAGTCCCTGTAAATCTAATGTATGTTGTACTAGCTCAGTCCACAAACCTGGATTTGGACTAACTCCTAACTAACTCCTAACTAACTCCTCTCCTATGCTGACCAACAGGAGCCACATATAAACACCTCCATGGGATACGTATCAGAACAAGGTACAGGAGTTACTGTAGCGGCACGCACACTGCTGAATTCTGGTAGTTGTAGTTCAACAAATATGATTTGGGTGTGTGATTAAAGTCCCTGTTCTCTGTTTGTAGACAGAATGGGATGGTCTCAGAGGGGGCGGAGCCTGGTGTCTGACTCAGTAAGATAACTCTCATGATCTCAAAATCCTGTCCACTTCAATGATGGTTACTTGAGCCACACATCCGTAAAGATGACAGATCAGTATCTGATCGCTGTTTAAGCTGGACATGAGAGAAGCACTGATTGATGATCAATCTCTGCCTGCCATTTAAAGATCGTTCTGTATTTTACTAATGTTGGTTCATTGAGATCTCTATAATAATACATACTAATGTTCTTCTATGACACATGATATTCTCTTTTATGTTCTCTTGTGATGATCTAAGATCCCGATGTGTTGCAGGTGGGTGTGAACGCCTCCCTGCCTCCCCCCTCCCTCCTGTCTCCTCACTCCAAGCTGCAGCTGTCAGACTCCCTGAGGGGGCAGCTCATCTCCCAGGCCTCCCTGGGCCCCCACAATCGTGAGTGTCGCACACACGACAACACCGCACTGCTCTTCCTCTCAGACAGGCTCACCCCCTCAGGAGATGCCTGCTCTGAGAAGGTCACTGGTCACCCGGGTTACCCCCCCCCTCCCCCCCCACCAGGTGAAGGATAAGTCTTCATCGGCTGCGTCAGCAACCTTGTGGGACTTTTGGTCTCCCGTGATTACCAATTGAGGTCAGGTTTTGACAAATGAGCTTATGTAAAGCATTCATGCAGAGCGAGGCATTTTAAATACCGAGCTAGCAGAAGGGATTTAGCTACGATTGAACATTCCCGGTCCCGAGTACAGAGGTGTGGATCTGCAGACATGTACAGCGTGCACAAGGACCAGGACGGGCCTCTGCTGATCTTCACCTGTGTCCGTAGGTGGAAAGACGCACACAGAATAGTGTATTTGTATCTACAACATGTCAACTTTGTTTCTTCTTTTCCTTCTGCTCGTGTCTGAAGGAGGCTTCAGTCCGGTGGGCCCGCGTCACAGAGAGACCAAGCTGCAGTCGGTGAGGCTTCATGTCATCATAGCACACTTAAGTGTTCTTGCTACTTGTTCTTACTACATTCGACTTCCATCCACACTTTTCATATTCTTGAGAGGTATAACCATAGAGAGTGTAAGTAGAATTTATAGTATGCGATTGTTTACAAATGTGACTTTTCTCCTTTTTAGAGTCTCTCTGATCAAACAGGTCCCATCGTACCGGCCCAGCACACGGTAAAGGAAAACTGTTGCTTTGTTTAATATTTAACATTTTATTCATGTAGCAGATGCCAGGTCATGGTTTCTTTGCTGTGGCAGATGGGTCTGCCCCATTCAAACTGATTCCCCTCCGGCATGAAAAGTGTCAGGCCAATCAGGACCGTTTATCTGATATGGGGCGGGTATATTATTGTGACTGTACAGAGGAGAAACATTGAGGCAGTTTCCTAAACAACCAAGATGACATTTCATTGCTCTGATTGGTCGTATCTTTGTAATTTTATCTAATTGCGTCCAGAGGCATCTGTGTCCGTTAATGGCTTTTATCCAAAGCGACGTACGAATAGAGCGGGTATTAAGTGCCTCAGATAACGATGTACTAGGAGGAACAGTGGTTAGTGCCAAGGAGCAGTCAGCGTTCTTACCAGACACGATAGCTTCCTTGAGACAACAACATTGCATCACTCCTCAAATAAGACAAGCGCATCAAACCCAACGACAGGATCAACCATACATGATTTAGATGACATGAGCTTCGTCATTTTAGAGCGGGCCTCTGATCTGAATGCTCGTTTTTTCTCTCAGGTCGTCTCTCTCTATGACTACACTGCGAACCGGTCGGACGAGTTGACTGTGCTTCGTGGTGATGTCATCCACGTGCTCTACAAGGACAACGATAACTGGTGGTTCGGTCGTCTAGCCAATGGACAGCAAGGATATTTTCCAGCTACCTATGTGGCAGAGGAAGGTAAATAAACGTCAAAAAATACGCAAACATTGTAAATATTTGATTAGATTCCAATTGAAACAGTCTTTTCGGTTTTTACGACAGGAAGTGTCTGAGATGCTCGGGTCTTTCCTTGCTTTCGTTTCTCCTCCAGGAGACGTCAACGAGGACGTGTCCAAGACCCTGGAGGCCCAGTCGGCTCTGTCCGAACGCACAGAGCTTTCAGCCGAGAGGTCGACACCCACCAAGGTGACCCACGGGACAGGACGCAGCCAATATCTGTTTGAAGCATTTAAGCAGTTTCTTCTTCAGTGTTCACCCTGTTCTCCAGAGCCTTTGTCTCCCGCCTGTCTGCTTGTTCCTTTCTCATCTTATTGCCTTGCTGTCTGTTTTTAATCACTCATCGCCGTTTCATTTCTGGAGTGATATAAAAGAGTTGTGTGGATCTCGTCTCTTTGGCCTCCTCTCATCATCTGGTCTCCCCGTCCCGCTGCAGGTGTCGGCTATCGTCTGTGCCTCCGGGGAACTCAAGTTCATCTCTGAGCAGGACACAGATCCTGAGTTACCCGTTCCCAAGTAAGCCCCTCCTCTACCTCAAACACTCCTGTCCCCCCCCCCCGTCCCCGTCCCCCCCCATGTCAATCGTTCTGATGTATTTGTGTAACTCTGAAGAACCAGGAAGAAGAAGAAGAAGGGGAGGAAGCTGGAGGTCCAGTCCCAGGCCACTTCCTCCGACCCGGAGGCTGCAGGAACAGCATCGACCAGGAGGACAGCCAGGCCTGGGGACAGGCCCCTCCCCAGGAGACCAGGACCCTCTACAGGACAGGCCAACAGCGCCTTCGAGCCTGACCTCTAGACCCAATTAGCACAGAACAGATTCTCTTTGTGCACCAGGAGTGCACAAAGATAGTAGACAGTTTTCTTTTTTAATGTTTTGATACATGTATGTTTGTATTTATTGCGGTGAACATATCTAAAATTCTCATAAGCAGTGTTTTTTAACCAGACATTTATGTAATGCTACAGAGCTATTTTCTTAGGATTCTTAGATTAAGAAAGTTTGTAACCCTTTTGCAGTAGCATGGAGCATTTAATAATAGTTGCCAAGTGGGTTTTGTTGTCTATTTGTATCCCATTTTTGTCTTAATCAAATGTGGATTACTGGAGTACTGCATCTGGGTAGTATATTTTGTAACCATGTTCAATACATTTCTTGGCACTCTAAAGACATTTCCTTCTTAGATTTGTTGTCTAGTAGAAGTGTCAGAATTTGGCATAATGAATCTTCAAATACCATGGGAACCTTCATTTTGCCATTTTGATTCATAACAATTACATCACAATACTTAGGCTGATACCAATGTGCTCCATGGACAATGACCATGAATCAAGCCAACTCATGAAGTAACTAAACTGGTCATTCCGTCTCCCCCGCGCTGATGAGGATCAGCAGCCAGGAGCTGCCGCACACGGCTCAGCCAGGAGCAATCCTAGTCACGGGGTGTGGAGTGGCCTGGCGTTAACACACTGGGCTGCACAATCACAGCACACATGTTTACATTGCAACCTGTTACCCAAGCCCTTTGCTATTCATTCCACCCTGTGTGGTTATACCAGATTGAGGGGTTTTAAATGTCAGACAGTTTGGTTCTCCAGTTCAATTCAAATGATATACATTTCAGATCACAAAAACACAACCCTTATTAGTCATTAATGACACAATGTTCATCTCCCATGAATAAAGACATTACATTCAGCTGCTACAAAAATGTCATATACACATCAAAAACTTATACACATATAAAATCTGAGAGTTTTGCTTCGCTTGGCAAGACAACGTTCCATGCAGAACCCCGATGGAGTTCTGGTGTGTCTAGTTCAGACAGCCACTGGTCAGATATCAGTGTTGAGAAGAGGAGTCCTTTCATTGGTGGCTTCAAACCTACTCTCATGTGAAACCCTGGGGTCCAGACAAAACAGCACAGTCAGCCCAAGAACTAGAGGAAATCCTCCAAGAAATCTTGATTTAGGGATCAGCCAACTTACAATGAACAATAACTTCTAAGAGTTCAATTATACAGGGATTTTCTTAATTGTACTAGCTGTTGATTAAAATTGTAATAATGATTACCTCAGATAGAAGATTCTTCGAAAGAGATAGTACAAGCCAAGAAGGGAGGCCTAAAGATTAGAGGAGAAGGTTAACAAGTGAATATTGTCATGTTAACATATCGTACCACGCCTCCTTGTTCAAACAGCTGCCTTATTGTTCCTGTTACAGTTGGTAGATGTCAACTCTACCAACTGTAACATCAATCAAATGTCAACATTTCTGCTCTGAACGCGCACCACAGTGTGTTAATATCCCGTCCACTCTATGCCCCCTGACTTTTATTACACCCCAATTCTACATCAAGGTATTTTGTTACATCTCAATGTATTGCAGTACACGCAAAGATGAGACCAGCACCTACTGTGCTATTTAATTCAACCATGCGACCACTGCCAGTTATTGTTGTATAAGTATATAAGTAGCCTTCAGGCCATAATACAGCTGAATTACGTTTTTTTTTTTTTTTACAATTGACATTCTAATATAACAGATAATAGAGTGACAGAATCCAACCAATGATATTAAATCAAGTGTACAGCTTAAACATGGGTTCTGGTTTAAATATCTGTGGTGTCTGCTTTCTAAGAGGGGCATTTAACATTGTGGACCACTTAAGTTTCCTGTGAAAACCACAACCATCTCTGAATCCTGCCTCCTCCTGCCATCTAATAACCTTCACAACACGTGTGTAAGGTACTGTAATAGATCTGAAACATGACGAGCAAAACGAGCTGATGTGGAGGTTGCACTCACCGCCAGAAACGCCAGTCCTCCCTGGATAGCTGCAGCCAACTCAAAACCCAGATGTTGCGTGAGAAAGCCACCGAGTGTTGGACCACAAAACATCCTTCACAAAATAAAACAAACTCTGGACATTTGACCGTAGAGCTCTACCTTCACCTTCTACCATCTGTTTATAAAATGGATATGAAAGACTTAGTAGTCTAAGGTACAACTATGTATTTGACATCACTTACCCGATGGACCAAACAGCTCCAAACAATCCTGACACCAGTCCAAGCGTACCAAGCCCCTCCTCAAATCCATTTTCACTTCATTTAAAAAAGGACGACAGTTTGGTGTTGAGTCGCATTTGCAGTTGTACAGTAAGAGGTACAGTAAATCAGTGTCATGGCCACTCACAGTGCACAGAGAAGTATCTCTGGGTAGGTCGGGATGGCTGTCATGCCCAGGGAGAATCCAATGACGCCTAGCATGAACACCAACAGCCAAAGCTGACTAGACACAACAGATTTAATTAGTCCTGGTATAATCATTCGTCCAGGTTAATACTTGTATTTATTTTTGCTATTGTGTTTGTTAATTTTTTACCTGGAACTGATCATACATTATTATGTGAATTGTAGAATTTCCACCAGGATCAGTAAAAATTAAATCTTTGAATAATTTGAGTAAACTATGTATTTTAAGTCTCTTTTTCATACACTAGAAAAACTGGGACGCATCCACAATAACACCTAACACTAACTTCTGCTCACCTTTGAATGTGTAATAGTGGGAGAGGGCCCAGGAAGCAGAAAGCCAGCGCTGTGGTGAATCCTCCAACCACCATGAACCAACACCTGGTCGACTAGAACAACACAACACGTCCATGAGTACGCAACCAGACGCAAACCACATCCCCACTGGCACTGTAGTGTTGGGATTTCTATGACTTACAGGAAACTTGTCACTAATAATGCCCAGGATAGGCGATGCAACACAGTAGGGTAACGACAAGCCTAAAAGGAGGAGTCCTACAAAACCTGGGGAGAGATTAAACTACAAACACATGCAGAAAGTCAGAGCTGCACTCAAGTCACATGACGCCCCTATTTACATACTCCAAAGGAAACGTTCTTGTACCTTGTCAATGGCATACAAGGACAGGGTGGCGTCCAGAAAGCCCAGCCCAGAGCTGAGGGTGAATATGATGAAGCAGATCAGCACAATCTTCAGATGAGTAAACAGCCGGAAGAAGGAATCCTTAGTCGGATCAGCATCTGGGTTGTGAGATAAGCACAGCAGTAGAGAAGCTCATTGTTTCCATTTGTTCATTTAGCAGGTGCTTTTATCCCCAGCAAATCAGGAAACGAACATGCAGTAAGAGCAACAGATAATCAAGGGCTGAAAGTACACAAGTCCAGCAGTATTAATCCAAGGAATATTCTGGGTTTATATGACAGTGCAACATCATCATATCTCAAATACGTGACAAAAATGACAACTTTGCATGCATCACTGATGCCACCTCTTCCTCACTCAACGGACAGGATCGCATTAAGAAATGATCATGACATCACATACGTATAACATGATAAGTCATCACAGCAAGATTGCATTTGAACAAGATAACAGGAATGGTCACATATCTTGCATGAAAGGTCTTACCAAAGTGTGGTAGTATATAGATATTGAAGGGGACCATCAGAAACAGGAAGCAGCCCAGCGTCATAAAGGGAACCTCATATCCAAATGACTGGTACAACCAACCCCCGAGAGGCGGCCCCAAAATGAGACCCAACCCTGTAAAGATCTCCAAGCTCCCCTGGGAGGAGACAAAACACATCGTAGTCACACCACACTGAGAACCACAAATATGTGGATGCAGTTTGAATTATTCCCAGCTTTGTTTTATTTTTCGTTATTTATTTATTTTATTTTGCAGAATCCATGCAATTGTGTAAGCATATGACTTAATAAACGGCCATTGCCGCAGGGGACTATGACCACAGCTCTCCAAGTACAACAGATATAAACAACCCAGGACAACAATGTTCTTTTGTTGGCTCATGATTCTTATACCTTAACAACATACCACCCAGACAAGGGTGGGCCAAACTCACCAAAACAGTCGCTATATTGTTTGGGAAAACTTTTGCTGAAACTGCGAAGGAGGAGGTCATGGCTGCAGCGAATCCCACAGCGTCGACTGAGCGTGTGATGAAACAGAGCACGATGAAAGGTGTTCCTTCGGGAACTCTGTCCAGCAACCTGCAGAGAGCAAGAACGAGGAAAGACTGTTTGGAGAACACCATGATGAGAGTCATCAGTGGCTCCTAGACTGTCAAGCTTTTTCCTTCTGTTCCTGGTCTTTGCTCTGAATGATGAAGTTATTCATAACACATGTTGGTAAGCAACAGGACTCACCCAAAAAGAATTGTGCATCCTGAAGAGACAAATAAGCCTGCAATAAGCATGAACTTCGCCCCTATCTGGACAATCTGAAGGGATGGAAAAAAATTAGTTTAAATTATTTTGTACATGTCATGTTGCAAGTGTCATTGTCTGATGACTGGACATACAGTACTTGAAGATACTTACATATTTACCCAGAACCAAGGCACCAATCAGATTGCATACAGCATAACACCCAAATATCAGCCCAATGGTGGTCTGGTTCACTCCTTTCTTTACTGCCTTTGTTGGGATAGTAAATAGAACAATACATGTTCAATCTGTATCCAAAATGAACACAAGTTTACAAAGAGGAGCCCTTAAACGTTTTTATAAGGCAGTTAACTTTGATGTAACATATCTTCTTAAAGGTTTGTATCACGACTGAAGGGCATCCTGTCACCAGACCAGTTTTAATGGGATCACCCCTTTAAGTGTGTGACCATTTTATAGCCCCCATTGTTAGGCCTTGTTCTGATGTCAAACAAGTGATACAAACAATAATCAAGTCAACATTCCACTCAACAGATACAAATATCAAATTAATTCCTTTTGAAGAGTAGTTATTTTGTTTTTGTTTTTTGGAGGGGGGGGGGGGGTTCCATCCGACCACATTACATAAGCTATTATCATTTGATACAAACCAATACACATTCACTCAGAGTGATGGTGCTCAACGTTAGCTTACCTCGTTCGGGAAAAATGGTCCTAAAATGGAATAGCAAATCATTGAGCTGAAGTTTACAGACGCCATAGATATTAGTGTGAGGATCTGTTGTCTTGACATCCTTGGACGAGGACCTGTCGATTCCTCTGGTTTCCTGTCATCTAAAGAGCGACAGCGCGTGAGAAGAACATAATCAAGGGATATCAGACCATACAGCTTGATATGAAGTTTAAGCTACATTAGTGAATAGACTTAAACTTTCGCAACTTAATATTAAGTGAGTACGTATATAAGTCCATATGTGCATGTTTTTTGTGTGTCTGAACTTAAACACTATTTGAATTTGCTCAAACCTGTTTGATGAACATCAGTGAGACCTGGATCCATCTTAGAGTTATGTTCCCGTCACGTAATTTAAGTGATAAATGCCAAGAATTTCTGTTAGAGGCAAACGAGAAAGGATAATTCGTGGTCCCAAAACTCAGAATACTTCAACTCATGGGTAATCACGTAACGATCACATAATTTCATTGAGTGAGGTTTAGTATAGTATAGTTTGACCATTACATTTGATGGCACTTAAAAGCCCCGATATCATGACTGTATCCAGCTTGTCCAAGGTTAGTTCGCAGTGCGGGTGCCCTTTGCACTTGCAAGAAATCGCAAACTGTTGGTTTCAGCTGGGGCGGTGTATTGACGCTCAGATCCCTCCTACTTCTTCCACGGTTGTGCACGAACGCGCTTCTCAGCCTCGGTTTAGGTTCAATACTCTTTTGCATCCGTATAAATAATTTTGCATCCGTAAAAAAAAGTTTTGCATCCGTAGACATAGTTGCATCCGTAGAATTTTTTTTGCATCCGTACAAACTTACAAACCAAAACTTTTTCTACGGATGAAAAATATTACTGACCCTTACTGTAATTAATACATTTCCCGCCACGTATAATACCTATGCTGTCTGGACCAAATAATTTCACCAAATAATGTAACACATTTATTATTTGTTGTATAGATACAATAAGTGTAATTTGGACATTGCTTAAAAATCTTTCTAGGCAACACAATACTTTATAGGCAGTAAACGCTGACAATGACAACACACTTTTAGTTTCCTTGTAGATCTAAGCATTAAAATATAAATTGCAGCAGGTATCTTTTCAAATAAACACAAAAAAGCACCAGACCATTTTTATAAAGCATGTTCACAAAGCAGCAATATGTTCTATCAGACCCTTGCATTCAAGGGTAATACTTCACATTGTGTTGCTTGAAATGAGTGCACAGAATAGATTACAGAATAATACTATACAAAAGAACAGGGTAACCCAAACTTCTACCTTGGGGTCAAGAGGCTATTCTCATGGTCCAAAGAGGAGGAGAGTGTTATTCTCAGGCAGGGGTTTGATTGTGCAAGAGTAGTCCTGAACCATCTACAATTGTATCAATCATGTAATCAGTGCAACCACATACATTACAAGAAAGTAATGTCAGGTATTACCAGTGAATATGAGCAATATGTTGCAGATAATGCACACGGTGTTCAACAAAAATGCAGGCTTAGATTTAACTATTGAAAAGCAGCATCAGAAACTGCAGAGGCAACACATTTTACATTCAAATGCAACTTCAAGTAGCATCATGGTAAATACAGTATCATTAACAAAACAGAGTTAACACTATAAGCCTAAAATTAACAACCAAGGTCTGCATTTTATATATATTTTCTATTTATGACATGATTTGAATAATGAAATAATGTGGCCATAGGAGGGCAAATCTATGAACCTATTCTTTAAACATGCATTCCATAATTGTAATCGACACATCTTTCCATGAAAACCTAATAACTTTAAGTATTTTCGGGGTTCTGTAAAATACATTGTCAAATTCATAAATTCATATGTGGTTTCTCCAACTTCACGATTCCTCCCCTGGCTATTGAACAATGATCTCAAGATAATGTTAGCACTATGATGACTTTCCACCTTTGGACGAGGTGGACAGCCTCTATTGCACACAGTCAAAGCCCAAACTGGCAGTCAAACTTTTCTCTTCAGTTAGCAATGAATCCTTTGCAATATACTTAAAACTAAACCTGATGTATGGCCTCCCTGGAGGAGACAAATGGTACAAACTCCATGACACCTCCTGTCTTTGTTTAACGCTTAACTGAATTTAATGGACCGATGACATTTAATAAAATAACCAGTTTGTCACCAGTTTAGGGCACGGATTTACTTCAGCCTTTGAGTAACGTTTGCCAAGGCAACGGCAAACGCTTGCACTGCCGAAAAAGGATACTGGAAATCCAAGATATAGGCATTACCGTCAATTCTGCCAAACTGCATCACCTGTAAGAGAGAGACACAGAGAGAGGGAGAAGGAGAGATATAGAGTATCACTTTATTGATCCCTAAGGGAAAATTGCATTCTCATAGAAGTAATAAATAACATTTTTGAAAGGCCAATGGTCACAACTAGGTCTCAGTTACATCATCAATTACATCATCATCTACGTTTCATTAAATAAAGAACTTATTCTCATACCTGTCTGCCATCCAGCTCAATCTGAAAGTTCTTCGCTGACTCCTGTGTCACTCGTCCTCCAAAGTCAAGCTGATAGACCTGGGTGGCCTCGTTCCACAACGGCTGCTTGTTGGCCATGACGTAGACAAAGCCCTGGCTGCCCAGCCCCCTGTCCTCTCTCTCGTTAGCCTTGCGACACTTGATCTCCTCCAGCTCGCTGGCCATGCGGAGGCTCCTCTTGCTCTTCCAGCCCTTCTTACTGCTCTGGCTCTGGTTCATCAGCTCGTCACCACTGATGAACAGCTCGGGCTCACTCTCCGAACTGTCCTGAAACTCGTTGGCGGTCCTGTTCAGCTTCTTGGCTTTGTTGAGCTGCTCCCTCTGGCCCTTGGGCTTCTTCTTCTCCCTGCCGCCCAGTCGCGGGCTGGAGATGAGGGAGTTAAAGTCAGAGAGGGCCCGGCCCTCCTTTTTGGATCTGCCCTCAGAGACGGTGGTCATGCTGGCCTCCTCCGCCCTGCTGTCCAGACGCTTGCGACTCTTCTTGCTGAACTTGTCCGAGGTCTGCGGGACCGGGCTTTCGTTTAGGGAGGACGGCTCTGGAAAACTGTTGGCAGACCCTGCCAGCTCCTCCGTGGCACTTTTAGGGTTGGGAATCTCAGTGGGTGGAGGAGGAGGGGGGAGAGGGGGAGGCGGAGGGGGTGGGGCGGTCGGAGGTGGGGAAAGGACTGGCTTCTCTAGCAGCTGGTGAGTCTTGGTCGGGAGGGGTGGGGGCTGGTCGTGCATGGGGGGCGGACACGGGTAAGGGTTCCAGGGGTGCAAGGTGACGGGGTGGAGCTGAAGCCCAGTACAGGAGCTTGCTCCTGGGTACATTGGAGGGAGGGGGCAGCAGGCCAGGTTGGCCAGGTTGGGTGGGTATCCCGGTGGTAGGACCAGGCTAGCATCTGTCTGAGCGAAGGGGACCGGGTTGATGACCTCATTGGGAGCGCACTGTGGTGAGGTGCTTTGCATGGACTGCAGTGGGGGTCCACTGTGAGACACACCTGGTGGGAAAGGTGACAGGGAGATCTGGTATCCTGATTGGAAGGTCACGTTACTGGGACTGCTCGAAGGTTTGGTGGTGATGACGAAAGGCAGCCTCGTCATGTCCAGGTGTTGAGCCTGGCTGAAGATGAGCGGTGGAGGTTTGTGTGCTCCTGGAGGAGGGGGCAGAATAGCCTGACCCTGGGACAGCCAAAACTCCTCCGTGGTAGAGGGGTCCCATTGGTACGGAGGTGGACGTTTCACCGTCAAACTAACCTCCCCCAGGGTCAAATGACGCACGGATTTCTCCAAATGGCACTGCTGATTGAGAGTCTCGTCTTCAGTGAAGGCAGAGTTCACGTACACCGTCCTGTCTCGGCCGTTGTCACCAGGACTCAGGAGACTGTATGATGACTGAGAGGCTAGAGGAGAGGTACTTTTAGAGTGCACGATTATGGTGCTGTGATGGGCACCCTTTCCAGGAGGGAAATCTTGGCGTACGACGGTTCCCCCGGCTATTCCACTGCTGCTGGTTCCTCCACTGACGTTAACGCTGGTGCTGCTGCTGTTACTGCTACACTGAGTGCACGTATACAACGCAGTGGGCACCCTCTGCTGGTTGGAGAGGGCCAGGGCGCTGTTCATCTTCGACTTAGTCGGCAGGGTCCGCGAGGTGTCAACCATCTGAGGCACCTTCAGAGCCACATCTCTCCGGTCGCGTCGAAGCGTGGCATGAATCAGGCTGCTGTCTATCCTCTGGGAAGGAGCCAGTGGGACGTTGGTGGTGACCTGATTGGCTGGATCTGGGTAAGGGGGCGGGTCTCCGCTGGGTATGGAGTACCTGGGGACGGAGAGGCGGCTCAGGGTGGCTGAGCTGTAGGGCAGCTGCACCTTCTTGCTCTCGGACGAGGTGACTTTGAGGGTGGCGGAGCCGCCCATGGCCTGGACGGCGTAGGACGAGCTCTGGTTGCGGATGAGCCGTCGGCGCGGCCTACACACCTCCTCCACGTTCCCGCTGCTGTCGAAGGTGGTGATCCGCTCATAGCCCAATGGGGTTGGGTACTGGAGGCCGACCTGATGCAGGGAGAACTCATCCTTCTTCAGGCAGGGATCCGCCAGCAGCACACTGGGGCTGTCGCAGTTGGTGATGAGGCCCGCAGAGGCTGCAGAGGCAGAGGCCGCGGACACTGCCGTGCCCGGGTAAGGCGGAGGGGGGTTTACCTTCCTCATCTGGAGCTCCAGAGAGGAGTCTGCCTCCATGAAGGATGGAGGCAGAGACCGCGGCAGGCTGGGCTTCAGGGTGTGCCCGTGCTCCCCTCCTCTCTCCCCGCCCAGCTCATTGCCAGGGTGGGGCACCTGGGGCGGGGGGAGGAGCTGCAGCTGCTGCAGAGTGATGGTGGGGTAGCCGGTGGGCGGTGGAGGGGGCAGCGCTATCTGCATCTTCAGCTGCTGTTGCATCTGCTGGTGCTGCCTCTGCATCTGCTGGTGCTGCTCCTGGATCTGCTGGTGCTGCTGCTGCAGCTGGTGCTGCTGCTCTCGCATCTCCTGGATCTGCTGGCGGATCTGCTGCTGCTGCAGCTGCATCTGCTCCTGCTGCAGCTGCATCTGGTGGTGCTCCTGCTGCATCTGCAGCTGCTGGTGTTGCTGCTGCAGTTGCTGCTGCTGCTGCTGAATCTGGTGGTGCTCCTGCTGCAGCTGTAGCTGCTGCTGCTCCTGCTGCAACTGCAGCTGCTGGTGTTGCTGCTGCAGCTGGTGCTGCTGCTGGATCTGGTGGTGCTCCTGCTGCAGCTGGAGCTGCTGGAGCTGATGCTGCTGCTGGAGCTGGTGCTGCACCTGCTGCAGCTGTTGATGTGCCTGTTGTTGCTGTGGGTGATGATGCTGTTGTTGCTGTTGTTGAATTTGCTGTTGGTGTTGCTGAATTTGCTGTTGGTGCTGTTGCTGTTGAATTTGCTGTTGATGTTGTTGTTGAATTTGTTGTTGGTGCTGTTGTTGCATCTGTTGATGGTGCTGCTGCAGCTGATGATGCTGCTGAATTTTCTGCTGCTGTTGTTGCATCTGTATCTGAATTTGTATTTGCTGCGGAGGTTTGGACGTCTGTTGGTGAGCCTGCTGTGACTGAGAGCGTGGTTGGTGAGGCTGTGGAGGGAGGTGGTGAGGAGGAGGAGGGGGAGGCAGGGTCCCAGGGAGTAGAGGGCCCATGTCCACCCTATTAAAGATCACCTGTCCTGGATTGGAGTAGCGCGCTGCCACAGGGTACTGGGCGCCAACCGCCTCCTGGCTGTGCTCAGATATTGGGACTGAGGCTGCCGCCGCCGCTGCTGCCGTGGCCGTGGGATTGGTCAGGACATCCAGCTGAATATTTTGATTGGCCAGCAGGGACTGGACCAGTCCAATACTCTGAGTGGGGGACATGGCCTGGGCAGGGCTGTGGATGGGGGCGATGGGGATGTTGACTGTGCAGGGAGGGTTGTCACCTGACACACCCGAGGGCCCCATAACTGAGAAACAAGTGTAGAAAAGTGTTTGATGTACTGTAAACACACAGCACATTCTTTAATACAAACTGGGGAAACAATCATCTGGACAACCAGTTTAACTCTTTGCATGTTCATTCCTACCGGGCAAGTCATCCTCATCTTCGCTGAAGACGTTGGGGTTGAAGACAGGCAGGCTCATGAAGTCCAGAGATATCTTCCGAACCTCTGGTAGATAAATGGTCATCTGTCTCGGCTGCAAATGCAGCAAACTGGTCTTGTAGATAACTGGAATAGAAAGAATCATCTCTTGATCTTTTCTTACAAGGTCACTCCAGGAAAATATAACATGTAAAACACGTCCATATTATTGTCAACTTTAAAATTGCAGAAATGCTACCTGCACCAAGATTGGCAGGCAGGAAAGAAGCAAGTCCAACAATTTTGAACTTTGTCCCCCAAATATTGGATGTAACCTGAGCAAGGTAATTATGCTGTGAAACAGAACAGTAAAGTCAGAAAAGTCAAAATATAATGAAGAAAAATAAGGGTGAAGAGAAGAAAGATTAAGATGCAGGGGTGGTCATACATCTACCCACCTCAGTGATTCCATCCATGGAGAATTCTCTCCGTGTCAGACTAGGGGAACGAACCGCGGCCTTCCTGGTGGGTAACCGTGGTGATCGTGGCCCTTCCTGAGTAACGCGTGACAGATTCGGAGATTTCCTAGATTCCATGTTCATCCTGCAGAACCATCAGTTTTGTCACAGTAGATCATGGATGTTACATGCAAGTCATGTTGTAATGTGGATTCTCTCTACAGTGCAGTTGTGAATTACCCTGATTTTGTGTAATGATTACATTTCATGTGCTTTATCTATTCAGAAATGATGTTAGGTGCATTTGTAAGTTGGCCCCTTGTGAGTGGGGGACGTGGGTTCCAAGTAGGGCTGGGCGATATATATATTTTTTTTTTATCTTGATATTGTCAAAATGTTTACGATATTCGATATATATGTTTGCATTTGCATTTAAATAAAAATAAATAAATAAAATATTTTCCCCCAATAGAAAAAAACAAAAATAATTTAGAGAGAACCGCTATTGTGACAAAGTACTAAATATGTAGTGCAAATTTAAGCAGTTGCCATAAAAAGGTACTTGCAACTTGACAAAATGGACCTCACATGGAACAATTCATGCAGCGGTCCTTATGTGACAGGACAAAAAGAGAGCAGAAGAGAGTGCCTGTGTGTGTGCAATCACAAACGGTGTCTGTGTGTGTCTGTGTGTGTGAACACCGAGGAGCCAGATGGTAATTTTAAAACACGAGCTGCAACTCGCTGTCTCCCAGCATGCGCAACCCGCCCTCTCCAGAGGATTCAGAACGCAGCGGCCCGTCTGGTCTTCAATCTACTCAGACGCTCCCATGTTACCCCGCACCTCATCTCCCTCCACTGGCTTCCCATCACAGCCCGTATCAGATTCAAGACCCTGGTACTGAGCGGTGGACCTTCTGAGCGGTGAACGGGACTGCACCCGACTACATCAAGTCTCTCCTCCAGCCTTACACCCCCACCCGCCACCTACGGTCTTTTCTGACAACCGTCTGGTGATCCCATCGCTCAAGAGCGCCCGCTCCCAACCCAAGCTCTTCTGTCTGGCCCCCCAATGGTGGAATCACCTCCCCACCTCCATCAGAAACACTGACTGTCTCCCCACCTTCAAGAAAAGGCTAAAGATGCACTTGTTCCGGGAGTAAAACAGTACTTAGGAATGACTTGCTGGACCTGATGTTAGTTTCCTCCAGGAAAACAATGACTCTTATTGAGGGACTTTTTGCTCCTATTGGTTAGTTGTAACTGATTTAACTTCTTCTCGCTGTGAATTATATTATTGTTGCTTGCTTTCCTACAGTTACACTCTTGCACTTTTGCGTTTAATGTTGTTTAATTGTAACTTGTTTAACTACATGCTCTTGTGTTTCTTCCCATTGGCACTTATTTGCGTTTCACAATGTATGCTTCATGTTTTGGCTACCCACAATGTTTTTGGGGCTATCTCGTTGTTTATGATCGTTGACCTATGCACTTTTGTGAAGCTCTCTCTTGAAAGTCACTTTGGATAAAAGTGTCTGCTAAATGAATAAATGTAAATGTAAGGACCAGCAACAACAAAAAAATTATTGTCATCAGAATTATTGCGATATTATCGCTAATCTTCGATATAGCCAGCCATAGTTCCCAGGGATACCTGGAGTGTTTGGGTGACCGGTTCCCTCGGGAGAGCTTTGGAGACTTCTTGCCGACCCACTCGTCACTCAGCTCCATGTCACTGGAGTCGGAGCAGTTACAGCTGTCCGTCATGTAGGATATCATGGCATTCACACACACCTCGTCTGAAACAAACAATCGCAACGTTGATTATCCCTTCGACAGAAAGCCCCCTTATGGAGTGACTTGGTGGCTCATTGGTTAGGTGTGCATATGACATTAGCTGAGGCCTTACTGCAGGGGCCTGGATTTGAATCCAGCCCAGGGCCATTTCCTGCATGTCCCCCCCCTCTTTACATTTACTGTCACTCTTCACTGTCTGAAGCAAAAATGTCTGATAAGTAGAACTTAAGAGGAACTTTAAAAGTCAAGGCCACATCATTACTTGGTTGGCACTTCTATTGAAAACCCTAAATACGCTTATGTCACTGTGGATTTATCGATCGCAACGCACTCTTCACAAGGCTTGCTGTGCCACTGTGAAGCCACACCTGCTTTGCCGTCTGTTTTGGGGTCCATGATGACAAACTCTGGGCGTAGTTTGCTGATGCGGCGTCCTTTCAGGATGGGCACCAGCCCACCCAGGTGCTCCAGGAAAAGAGTGTAGCAGGGCCCCCCCGCCTCAGGGTTGTCCTCCGCCCTCTTCATGGTGCAGTGCAGCCTCTCGTTCCCTGCCGTGGGGTAGCTGACAAAGTCCCGGATGTTGTTGGGGTCAGGGATTGGAGGCTGGAGCAAAGTCAACAAAGAGCACATAAGCTAGAGATCACCTGGAGGCACAATTCAAACTATGTACATTTATTCATTTAGCTGAATTTTTACTCTGTAAGACAGGTCAATGAATACATTTTCTTTAATAAAAAAAAGTTACATTTGTAAAACCTTTTTCATTTGTTTTTCCAAAGTAATGTCTAAAAATGGCATACCGGAAATTCAGCAGATACTCAAGGACAGTTCACAGTCCACAGTTCTAACTTCGAATGATGCTACATTGGTTTGTGTCAAGGAATAGCCTCACAAGACAACAATCAAATCCCACCGCAAGAATCGAACCCAGCTTACACCTCCCAGGCCGTCTAACCTTGATGGTGGGTATGAAGGCAGTGGTGACGTAGGAGCAGAGCAGGGAGGGCATGTTTAGTTTGCCCACGTCCCTCTCCTCCCGCAGGGCGCTGGCGATGCCCTGCTGGCAGAGCAGCTGGAGGCTGGCCACCCTGTGCTCCACGCGGACCACGTAGAGCGCCGGCCCACACGCCAGGAACAGGCGTGAGTCTCTGTGGCCCCAGCAGATGGTGGTGATGGGTCTCTGGAAGACGAGAGGTTGGCAAGACTCCATTATCAGCCTTACGTTACACATCTTAACGGTGAAAAGACGTAAGAAGGTTTAAATGTTGTGTTTATGTCATTTCATGTTTTGGGAATGTAGTGCAACATTTTCATTACCTGTTTTGAGGCCATCGTCAGATTTATCCTTATCTTTCTTGTGTGGTAATGGCCAGGGTGGTGGGACTAGTGAGGAGGCAAGCTCACCTGGGCTGGTGTCTCCAGTGTGTAGATGTGTTCTCCCTGGACATTGTAGAACTTGACCAAGGCGTTCCTCATTATGGATGCACAGGTGGACTCCGTAGGGAGCCCGTGGCGCTCCATCCCCGCCACGGCCAGAAGGTCCCCCTGGGAGCACCACTGCACCTCCACATCTGCAGAGAGAAGCTCAGTGAGGAGCAGTCACTTCCTGTTAGTGTGAGTTCACTTCCTACATCCTACCCTGCTAGTGTGAGGTCACCTCATGCGTCCTAACTTGTTAGTTTGGTCACCCTCTACATCCTAACCTGTTATTGAGGTAATTCCCACACTGTAACTTGTTAGTGTGAGGGCACCTCCTGTGTCCTAACCTGCTTGTGTGAGGTCACCTCGTATGTTCTAACCTGCTTGTGTGAGGTCACCTCCTACGTCTTAACCTGCTTGTGTAAGATCACATCCTATGTCCTAACCTGCTTGTGTGAGGTCACCTCCTACGTCCTAACCTGCTTGTGTGAGGTCACCTCCTACGTCCTAATATGTTAGAGCAGACCTGGGCATTTTACAGTGGCCTGCGGGCTGTCCCAGTCCGCCCCGCGTGAGGTAAATAAAAAATGTATTTATTTATAAAAATATATAAATATTTATTTATTATAAATAAATGTGTTGAACGGTAAATCTGTAGTCCTGAAAGACAAAAGTGTTCAGGCGATTTGCGTACAGTGCCAGTCAAAAGTTTGGACACATTTTCCCATGAGTGCTTACGCGACCTCACCGACAGGAGACACTGAGACCTGAGCTGTTGGTTAGCCCTCGAAAATGTCTGCTCACGGTAAAAAACGAAAGGTTTTTAACAAGACATGGACTTCTAAGTATCTGTTTTACTTAAGTCAAAGGCGAAGCTGTGTGCTTAGTTTGTTGAGAATATTGCTATCTCTCTTACTAACTACACACCAGCTAGAACACTGCTATCATCAGATGCAGGCCTTTTAGAGGTCACCAGAAGCAGTCATAAGAAGATTGGCGATATAGCCTTCAATTACGCCCCAAAACATTACCCATAAATATTATGGAAGCACACACGCTAGACACTTTCAAAAGACAGCTTAAACCAAATCTTTTTACCAAAGTATTTTACTAATTTGATCTCTGAAGGGTTTCATTAGTTATATTATTGTTTTTATTGATTTATTTTATTTCTGCAAAGACTGCGGCTTGTGTTTTGACTTGTATTATTGTTGTTATTGATTGTGTTTTGGATTCCCTCAAAGATTGCGGCCTGTGTTTTTGTTACATTTTATCTATATTGGGAAACTACAAAGACAGTGGCTCGAGATACCGCAAAGACTGTGGCTGGAGATACCGCAAAGACTGCTAATTGTAACCAAAAGGCTTGAGCAACATATAGGTTCTGGACTGCTCTGCAAAAGGCCTGAGCTTTGGTTTTGTTTAGTTACATTATATTTTGACATTTTTATTTATGTTGGGAAACAAAGACTGTGGCTTGTGTGTTCTGGATTACCACAAAAACTACGGCCTGTGTTCAGAAGGGTTTTATTACTTGTATTACTTATAATATTGTTTTTATTGATTTTATGTAAAGCACCTTGAGCTGCAATTCTTGTATGAAATGTACTATATAAATTAAGTCTTATTATTATATAACATGTCGCTGTGTTGAAGGATTACAATTTGAATCGGCATTATGGGACTGAACACGCTGAGAAATACAAGAACTTGACTGATGCAGAGTGGGCGCGGGCTGCTGATGGTGACCCTGATGATCACTTGTCAGCTGTCCTTCGCATATCTACCTCAGACATTCAATCAGACTTTAATGCACTTGTTCAAGCCCAAGACAGATTTGGATTTTTCTTACTGAGTAAGAACAACTGAACTGAACTGGAAAACATGAAAAAACACTTCTTAAAAATACATTTTCCCTGAAGCAAACCCGGCGGCTTCATAGCTGCATCCATGTTAGTGCGTCACGTTTGATGTGGTAATTTCATACACAAGGCATACACACAGGTTCGAAGACTCGCTCACGCCCCCTACAGTGCAATTCGGCTAGGTATACATCAAGGTGAAAGTCATCATAGCTTGCATAGTATAGACGTAGCTCCCAACCAAACTTTGAGAATAGATTAATGGCGATATTTTTTTTATCCCCGATAAGAGTCTCAAGTTAACGCAGCACGTTAACGCCAATAACGGCCCCCCACTAGTTTTTTTTATAAAGTAATACAATTAATATTGAGCAAAATTAAGTTCAGCCTATTGGTTTGGCCGGCCACAACGGTCCCAATTTCTCATGTGGCCTTTTGGGAAAATATATTCCCCACCCGTGTGTTAGAGTGAGGTCACCTCTTACATCCTAACCTGCTTGTGTGAGGTCACCTCCTACATCCTAATTTGTTAGGTTGGGGCTACTTACCTTTGAGCCCGGAGCAGATTACGTTAGGAGAAAGGTCGTCATAGTGATTCATCAAACTGATGTCCCCAGATATGAAGCTGACCGTCAGCAGAGGTTTCACGTTGCGCACTTCAGAGGGAACAGACATAACAGACATTGGCTTCCATTCCAAGTCAACAACCACCAAAGAGGCATGTGGCATGTGTGTACTGTGTGTGGTGTAGCGCATGGAGGGAGCACCTTGAAGTGGGCCATTGTCGTCCGTGTCCGTGTCACTCTCTGTGCTGTCCTCGACCAGGAAGCTGGGGCAGTTCCAGGACATGTTGATGATTCCATCCGACTCGTGTAGCAGGACGTGGGCCAGCATGCGTCCGTGACAGTCCATCACTATCACCTGACCATCTGCTGTCCCAAACAACACCTGGAAGCAGCTCCTCTGGTTAGGCTCTGTTTCATATTAAAGCTGAACACATTATGATAATACATGTATACATATATATTGTACATATATATATATATTCTGACAAATTATAAAACTATGATAACAATTTTATACTTAAACTAATTACAGTGCAACAAAAAACTTTTAGCAAATTGTTTAATTGCTTTTGACCCAATGATTAGACACATAAATACTGGATGTAACAAGTACCTGGAATGTTTGGGATACTGTATATATCATATAATTATAGCTATATATTTATATAACAGAACAGTTTGTATCGTTGTGTAAATAGAAGGGAGGTGTGTACCTGTTGGTCGTCTGGTGTCCAGATGCCACAGGTGATCTGGCTCTCCAGGTTGATCTCAGACGACCAGTGTCTCTGTCCGCTCACGGAACCCACCAGGACAAAACCATCCCTGTAGGCAATCAGGGCCTGAGTGCCGTCATGAGACCAGGTGAAGTCACTCACCTGGTGGAGGTGGAGCACATGTGTTTATGTGACATACAGCAGATAATCAAGCAGCAGAAGTGCATAGTTCTGGTGCTCAGAACCAAGGAAGGTCTGTATTTAAACCAGGCACATACGTATAGCGACGGCATAATACAATCAAACATCATCCTGATGATAGGACACTGAAGAAAGGAAAACATCATATCTAAAACAGTTTTTTAGGTGCAAGCATAGAACGCCCTTTGCCAATAAACATGTTCACATCGCCTGGACAGTCATTAGTCTGATCTGTGTGTGAGGCTGTTAATACAGACCTGGGCACCGCGGTCGTTTACCAGCTCCACAGACCACCGTCCCTCGTACTGAATCCACACAAAGATGCCTCCCTCCATGTCACATGTGGCCAGCTTCTGAAAGGGCTCATTCCAGCGCACCAAGACAACCTATCAAGGATAAGAAGTGGGATAACAACCTATCAGGGAGTCAGGTGGCTGAGCGGTGAGGGATTTGGGCTAGTAATCTGGAGGTTGCCAGTTCGATTCCCGGTCGGTGCACATGACGTTGTGTCCTTGGGCAAGGCACTTCATCCTACTTGCCTCGGGGAGAATGTCCCTGTACTTACTGTAAGTCGCTCTGGATAAGAGCGTCTGCTAAATGACTAAATGTAAGAAGGAAAATGTTCTTCCCCCTCCTCAACCCTAGGTAGCTGTACAGGCCCATCCATATAATGGATCATTCTTTCTGTATTACATGTTTAAAATAAGGAATTCACTGAACAACATTATGAAAGGTATGAACTCTGTCATACAGACAACCATAGAGACAGCAGCAAGATGCTATGCGTGTGCCCCACCTCACTGTTGTGGCCCCGTAAATTGAAGTTGATTCTCTGGGGGGTATTCCTGTCCCTCCTGCAGTGACTGGAGGTAAACGTCACACCCACGACTCCCCTCCCGTTCCCAGTGGCCAGCCAGCCCTCCTCATAGTACCGCCTCCGACACACCGGCTTGTCCTTCTCACTCTTGGGGACCCGGCCTTTCCAGGAGAGGCTGAGGATGTTGGAGTCGCTGCAGAGAATCGGACCGTGTTCCACAGCTGCCAACATCCCGACTGAGTGACCAGGCTGGAGAGATGGCAACTGACTTATTGTTGTTGTACTGGAGATGTGTACAACTGAGAATGAGCATTGTGTGTCAGCAAAAATACATGATTTAACTGAGTCAGTTTTCATACATCTGTCCTAAGAAGAGCAGTAATATGTGTATATGCTGTAAACCCACCTCATAAGTCCTGGGCATATTTGGTAAAAATGTTGTTTGTGATGGTGGTTTCCATATTACCAATCAGGTGAAACAATAAAGGATAAGAGAATTTCTGATGCACTGGGAAAATTCTAAGGACGAATAACTGACATTATAAAGACAGATCTTCATCAGTGTTCACGCTGCAGGTTTAAATCGTCAATCAGCCGGTGGGAACATGAAACTTTCTTTGTTATTTGGTCTGAAGGCCATCGCATGTCCTCATGGTAAGATTCTACAGAAATGAATGACAAAAAATCTCCAGAGGTTCCATGAAAAACAAGCGCAATAGATCTGCAAATGAGAAATTCAACAAGTAACTCACAAAGGTAATTTACTGAGGCAGATGCAGCAGCAGAATTACAGTAAATGACACAACCTTGAAATTAAAAATGCCTTCATGGTATCTATGCAACAGCACTGCATTAAACGATTAGGACTTTCGCGCATAGCCTACTGTCTCCATGGGTACAGTGATTTTACTGGCCAGTTACGTCAAGAAAACGCTGTGCCACTTCGGAGAGACCAAGGATTTATTTGAGAGGCAGAACAGAATGCAGTTAACGCTGAATCATCAGCTGTGTCGATCTGTTAAAACACCACTTCAATAAAAAAAATTCACAGCAACACAACTAGGTAATCAATTACTAAAACATTCGAGTCGATGCTACGATTACGTTGTCTTGCGTCCTAGCCCATTTATACAAATAATTACATTCAGTTTAATCGCCTTCCGCCCTCCTCTATTACAACGATTCACAAGTCTCACCCCGTCTTTCGGGAGTCATGCATTATGTGAGCATTCAATGGTTCAGTTTCAACAAAAGCTAAATATTTACAAAGAAAGAAAAAACGACGTATGAACAGGAGGACTGAAGACCTCACCTGATAGAGATGTACTGTAGCTCACTGTCGTTGGAATGTCAGTCGTTCGTGCGCCCGCGCTGCCAGCTGCTCTCCACTGGCGCATGCACTTGCCTCGGTCGTGTGCCTTTAAATCGTGTTGCCAGGTATGAATAATATTTTTTTTTTTGATAGGTCTCCAATGGAATAGATTATAATTTACTATTGATCAAATTCATAGATATCAGTTAGATGCACAGCAAATACATATGAGCACATGGCTTAAATTTCAATAAAGTTATTTATTTATTGAGCAGTGGGGATATCATTGTGTCTATGCCAACATCATTTCGGTAGCCAGTACTGAAATGTATTCGTGTTTTCTTTGCATAATGAATAGGCATTCACACCTTGCACACTGTATTCCTGACAAATAGGGAAGTCATTTTATGACGACTACAGAACAGCAAGTTACCTAAAAGCATTTGATGGAAATCAACACATGAAACATCACATAATGTTCATTGTTTAAGTAGCAAATCTGCAAGATTTGAAGGGAGGAATAAAACATCCAGTGTACAAAATGTATTTCTCTCTTGTAAACTATTGAATCGTGATTAGTTGTGGACAACTGTCGTTGAAAAACTGAAGACACTGTGTACTCGAATAGTCAGGATGCCGGATTAATACAAATTATGTATTCCATGCCGTATAGAATTTAACACAACGCAAAAAAATCAATTGAATTATTTTTGCTTCCTTTATGCGTAAAACAATCTTTATGCATGATTCCACTTCTACCAACATCAAAAATACTCACAACTCATAGCAGACTGACAAGAGGGGATCATTGAACCGGAAGGTCCTCCAAACCTCTCCAATACAGAGACCTCAACAATACCTTAAAACAATTCCTCTAGTGACCAGTAGGTGTGCAACCCATATTGTCCACTGCAGTCCCATTCTGTAATGTCCTCTGTCTTTGATGACAGAATCAGGTACAAGTCTCTTGAAAGGCTAATATGACACTGTCATATGCTGGGGGAGGGGCCTGGGAGGGCAAGAAGCCTCTAAGGCCTTTGTTACCCAACCAGAAGGAGTTCCTCTTGCCTTGCACCAGGGAAGCAGTCAAGGTTGAATCCTCTGAATTAGCGACCACCGTATCATGCGGCAAGGTGGCCTGGTTGTCGTCTCCTGACCCTTGACCTCTGCTGCCCTTCGGCGCGGGGCGGAAGGTGGAGGCCTGGTAGCTGGGCTTGCTGCCCAAGGGGCCAACAGGCTCGACGGAGGGCTGTCTGTACAGGCTGAGGACCCCGGGCCCCACACTGTTGTCGCTGCGCCGGTCGAACACGGTGCTTCGGTAGAGACCCATCCTGTTGTTGTGTGATCGGGTGGCACTGGAGCGTTGTTGTTTGGGCCGCTGCGTTATCCGGGCAGAGGCTCTGCGTCTGGACATCCACGTCA
Organism: Hypomesus transpacificus; assembly: GCF_021917145.1. Lineage (NCBI taxonomy): Eukaryota > Metazoa > Chordata > Actinopteri > Osmeriformes > Osmeridae > Hypomesus > Hypomesus transpacificus. Next base: position 4,882,911 of record NC_061062.1, read on the forward strand.
GTAGGATGTAGATCAGGGCTCCAATGAGCAGGCCCACCAGCATGGACAAGCAGAAGGCCAGGACCAGGTCGCCTGTAGAGGGAAATAAGGGAACATGAACTGAGTCTGAAGAGAGAAATGGGGAGGGGGCTGCGGGGGGGGCGGGGGGCGGGGTTGCAGTTGTTTGGGGTTATTCAGTGGTTAAGGAAAAACACAGTAATGCCTACGACTCAGGACAAATGATACTGGTCAATTGGACAAAAAATAATACATTTTAAAGGTTTTAAAGTAACATACTTAACTATTCCTACTGTCTCTGTCACTATCATCAAACATAAAAGATGTGGCAAAGACATTGTTTCTTTCTTACCTACGTTAATAAATTTCCATATTTCCAAATTGACATTGGTCTCGTTGTATGCCATTTTATCAAAAAAAGGTGGTCGGAGTAATGTAGATCACATTCGCAGGGAGCCCAGGACCACACTGAGCTCTTTCCAAGACAAGGCTGGTCCTTTTTTTCATCTTTGCAAAAACGGAAACTTTGCTGTCATACTTCCTGCCTCTCTGCCTTTAAAATTAGCCAGTGCTTTGCTTATCTGCATGGGACAGAACTGTGGGAAACAGGACTGTTTCCTTTCACGTCATTTCCTTGGGATCAATACTTCTTAACAATGGCCTTTTGGCTCCATTATTAAAAATAAAGCCCTTAACTTGTATTTTAGTGGCAACCAGGCTGGCTAAGTTTGTCAGCTTGTTCACATTATTTGGACTGACGGTCATACAAAAACAAAAAACCTACACAAAATACTCCCTATACAAAAACACACATCCTCGCTCAAACCAGGCTACAAGAGATGTGATTGTTTCCAATTATCTTTTTAGTTTCACTGAAATGCTGATAAGCAAGCTCATACAGAACTAGTTGATGAACAGACTCCCTAATCACATTCACATTCAACTGGGATTTCCTTCAATTGTTGCTGTGGTCCCACTTCACTGGTCTCTCGCAGGTAGGCTACTTCAGCTGTATTTTGTAACTGTTTATACTGTTTAAAACCCATCATATATGTCAGTTACTTGTTTATTGCTTAGTGACATTAAAATTGGAACGTTTTAATAGATTTTTAGGTGTATCCAATGGCAACTCTTTTTTTTATATGCATTTGAAGTAAACAATAGGCAAATTGTGTGTTGTGAGTTGTTAAACCAGACGTTCCCAGATTATACCAGCAGATGGCAGCAGGTCATAATACGACTCACGAGTCACAGAAGGACGCTTCAGTAAAATAAAAAGGATGGAAAACTTCTAAAATGTTTATTTTGATGCAGATTTGCAACACACAAAAATTAGGTCTGTACCTATGCACAAAAATGCTGGGCATACAGTTCCGAAACACCTTAGTATTAAGTGTTTGGTGGGATGAAAAGTGAATGGGCTCTATCCTGCCTTCAACCATTCGTAGTGCGAAGTACGTTACTCGTGTCGAAACTTAAATACATCCTGTCGCCTCTCTACCAACCAACACAGCGACCGCGGTGCTACACTGTTTGATTGTTACCATTGACAACAAAGTAACACACTTCCTCATGAAGTTTTCGCGTGCCATATGGAGGACTGAAAGTGGTAAGGACGCGCAAGTATCTATTTTGTAAGTTGCTGTGGTTCTTTATTTCGGAAATTGAAAACGTGCAATGTATTTTGTACCTGTTCTATTGTGTGGGAGACGTATTTTATGTAGATTTTTGTTTTGTTTACTGTTGCATCAATAAGGATTATCGTGTCTACAGTCTATCCCGGTGGTTGGTAAATAGTGGTAAAACACTCATTATTGCACATTGATAATAATAATAAATGTTGAGGTTTCTGCTCACATTTATTTTCGTTAACATTCAGTAGGCCTAGTGTACATTCCAAAACATTTTACATTTGCATCTCCATCCACGCCTGCAGCATTTATGCGAATGCACAGCAGTCACTTGGTAGTAACGCCAGTAACGCCAGTAACGCAGTAATGTAAAGTTTAACATGTTGAAAGGAACAGGGTTCTGTTTGATTGATAGGATGTAAGAGAGGTTGACTGTCACTTATTGTTCCACTACAACCCACTGAAATACTTTTCTTTCATGACCAGACTTTGAATGAAAGGAGACCTGCCATTGGGTGATACATCTGTCGGACCCTAAATGGAATCTAGCTTTTGATTGGACCTTCTGCTGCAGTAAGAGAAGGGGAGGAGAGAGAAAGAGGTGGAGGAGAGACAGAGAGGTAGAGAGGGAGGAGGGAGGGATGCTCCCCTCAGAAAAGAGAGAAGTACATAAAGGTCCTCCACAGTCTGCATCCGTGTCCCACTGTGACACACCGTGATAAGTCATGGCTTCACCCAAGCAGTATGGACGACCATCCGTGGACATTGCCAACGTCATGCAAAGACTGCAAGGTAGGTGTTGGTCCCTGACTGTGCCTTGTTGTGCATTCCCCCTCTGCCTCTGCTGTAGAATAATGCTGATTCGACTCCTTGGCACTCTGCCGATACCTGAACTTTGCCAGATTCCCATTGCTGTTGGAAAGATGCAGACTCACTGACACTCACTAACAGCGAGAACAACCAAACTGTTCCTTAATACGCCGTACACATGAATACCGTCAATATTGATGAGGATTTCCACGGTCTTGATACATTTTTTATGACTTTTTCAAAATAAAGTTGCGGTAGGTGGCCTTACTGTTTGACTATGCATCCATTGTACAATGATAAACAGAACATTCTGGTGGAGGGACTTTTTGTCAACTGTCCACTGTATCCTGCATGGCTGAAGGGAGGGTCAGCCATGCAGAGGGTCCCTGGGATTACATTATTGTGAATCATTTGTTCTGGAATACCCATTAAGGACTAAAGTTTACAGTAAATTGCTCTTCAGTGTACCTCTTGCTCTGTCCCAGTCTTATTTGGAGCCTAAGGATTGGATTAGCCAGTAAAGATAGCTAATGGAATCCATTTGAGAAAATGTGATTTATAGAATGGTCACTAAACAACAAAGAAACACATTGTCGTGCTGTCCTATATAAGTCGACTGCATGTTGATTAGAGCTGTAAAGTAATATCATATGATATCAAATGAAGTCCAGTTTTATAAATGGTTTCTAAATGGAGGTTTTTCTGTTGATTCGAAACCACGCGTAACGTTTGCAGATTTTCCTCGCTGCAAATAAATCTGACCGTTGTAGTTGCTAGTCGACGCTAAGCTACTTGGGGAAGTAACACACAGATAAGGTTGTCATCTTATACTTGTTGCCATGGAACTCAAAGCATGCATCCAAGAAGACTTTATTTGCAGGCTGATGTCTGTGTCACACCGGGATTCAGAGATTCGATATCATCCCTAGGTTGACTGTGTCTACACCACAGGGACTTGTACTGTGCCTCATGCACCTCAGAATTGACTTCAAATCCAAATTGTCCACTGATAGACGTGTAGAAAACATAGAAATGTTCTGTTCCAGTACGTTCCAGTATGTTCCTGTGTGTCGTGTAAGGTGAAGGCCTTGTCTCACACTGTGTGAAAGGCAGGGTAAACCTGATACCAGTCCTGTCCGTAGAAGGGATGGGGATCGATACTGGGAATCTCTATTGGTTGGTGCCCCCCTTTCACCACAAGGGCATCAGGCAATAGGCGTCCCTCCTGGGCCTGTGAGGGCCCTTTCTGTCTCTTTGTCCAGCTGTCAGCTGTGTGCAGTGTGCATAAGTTTTTTTTCGTGTTGCGGGTTGCTACTGATGTGAAAGTATGTGTCATATGTGGTTGTGCCCCCAGTTCCTGCTCTGGACAAAGATGTTTCCTGTTTCGTCAATCTCAATTTGTGTGTTTTGAGAGAGAGAGAGAGAGAGAGAGAGAGAGAGAGAGAGAGAGAGAGAGAGCGAGAGTTAGTGGAGGGAGTGAGGAAGGGATTGAGGGAGTTGACTTGCTAGCCATGATGTGTTTGTATTGGTGCATGCTTCACTAGTTGTGTGTTTATAAATGGGGACTGTGTTTGTCTAGGCATGTCCAGACATGGACAGGGCACATGATAACCTGGTTCAACCAAGCACTAGTTTGCATGTTGAAGTCTTTAAAGGTTAAGCCAACTGTGAATAACAGCTTTGCACCAGTCAATGGACTTTTAAAGGAATCACAAGTTTAAAAGAGCTGTTTCATATTTAAACAGCTCTTTGCATGGGGGTAATGTAGACTTTAGTCTTTCTAAAATGTGCCTTAGAATTTATTCCACGGTTTCAGTGCTTCTGAACAGATTAGCCTAACTTCAAAATGGCGGCTCGCTTTACGTAAAGGGTTGTGAGGCTGAGTCTTGTGCCTCATGGCTGATTCATGTATGTCATTTCTGGAAGATTTTGTGTCAGGCTTCAGAAGAGAGTGAGATGTGAGGCCAGTAGGCCTTTAAGTTAATGCTTCACACACGCACACACCTCTTTAGAACTGTAAAGTCTCTTATAGTTAATCAAAAGGAACTTCCTGTTACTAAGTAGGTTACCCTGTAGAGAAGGTTACAGCTGCTGCTGATTCAACACATTTTCATCTCAGGAGAGAACATCCTAGAAGTAGGTGTATGTGTTTGATGTATAGCTCTGGAACAAACAACTTACTTCCTGCATTGTTGTGTCGTTACATTTGTCAAACCAGTGGATGGATTAGCCCATGTCATCTAGCACCTAGCTCTCCCATAGGACCTCCCAGAGACCAGTCGGCGGCCTCAGATGCTCTGTGTGTGTGTGTGCACGTGTGTGCGTGTGACGGGCAAAGTGTTTCTGGCTTTCAACATGACTGGGTGTCTGTGGTTTCCCCTGCAGCGCAGCGCTGGTAGGTTGCATTAAAGGAGGAAGAGCTAAAGAGCTGCCGGTGATAAGACTGTGGTGGTGCCACGTGTGAGCACGCCACATAGAGATCCACCACAGCTTGCCTGCGTGTCGACGCTGGACAAACGTTTTGACTCATACCGTACACCTCATCTGTTATTCAAACTAGGTTTTGCCTCTGTATTAGATGCTGAAGTATGTGTGCATGACTGGGGATAATAATGATAAAGTGTTCACTTAATATGTAGACACTTCCATCCAATGCAATGTCTGGGTGGGGATTTGAACCTGGGTCCACATTAACGTCAGGCAAACGCTCTACCACTGAACTATACGTATGTTGCTAAACCTGAGAACATATTTTGTTCTCGTGAGTTAACATGTTCAGAATGATAAGTAAATACAATGAAATGAATATCCAGTGGGTGCCATTGCTAAAAGAAGTGTCGTTATCAGTAATTAAGATCTGTGGATTTCTGTGAATCCACAGTGGGTAGGAAGCCCTAAGTCATGAGAGAGAGAGAGAGAAAGAGAGAGAGAGAGAGAGATGGACGGGGTGTTGACTGGTAGAGGTCTCTTGATCTCAGATTCACATTGTCAGTAGCAGCTGGCAAAGACTCCTGGAGCAGACAGAGCTGAAAGACCAATATCATCTTTTGGCCAGAGAAAGGCCAGAGAGAGACTGCCTGGTCCCCACTTTTCCAAATTGGCCAGACTCTTAAGATTGTAGCCCCAGTTGACCTGAATGTTTTATTCACAGATTCGTAGTATTAACAACTGCGCTGAAGGCACGGTGTTTGCTGTCTAGGGATCCTAGTAATTGTGAGAAGGGATGAAAGGAATCACTACATTCACTCTGTTGGCTCTGAATCGCTCTCGTCTGGTTCATTATGCCGTTGCTGTTTTAAGTGTTTGCACCAGATGTCACTGTTTCATGTGTAATATTGCAACATTGACACTGGGGTTATGGCCTTATTAGACTGCTCTGGTTGTGCGGAGCACTCTGGGCCTATTAGAACCCTGGAGTGGCAGCGTGGGCTCTGAGGTAAAGCGTGGCAACCATCCCAAACCCTCCGAGCCTACTACAGTAGCCGGCTGCTAGGCCACGGTATCATCTGTCCTTGGATCAGTTTAAGTACCTGATCACTCATATGAATTGCAAATTGCTCGATGGTCGATGTTTTTCTACGTGTTTCGTTCATGGGTTCCATGGGCTTCAGTGCCACTTAGAGGCAGTTTCTTACCTGCGTTGTAATAAATTACATTGGCGGAGAGATATTGACATGCAACTGGAGCGCTTGTACATAATTGGCATTGTACATACTTGGCATTGTACAGAAGGAGTATTGTACAGAATTTGGTTATAATGGAATTTGGCTATGTACAAATCAAGCATTTAACTGAATTTGCATTTGGCAGAATTAGCATACTACACTGTCAATGACATTTCCTGTTCCTGGAGTTCAGTACTGTGGACAGCTCCCTCATGAGTTGGGTTATGCAGTCAGGAAGTTTACAGTGTTGAGGGAATGGGGCATTTGGGGAACTGATTAGGACTTGTCAAGCCCATGAAAGATGTTGAAAATATCACATATCTCATCTTATGACTTCTCCATCCTCGCATCTGTTTAAGACAATCCGTCTTGATCATTTGTGAATGGTTTGCTTTGCCTGTGGTCATAATGTCAGGATTCCCGAGAGAGTGTATATGAGTGTGTGCTTGTGTATGTGTGTGTGTATATATGTGTTTATGTCTGTATGTGTGTGTGTTGCTGTCTGCTCTCCACACAGGTACTGCAGATACCATCTGCCCTTCTGTCTATTTCTATTTTTACTCCAAAAGCTTTCTTCAGGCAGGTCTTCCTAACAGGGTCCTGGGCTGCTAGAATAGAATGACGAGAGTGTGTCTATTTTTAGCTCATTAGAAGAAGAAAAAAGCTTTTTAAATGGTGGCCGTTGTGAAAGAATAAAGAGATGACAAGCTATCAGATGGGTAAGATGAAGTCAGTATTGTGTGCTTCTTCAAGGAAGGCTGTACTGTTTTCCCTCCTTGAAGTAAATTAGGCCTGGGCTACATGTGTGGTAATACTGCTGTAGACTAACCTAATCAAACTGTAAAGCCCTCTTTACAAGGAATGTCCCACTGAGATTCATAGGTGCCTACAGAGCAGTCTGTCCTTCAAACATGCAGCGTAGCATAGGGTTGGGGTCAGGAGTCTGAGATGAGATGAAACATCCCTTGTTTGAAACCCTTATATGTTTTATACAAAGCAGTGAACACACCTCCTCTAGTACTGTACCTGAGATAATGCAAATTGTTACAAATATTTCCATTGTTTACGCAGCCTGATTGTTTTATGCCACTCAGGTCATGGAATCATTTTAGATTTGGCAGTCAGTACTGGATCAGTAATACAGTAAACTCATATACTCTGAGGGCCATATACCGAGGGCCTGCTTCTCCTCTTAGCCTGACACAGAAACACTCAGAAGAGCATGCAGGAGGCTGTCCGGCAGGCGAGGAGTCCGTCTTCTGAACCGGTGACATGTCCAGGCTGTTGTTCCGTGTGTAAGGGGGAACCCTCAGTGGGCGTGGCTAGATCAGAGTCTCAATAGCATCGCCAGCGAGGGAGCAGGTGGCAGATGTCCTTCACCAGCTAAAACATCAATTATTAAACTCTGTTGCACCCTGCTGGGCTATTGTAGTGTGCTTGCCGTAGGCCTGTTTTACTGCTACAGCACATTTGAATAGTACAGGCCTAATTATAATGAGACAATAGTTGTGTGATGTTATTCTGAATAGAGAGACACATTTTTCAGTAACTCAGTGCAGCAGTTTCAAGGAAGTGTATAAAACTATCCTCATTGATACAGCACAATAACCATTTGTTTGAATTCCTGGCAATTCCAATCAGATTAAATAGATCTTTAGAGCCAGAAAATAAACTCTCACACACACACACACACACACACACACACACACACACACACACACACACACACACACACACAGTCTGATTAAACAGGGATCATGCAGCCATGGCATGTGACATCACAGGCTGCCTAGTGCTGATTGGTGGAGCCTTGCTGGGTGGGCGGCACCTCCCGATGTCTCAGTCAGTGATGCTACAGCGAGGCGGTGCAGTGGGGGCAGTGCACATCCACACGAGCATGGCTCTCTGGACGGGGGGAGAACAGGAAGAGGGAAAGATGGGATCGTAAATATCTGCCGCTATTAGAGGAGGGGACTCCCGCCACTCTCTGCGCTGAACGCTTGTATGGGTGTGTGTGTGTGTGTGAGAAGCCGATTGTGGGAAAGTGTGTGTGTTTGTTGGGGGAGGAGGGGAGACTTCATCCCTGCAGCCTGCTCTGTGTTTTCACCGGGGGAAAGCAGACAGGCTGATCTGTTTTGTTTCCTGTAGGAAAGAGAGGGAAAGGGAACAGCTGGGGTTTTTTTACCCTGTTTTTCCACAGTGCGTGTCATCTTCACGCTGCCGCATGCAAACACACATGAAGGGCACAGGGAGACAGGAGGAGAGCGGAGTGTAGGATGGCACACTACAAGGATGTGTCTGTCAAAAAGACCTCTTCTCTCAACCTGGTGACGGGATTCTTTCAGTACCTACGTGGTAAGTAGGGCAACATTGTCTCGATCTCTCCCTGTGTCCCTGTGTGGATCGTAGGAACCGAGCAGGGCAGCCTCCTACAGGGTCTCTTCTGTCCGTATCTAGGTGAAGCAGATGCGAAGACGCTCTGCGTGCTATGCTTCACTGGCCATCCCTGTCTATGCAGTCAGGCTTCCTCAGAAAGGCATTTGCCTTTGGGTCACTGTGGTGTGTTTGCTCACTGTGTATAGTGTTGGTGTGCTCTCTCTCCCCCCAGCACGTGACCACACAACGTTTTCTTAGTGCGGATGTTTAAAGATGGCTACTGACTGTTTGCGGATTGACCCTATACCGGCTTAAACACTCACGTCACACTTTGCAGGTGCCACAGATGTTTGTGATCGAAGCAGGGAATCCGATTTTTGTGGTCACACACATACGGAAAGCAGACATGCATTATGCATGAGTCCCCATGCATTGTCCAAACTACGGGGGTGGGGTGACAGGATCACGCATGTCATTACTGGGCTACACAGGGTCTGCAAGATCTGAGAGCTGAAATCTCCTCTGCTCATGCTCTAATCTGCTATGACCTCATTTCGTGAGGACTTGTCATAAGCATCTATCACTGTCTACAGTGGAGGGGCAGGGTGGTATCACTGATGTTAACCATTGGTATTTCAGTGTTAGAGAAGGAAGATGTGTCAGTTCTCTGGAGAAAGAGACAGATCGGATGGAGTTTGGTCGCTCTTGTGCTGGTCAGGTACCTCCACAATGATGTAACATGTACGCCTTGATTAAATTCCACTGGTTTGCAGTACTTTGTAGTTCTCCTCCTAACCAGCGACAATACAATTGCATACTCAGCATGTTGACGTTATGCCACTATTTTAGATGGATTCAAACTCTTTTTGAGTTCCTGTTTGAGATAGGGCCCTAGGAGGAGAGATAGGGCCCTAGGAGGAGAGATAGGGTCCTAGGAGGAGAGATAGGGTCCTAGGAGGAGAGATAGGGGCCCTAGGAGGAGAGATAGGGTCCTAGGAGGAGAGATAGGGGCCCTAGGAGGAGAGATAGGGGCCCTAGGAGGAGAGATAGGGTCCTAGGAGGAGAGATAGGGGTCCTAGGAGGAGAGATAGGGTCTCAGGAGGAGGGGTAGGGCCCTAGGAGGAGAGATAGGGTCCTAGGAGGAGAGATAGGGGCCCTAGGAGGAGAGATAGGGTCCTAGGAGGAGAGATAGGGGTCCTAGGAGGAGAGATAGGGTCTCAGGAGGAGGGATAAGATGCTCTGTAGCGGTAGTATTCTTACTCACAGGCCAGACTTATAGAAATAAATGAGGGGGGAAACTGGAGAGGGGGCCGTTGTGAGCTGTGGTGAACAGCATAGGGGTGTGACATCCATCAGGTATTGATATGTTGTTGTGTCTCTTGTTTTCAGATGAACAAGAGGCAGTGCAGAAGAGAACCTTCACTAAATGGATCAATTCCCACTTGGCGAAGGTAAGAGGCAGGGGTTTGCATCCTGCATTGGCACGGTTAAACACAAGCATGGTTCTTCACTGGCCTCAGAGTTGGAGACAATAAAGAATGTGATAAAGATAATAATGCAATCACTAGGTAATCACCATGGATATGACATCCATAACTGACTGCAATCGTTTAGATTATTTAATATGTGCAGTGGCATTTTAGCCCTCATGACCTCATCAAGCGTAAAAAGACAAGAAGGTTGTGTTGGCGTTTGGTTTTGGTGGTTCAGTCAGGCCCTTATTTACAGTAAACATACCACCCTTTTGTTTTTAAAACCGTACTAAGTTCAGAAAGGCTTTTAGTAACATACTATCCTGGTATTTTTATAACCGTACTAAGTTCAGAAAGGCTGTTAACATACTATTCTAATTTTTCTATAACCGTACTAAGTTCAGAAAGGCTGTTAACATACTATCCTCATTTTTCCATAACTGTACGAAGTTCAGAAAGGCTTATATTTGAACATGTTGCCCTTCTGTTTCTATAACCTGGCTTTGCCTGAAGCTCTCAGACATGAGCTGGAGGTACTCATGTCCTTGTTCCAACCCTCACCTTTGTTGTTACGACACTTAAGCACAGAAAGAGGAGAGGGGTGTCAGAGCAGCAGTGGATCCATGCTAGTGCCATCTGTGTTGCCAGGTTTCTACAAAAGCTGTTTTGCTGTGCAATTTTTCCAAGGCAGTTCAGATGACTGTATAAATAAGGTCCCTGTCATGGTGTTGTGACATAGCTTTTTTCAGGTCCTTGTAGAGCGAGGGTTGTGTGTGTGTGGGTGCAGTGGGTGTAAATGTGCATGTATAACAATGGTAGCTGGTGTGTATGCGTGCCAGAGTGTGGGTGTATATGTGCATGCCTGTGTGTGCGTGTTTGTGCATGCCTGTCTTTGTCTGTGAGCCTGCGTGTGTGCATGCCTGTATGTGTGTGTTTGTGTGCATGTCTGTGTGTGTATGCCTGTGTGTTTGTAGCTACCTGAGTGTATGTGTGTGCATGCATAAGTGTGTTTGTGTACGTGTGGCTGTGTGTGTACCTGTGTGTGTGTGGCTGTGTGTGGCTGTGTGTGTGTGGCTGTGTGTATATGCGTGTGTGTTGCTGTGTGTGGCTATGTGTGTGGCCGTGTGTTTATGTGAGTGTGCGGGTGCGTGTGGTTGTGTGTGCGTGTGTGTGTGGCTACCTGGACCGGGTTGGCAGTGACAGTGCAGCACGGTGCAGATGGAGCTTACAAGAGAGAACTCCCCTGTAGGCAGAGATCTGTTCCCCCAACCATGTTCTCTACACATTACACAACAGTCAACACAGAGTCTCCACAAAACCAAAATGAGCAACACTCAGAGCCTGATTCAGAAATAAGGGAGAAAAGATACAAAACATGAATCATTTGCATTGTACTAACTGTCTGAAATAAATGATCCCACTGATTTATACTGGATTTTTGATTGAGACTATGTGATGTCATGCTGTCTCTGAGGGAGGCAGGCTTTGCTGGCTCAGATGGTCTAGGTGACACAGCATATTGTGATGCTAGTCAGGAAGAGTGACTAATGTGAGCTGTAGAGGGTTTAGATATAGAATTCACCACAGAGGCTTGTTGGAGAGCAGTCTTTTGTTCTGCCGGATTGGGCTCACGGCCCTTCAAAGCCCGGATTCTCCAACTTTGGAAGAATCTGAGTAATGTGGCCACAGACACACAGTGCGTTGGACTATTTTTCATTATTTATGCTTTCCACACACACACTCTCTGGCTTTGTTTCTTTCTTTCTTTATTTATTTCTCTCTCGCTTTCTTTCTGTCCCTCTTACTTTCTTTTTCTTTTTCTCTTTTTCTTTCAATTTTGGTCTCTTTCTCTCAACCCCCCCCCCCCCTATTTCTCTGTCTTTCTTCTTCTCTATCACTCCCTGTGCATACCAATGTGGCTGAATTAGACAAGTCATAAGAAGGCCCTCAGCTTTGAGCCACCTTTGTTCCAAAGCTACCGCAGCGGGTATAGTTTGTTCTCTAACTATCCCTCCATTTCTTTATCTGACCTTATACAAATCTATTTGTCTCTTTTCATAAGTAAATCACTCCTTATTGAAATATCACTATGGTAAAATGGACCAGATCAACAAAAGCCATTTCAGACTCATTTTAAATACTCGCGAGTGGAACAACTGTATTCCCCTCGGACTGCAGTGAGAAGGTTTTATTATTGGAAAGTGCTCACTCTACTTTTGAACTTAACCTCAACTGACCAGCTGCCATTGTCTCCATTTCCTCTCATCTGACCGAGCACTTCTCCAGTCATGTGTTAGTGTTGGCCCTCTGAGGGGAGGGGATAGCTTGAAAGTACTTATCTGTCATTTCATTCTAGGAAGGTGTTTGATTGTCGGAGATGTGCAGTTAATGTTGATTCATGCAAGACATGGCTATTGAAACCAGTCCAGTGGCTATATTGTTATATAATAATGTGTAGAGTTGTTAGCTGTTAGGTTGTTGATAGGATAGGCTATTTGTTGTTGCAGAAAGGACTACATGAGTGCTGCAGCAATGTGGTCATTGATGCCAGTACTTACTCGTACAGGAGAAAAACATGCTCTTTCACACCTACTGTTGTGCCTAACTTAGTCTGCCAACTGCATCATGCTGACATGCTTTGTGACAAATTGTGAAATGACCTGCTTACTGTGCCAAATGGAGACTTCCCACACAGAGCAAAGAAATCAGCCTGTAAATTAGCCTGTCATTTAATCTGTCAGGTAGTCTGTCCAGTGGCATGTCCGTTAGCCTGTCAGTTTGGCCAGACAGACCAATCAGACAGGCTTGATCATGTGTCATGTGTTCGTCAGGCTAAGCGACACACTGCCTTGTCAGGGTTAAACAGAGCAGTGCTCTAATGTTGCTCTGAGGGAAATTCACCTCAGGAGTGGGCTACCAGCCACTGCCGCGGAGAAGGCACCATCTTGTCGTCTGTGTCTCTGCACTGCAGGCTGCTGCTAACAAGCCCTGCTCACATTCTCCTCAGCAGAAAAGGCTCCAAGGATTTAAATATGGTTGATTCTATATGTCAATTGTATTTGTAATATAAGACATTTCCGGTGAGGAGAATGGGGAAACAGTTGACTTTATCCTAATACTTCTTAATCTACGTGCCTAATGCTTTAACAAATGCTCTCTTCTCCAGCATAAGCCGCCCCTAGAGGTCAACGACCTTTTCGAGGACATCAAAGATGGGGTGAAGCTCCTGGCTCTGCTGGAGGTGCTGTCGGGCCAGAGGCTAGTGAGTACATTTGGATTCTCCTGTTCCCAGGCCTCATGATTTTGAAGGGATGAGATGACAAACTTCCCTCTGTAGTTTTAGTGTACGGTATGTAGGGCTGTTTCCTCAGTCTGTGTGCTATGTCTGTGCCTGACTTACCTATGTCCCCCGTCCTGTCCCCCGTCTTTCTCAGCCAAGTGAACAGGGACGCCAGCTGAAGAGGATCCACTGGGTGTCCAACATCGGCACAGCTCTCAAGTTCCTTGAAGGCAGGAGGGTAAGCTGTTCTCAGCCACACGGCTGGATATTGTCTGGAGTCCAGGGCCAGGTGTACCTAGACGGTTTCAGGTTTAAGTTGAAGTAATACAACTTGAAAACACTATATTACTCTATCCAGATGAGAAAAAAAACGTGACTGTGTATTGAAGGTTGCAACAGGAACTGTTTCAGTGGGTCTGGTACAAGCAAGACCTGTGTTCATGCACTATGTACAGGAATGTAGATGTGCAGAAATAGCAGGCTCTCTACTTTATCAATGTTAGGCCCAGTGAGAACAGTGTCCTCATTGAGGCGAGCTGGCTGGGTTCATTAGAGTGAGGGGACCCCCCGCAGAAAAGATACATTTGGACCTGACGGGTCCTGTGCTTTTAATGTTCCCCCACCGACTCTTCACCTTGCGGACACCCCAAGTCCTCTGACACAATTCAAACTCTTTGTGAGAGCCTGTGCTGGGCTGATGATGGTGTGTCGGTGGCGGCCTGAGGCCTGGATCTCACAGTGTTGTGACCTCTCTCCCCATGCCTCCACCCTCAGTCAGTGTACCGTGGATCCCCGGTCAGTGGCTGCAGTGGAACACGTTGTGTTCACACCTTCATGCACGGAGTGGCTGAAACTATCCAGAACAATGCATCAAACCAGCTGTTGTTTTCCTCCTGCATCCAAATGCAGTGTCATAACATATTTTGTTGTATTTTTTATCGCAGTGCATTTCTGTGCATTTTGAGAAACCCTTTGATATCCTGCTGTGCTTGAATTATGCTTGAATGATGAACTTTTATGATCTGGCAATGAAACATGATCTCCGTTGAGGTCCATAGATGGACTGCTTGTGTGGACTGCTACTGTTGATCATCAAATAGAACGCATCTTTCTTTTATTTCGCTCTACATTAGGCTTTGCTGTTTCTGCCTCACTGGCTTCCACTTTACTGACTGCGCTCTACTTAACTGCATCAAAGAGCTGACTCTGATGGCTGTGAAAGAAATGCTTGAATATTTGTGAAAGCAGTGCCGTTATTTGTTTCAAATCGCGAGGACATGTCATTTTACAACATGATAACTGGTGTTGAAATGAATTCATTTCCCTGTTAAGTAGTGATTTGCGATTTGCGTTTCGAAACAGATCAAACTAGTCAACATACACGCCACAGACATAGCTGATGGGAGACCATCCATCGTTCTTGGCCTGATATGGACCATTATTCTTTACTTCCAGGTAACTTAAAAAAATATATTTTAATACATATTTTATGTATTTGCCATACATTAATGTCTTGAGTTTTTCTTTTTCACAATAACAGTTTATAATTTAATGTATATATATATATTTTTAAGAGATTTTTTTTTAAAATGAAATCAGCTTTACTGGTTGTCATGGTGACGGCCCTAACCTGCGTTGAACGTGTGCGTTCCAGATTGAGGAGTTGACCAGTAACCTGCCAGCGCTCCAGGCCCTGACCGGCAGCTCCTCCTCAGTGGACAGCATGGCCAGCTCTGAGACAGGAAGCCCTCCCATGAAGAGGAAGGTGGTCACCAAGTTCCAGGGCAACGCCAAGAGAGCCCTGCTCAGATGGGTCCAGTGCACAGCTGCCAAGTATGTAGCATGGAGCTTGCTCAAGGCTATGTTGCATGGAGATCAAGGCTTTCTACTGTACAGCTGTGCTAGCTGGTGCTAGGTTTAGCTCAGCGGTAGAGCAACTAACTGCAGACCATGACGTTGCAGGTTCAAATCCCCGCCTTATATGTTTCCTTGGGTAAAATGGTCTGCTTAATGAATACAAAACCATATGAATACAAATGAATACAACACAATATCAATATGAATTGTGTGAAAGAAAGAAACTTAATTTGTGAATCTACAGTTCTACATGCGAGTTTGGATCCTGCTTCTGAGAGTGTCTCCATCCTCAGCAGAGGCTTAATGTCTGCCGTGTGTCCTGTCCCAGGCGCCACGGTATCGAGGTGAAGGACTTTGGTATCAGCTGGCGCAGCGGGGTGGCGTTCCACTCGGTGGTCCACGCCATCCGGCCGGACCTGGTGGACATGGAGGTGGTGCGGAGGAGGAGCAACAGAGACAACCTGGAGCAGGCCTTCTCCCTGGCCGAGAACGAGCTGGGCATCCCACGCCTGCTCGACCCTGAAGGTGCCTCTGTTCTACCCTGCATTCCTCTACCCCTTCTACCCTCTGTTCTACCCTGCATACCTCTACCCCATCTTCTACCCTCCATTTTCTACCCTCTACCTTCTATATTCTTCCCTGTACCCCTCTGTATTCTACCCTCTACCTTGTATATTCTACCCTCTATATTCCACCGTCTAACCTATCCTCTACCCTCTACACTGTACCCTGTAATCCTGTAATCTCTACCCCCTGCCCTCTGGACCCTTTATATTCTACCCCCTCCCTCCCTGTCTGAACTGTGCTGTTCCAGTGATGCTAGATTAAATTAAATTAAACCCAAAAGTGCAACAACCTGATATACCGTTGAAGTCTTACAGAGTGAGTGTAGTCTCTTGTGTGTACTGTTTTGGGGTACTGGAGAAATATCTTTGAGCATGGGTACACTGAGGGCCCTTGTTTCTGGGTTCCTGTCTGTGGATCCGTCTGGAATGAGCTGAGTCCTCGTTTGCTCCTGCACGAGGGAGGCGTTGTTAAGGGACGAGTGAGGATGTCAGACGAACAGAATGAGCTCAACCTTTTGAGCGTGACCTTCATTTCTGAGAGATCGGGTCAGGGATAAAGATGAGTGCAGACAGGAATCATTTGCCTGCATTGTGGCACAGAAAATATGGTTATCTCGCTTCAAGGTGAAACATTCTTTAAGTACCTTTTTCATGCTGGTTATAAGGGAATAGGGTTGGTTATTCTTGATAAATACCAAATAGGTATAATTATTTACCATTGCTAACCACACATATAACCTCTTCCTCTTTCTTCACGCTGGTCTCAGATGTGGACGTTGATAAACCAGACGAAAAATCCATCATGACGTATGTTGCTCAGTTCCTCAAGCACTACCCCAACCCTCATCAGTCAGAGACAGATGGACAGCAGGACGAGGTACCCCCCCCCCCCCCCCATCGTCTCAGCGCTGCTCTGTTTTACTAGATGGCATCATTGTGAAATTGTCCCCTCAATGTTTCCTCAGTGCTTTACATAATTGTGCTGGTGATTTTAGTGTGCTTGCTGTGTCAGTGAATTATCTCTCATCATGCATCAAGTGAAGCTTTCATTATAAACCATTGCATGAACTCATGAATCATCATCTTCACCCCCAGCGCTGCCATCTCACTCTAAACTCTCGCCATCTCTACCGTCTCTCTTATGCATATTAAGCTGCTTCTTGGCTCCATTCCAACTTTTGCCCTCTCTATCCCAGTCCTACAGGTAAGAGTGTGTTCCATGGTGGCGTGCCAGCCATTTGCCTGCCCGTTCATCCTCACCTTCATCCTCCTCTTCATCCTTTTTGCTCTCTCTATTTCTGTCTCTTGGTTTTCCTCTAACGCTTGTTTGTGCTGTGTTTGTATCTCTCTGTGTGCCGCTTTCCTCCTGGACAGTATGGTCCGCAAGATATAGAGCTGATGCTTGAGGTATGTGTCTCTGAATCATGAGCTACATGATTTGATGCCCTGATTTCCTCTTTCCCCCAGGGTTCCCTTAGGGAAGCCTAATTGGCAACACTTCACATCCGGGCGCTGGTAGTAAGAAATCGTTAATTGGTTATAAGGCCTTAGTAAGTCAGTAAGTCTTATGAACACATATTGATGTTGATAAACTTAGGTTGATAAACTTAAGCTTAGATAAGCTTGAGTTTAGGTTGGTTGAGGGGCAGTTCTATGGGCGTATGTGAAGCCCTCTGTGACATGCTTACGTGTAAAAAGGGCTATACAAATACATTTGATTTGATAAGCATGCAACCTATTACCTATTAACTAGCATTTATACCATCTTAGGATAACACTAACCCTAACCTAATACTTATGTTTTCCTAGTAACGCAAATTAATGTTTAAAAGCAGATATAAGGGCCTTATACCTACAAACTACTGCTTATTACAAGCACCTGGATCTAAAGTGCAACTGTCTTATTCCCTCCTTTTCAAAGTAAAAGTATTTTTCATTTATTCTATTTCAACGACTTTCATTGGTACTGGAACGATGTTTGGTGCAGCTGTTAAGTTGTAGTACCTCAGGATAGCTTTGAGCATGTGGTGGTTGACCGAGGAGTTGAGTTGTGTGTTGCGTACGTCCGTGTTGACAGAGGGAGGACAGGAAAGTGCTGAGGGAGCTGAAGGTCTTCCTGGATCAGCTGGAGAGAGACGTCCTGCGGGCCCAGGGGGCGGAGGGCAACCTCACGGACAAGTATCAGGTGAAGACGACAACGCTGCACTGACGCTCTAGCAACGTGCTTTCTTAGGCTTCACAACGCTAGGTTGAATGAGTCATTTACTTTGTACTTGTATTCATTTAAAAGACGCTTTATCTAAAGAAACATACCAAAAGTGCATTTAGAAAGCACAGAAAATCAAGCATCAGAAGTACATAGTTCTAACTTTAATTTGGTGGTAAGGGTCATAAAATATTTTTTACAGTAAAGATCTGCATTTTACAGACACAGTGAAAATGTTAACATCTCAGTTACCAAGCATGGTGCCATTTTTTTTTTTTTTTTTTGACTGTTTTCAAATTATAATTTTGGGTGGGAAGGTCCAGGCCAGTAATATAATGTACTTTACAAATATACAGCATATGATTATGCTAGTCCTTTCCTATTACTATTAACATAAACAATCCTCCCCCACAATCTCCTCTCTTTCTCAATGTGGAACCTCCTTTTGCTAATGCAAATGCTATGCTAATACTTAAACGCTACTTTGTTCCATTGCGTCCAGGCCTTCAAGAGCTTCCGTGTACAGTATGAGATCAAGAGGAAGCAGACAGAGCCCCTGCTGGAGCCTGTGCTGAGGGACGCCAAGCTGTCTGTGGACCAGGCCCTGGTCAAGCAGGCCTGGGACCGCCTGTCTGTCAGGGTGAGTGGGGCTGCGCTCGCCTCTGCAATCACCAGGCTCAGCTAGACGACCTCGTTCACCACCATCCTAACCTCGTCCACTATGAAACGGATCTCACCCACCACCATCCTAACCTCGTCCACTATGATACGGATCTCACCCACCACCATCCTAACCTCGTCCACTATGATACGGATCTCACCCACCACCATCCTAACCTCGTCCACTATGATACGGATCTCACCCACCACCATCCTAACCTCGTCCACTATGATACGGATCTCACCCACCACCATCCTAACCTCGTCCACTATGATACGGATCTCACCCACCACCATCCTAACCGCGTCCACTATGATACTAATCTCACCTGGCATCATCCAAACCTCATCCACTATCATCCTAACCTCATCCACCTCTATCCTTTCAGAAGGATTAAAGGAAAGGATTCTCCATCTTGATAGACATTTTTCGCTTGACCATTGCTTGTATAAAATATTATCTAAAATATATTTTATTCAAGTTCATCATAGTTTTAACAGATGAATCCGTGCATAAACACGTGTCCCCAGAATAGCAGTCTCATTATTGGACCAGACTTCAATTTCTATCAGACCAGACAATTCGTGTTGGCCGCTAAAGTGCTCAGTGGAGCGCAGGGCTTTGAGTCATTAGTTCATCAGGAGGGGAGGAGAGAGGGGGAACAGAGAGGGCTTGTTCTCTGGTCAGACTGCTCTTCTGAGCCCTAGTCAGTGGAGAGGCAGGGCACTGTGAATGGAAGAGGACAGCTTGAGAGCACATGCCAGCTTTCAGGCCAGTGTGCTCCATGCCGTGGCGCAGCCCGGTCTTCATTGGGTGAGGCTTTAATGAAGACTGCTTTTACAGCTGCTGGACTGGCACATTCATCTGGACAAGTCTCTGCCGGGCCCTCTGGGAGTGATCGGAGCCTGGCTGCACCGCGCTGAGATCGCCCTGAGGGAGGAGATTCCCATCCAGCAGGCTCACGAGGAGACCGCCAATGGGATTCACAGAAAGCTGGAGCAGCATAAGGTGCACTGAACATCACGCAAACACAAACACAAAATGTTGAGCATCGACCCTGCAAGTTTCTTTGGTTGATCACTGTTACAATACCGTGGCCTACAGTAGCTGTGGGAATTTCTAAGTCAAGCTCACCAACTCGGTAAACTTTTCATACTTTCATTGGCTGTGCTGATGAGCATGCTTGTCCTGTGTTGCAGGAGGTGCTGAAGAACTTGGAGTCTCACAGGCAGACGTTCCTGCAGATACACAGAGACAGATCGGTGAACGGGGTCCCTGTGCCCCCAGAGCAGCTTCAAGACATGGCTGAACGGTCAGTCCTGGGGTCCACTCCGGAAACACACAAGGACCAATCAGAGGTCAAATTCAGTAGTTGACGGCAGTAGCGTAGCCAGAATTACAATTTTTAGGGGTCTCTTATAAAAAATTATAAAAAAAACACTTCCTCGATTTTTTGTTGTCACTAATCAGATATCTGACAGGGGACATGCAGATGAGGCCTATGAAAAACTATGAAAACTATAAATTCCACAAATAACATGAGAAGTAGTGTTCAGATAAGTGTTACATTTGGTGCCCTCAAATAAAGAACAGTGTTGTGTTACCAAGAGTGGGGTTCGAACCCACAAGGACATATGCCTATTGGATCTTAAGTCCAACGCCTTAACCACTCGGCCATCCTGGTGAACTGCTGGACAACCATAAAAATGAACCGCCTTCACAAGAACTAACGTGACAAATAATCGGTGTTTATGACAGGTTTAACTACGTGTCCACATCTTCCCATGCTCACCTGATCAAACTGGAATTCTGGGAGATGAAGTATAGACTGATGGCCTTCCTCATCCTGGCCGAGTCCAAACTCAAGTCCTGGATCATCAAATATGGCCGCCGGGACTCTGTGGAGCTGCTCCTGCAGAGCTACATCGTAAGTTAACTCAGCTGGGGTTTTGATCCGGTTATGACATCAAATTAAGCAATATATTTTCATCTCTTTATGCATCCTTTATCTATCAGTGTGTTCATTTCTGTTTTCTTTATCCATCTATTTTATCAACAGTCGTTCATCGAAGGCCACAAGTTCTTTGAGCAATATGAGACAACATTCAGAACTCTGAAGAAAGCAGCTGAGGTCTACGTCAAGTCTGACAGTACAGGTGGGATTTCATACTTGACTTTCAGATAGGTCATCCTCTACTGCGTTGTGTTGTCCTGAGTGTGTGAGTGAGTGAGTGAGTGTGTGTTCTCCCATTGACTGTTTGTTTCATGTTTTAGGGATTAAGATCAGTACAGTGGGTAAGTCTAAAAGCACGTAACAACTGAAATATTAACAGATCCCAGTAGAATAATGGAGTGCACTGTACTGTGGCCTTTGATTGGCTGTGCACATTGGACTCCTCCTGAAAATACAACTACTACCCCAGTGTCACCGTTTCTACTAACCACTATTGTATTACATGCCTGTGACGTGTGCATGTCTATTTCTGAAGAGGCTGTGGTCTTAAAAGCAGCGGCGTAACAAGGACTTGGCGGGCCCGAGTGCAGATCTCACCAACGGGCCCCTTACCGACCTATCGTCAAGCGAAATTATTGAGTTTTCAGTTTAGCGATGCGCAAGGAAATTTAGGCTACTCATGATGTACAATTAAGGGTAACGACTGCTCCTTCTATGTGAAGATAGATTACGGTTTTTTAAAAGTGAACGGCTCTGACTCGCGAGTCTTTGGCTCTAGATTATGCTTGCTACAACACGGAATGAGCATAATGGAACAGTCAGTCATGAGCCGACGTATCTGCGACGTTTGAAATAGAGCACAGAGATGAGAAGAAAATCTGATCATTTACCGAGGCTTATCCGACGTTATGAATGACGTTTCGATCTGTCATGTGTGCTATCTGGGTACTAGTAAAAAAAAACAGTCACTTCGATGGTGAATATTTAATTTTATGTTCGTTAGATATGCTAGTTTACATTTAGTCTATCTAGCTTTAGCTATTTTCCGACTACATCCTGCATAGTTTACTATATCTAACCTGGCCGCTGCCTGGTAGCCTAGGCCTATATATGCATTTTTATGACTTTTAATAGCCATGTCAACTGCATATACCAGACAGTAAACGTTATGTAATTATTAGCCTACCCTGGTGGCTGAGTTTCACACTCATTGCTGTTGCCGGGCTGGGGGTCAGACGTAGCGTCCTCTTCAACACGCTTCGCCACAATCCAAATGAGGATAGTTTTGACAGCTTTGCCATCCTTACATCTTGCTCTTTTCGTTCCTGCCGCTTTCTGGAGCCACTTTTATGTTAAAGGGCATGGCATGGGGTAGCCTAATTCGCTTCAAAACGCTAATGCAACACAACTGTAGTATCCCAACAACAACTGTCTGTGGTATTCCAACAACTGGATGGGAACAATCCTGTGTGGGTGGGCGGGAATCTTTGACAACAATATTACCCAGACATCCTTGCTATTTTTCGAGGGCAATATTACTTAATAAAAACGACATTTGTTTTATTCAGCAAAAGGCAAATGAGGAAAAATTAATTATTTGCTGTTGTTAACACTGACTGTTTTTAAAATGTTTATTGGGCAGGTGATAGCTCATAATTCTGAATAACTGACACCATAATTGAGAAATGTTTGCGAATTGATAAGACTAGATCATATGTGATCTTCAATTGGCGGTATTACAGCGGTGAAAGGGGCCAGGTCAGATTGCCTTAAGGGGCCCGGTCAGGTTGTCTCACTTTTACGGTGAGATCGAGGACGGGCCCCCTTTCGCCACGGGCCCTAGTGCAGCTGCACTCCTTGCACTCCCTATAGTTACGCCACTGCTTAAAAGGTTCCTCTCTCCTCTGATTCAATAAAGTAGAAATAAGCGCTAATTACGTTAGGCTCATGGGAATGCATGCTGAGGAGATGGTGTCTGTCCCCTTCTGAAACGAGCATGTTTTTGAAAAACAAAAGAGACGACCCGGGATGTCTGATCTGGTTTCAGTGGATGAGGGGGAGGGAGTGAGTAAGTTCCTGAGTGAGGCCACGGCCCAGTGGAAGAACCTGTCTGTGGAGGTGCGCAGCGTGAGGAGCATGCTGGAGGAGGTCATCTCCAACTGGGACAAGTCCAGCAGCACGGTGGCTGGTCTGCAGGCCTGGCTGGAAGACGCAGAGCAGATGCTCAATCAGTCGGAGAGCGCCAAACGGGTGAGGGTGGGGTTGGTTGTTAGCGATGTCAAACGCACCCACAAGCGCACACATGCCTTCTAATGAGGATCTATTGGTGAATGAAAAAAAACGATGTTCTCTTGTTTGTGAAAGGGATATGTCCTAAGTGCATGGTGTTTTCATAATGAAAACATTTGTTGATGTTCTTTTTTGCAGGTATCAGCATGTTTTACATGTATTACAGTAGTTATACAAAGTACATGTACCGCCGTGGGATCGAGTCATTTCCATCTGTGTGCCTCAAACTGCCTCAGTAACACTTCTCAGTTCTCTGCTCTCAAACTCAAGCTAACATAAAAGGCAGACGTATGCAGATTCTGAAAGTCCAGTGTTGGCTCTGTATATGAATGCGCTGCCTCCCCCCCCCTTTTCCCTCTCCAGGACTTCTTCCGTAATCTTCCCCACTGGATCCAACAGCACATGGACATGAACGACGCGGGGAACTTCCTCATCGAGACCTGTGACGAGACGGTCTCTCGAGACCTGAAGCAGCAGCTACTCCTGCTCAACGGGAGGTGGAGAGAGCTCTTCGTCAAAGTCAAACATGTAAACGATCTCCCTTTATCTTGCACTCATCAGAGAATGAGAAAGAGCAGACTCCCAAAATGAAACCTTTGCAAAAGGAGGATAGATTGGATTCGTCAGTGGAAGGATTCTCTTTCAGGGTAGCAAATATGTGTCCTCCCAAAGTAAATATTCACAGTGGAAGTGAGAAGTCTTAAACGCATGTGACCTGATCAAATTGATTTGCCGCTTGTTCTTCCATCTCTGCCCTGTTCTCAGTACGCCAGAGCTGATGAGGTGGATAAACTGAAGCAGGACTACCAGGAAGGACTCTCCACCCTCAAAACCTTCATGGAGGCAACCAACGAGAAGATGCGGGCGCCTGTCCAAGTGTCTTTCCTCAACGTCAGAACCTTTGTTCAAGATGTTGAGGTAGCTCTCATCTAAGTTCACATATTTGGAACACATTCCAAACTGTTTAAACAGACTAGACAGAACCATCTATAATATCATAAGAACTCAATCTCATTACGAAGGATAGGTAAACAAGTAGACATTGTGTTCTCAGCTTACCATGTATT
The DNA here is from genome assembly GCF_021917145.1 of Hypomesus transpacificus. Taxonomy (NCBI): domain Eukaryota; kingdom Metazoa; phylum Chordata; class Actinopteri; order Osmeriformes; family Osmeridae; genus Hypomesus; species Hypomesus transpacificus. The sequence continues at coordinate 4,906,742 of NC_061062.1, forward strand.
ATTTCTCTCAGTCAGTCATCTTTACACATTAAGTATTACCACAAACATACCGTACACTGTGCAGTACCTTGCCTGTTTGTTCACTGTCCGTATATACACTGTATATACATATTGTATATATTCAGTATATGATACGAGTCATGAGCTTAGTTTGCAGCTCTCTTCTTAGCCATTGGACAACACACGTTTGAGCACACTGTCTTGCCACCCCCACATTAGTCTGATCTGCTCATCAACAGGACATCAAGCACAAAGTGCCTGCGATGGAGGCGGCCTGCAAGACCGCCAGCCGCACGGTCCAGCTGCTGAACAAAGACACGGCCCAGGAGGAGGTGTCTCAGATGCTGGATGTGATGGTTTCCATCAAGGAGCAGCTCAGCAAGGTGCTTCCTCCCTCTTAGCTGGCTGTGATAGGCTAGCGAAGGTGCTTCCTCCTTCTCAGCTGGCTGTGATAGGCTAGCGAAGGTGCTTCCTCCCTCTCAGCTGGCTGTGATAGGCCAGCGAAGGTGCTTGCCTCTCTCAGCTAGCGAAGGTTGCTCCTTTCTCTAAGCTAGGCTAGTGGAGATGCTTTCTCGTCGAGTCCCACACCACTTCCAGATTCTGTGAACTGACTACAAGTTATAGAAAATGCATCTGCTTCTGAATGAATAGTTTAAAATGTTTTAGTATAGTTGACAGGACCCTATCGTCAGTGTCATATGAGGAGACACTTTCATTTCTGATGGCGTCATACACACCGTGACCCAGTGCGTTCTCCCATCAGATAAGGGAGAGGTGCCTGCCACTGTTGCGCGAGGCCCAGTCCCTGCTGCCTCCCTTGGAGGAAATGGAGAAGAACATCACAGGCTTCTACCAGGCCCTGGAGAAGGCCAGCCGCATCACCACCGCCAGAGACTCAGAGGCCCCCGGCGACTTCAAGCAGAAATGCCAGGTCTTTTGAGTCGCCTTTGATAGGACAAACATGAAAACTGCCTGGAGGATTGAAGAAAAAAAAGTTCTGAAGTTCTCCAAAAAGTTAAATTGCTCACAGAACTGGGTATCTTACTATTTGAAAATACTATCAAATACTTGGGAGCTTTAGATTTGACTGGCGGCTTAGAAATCAATGGAAAAGTACCAAATACAGTATGAGGCAAATCAAACACACCTAAATTACTTTCAAATACTCTGTGGTAGTTGACCTCTGTATTTGATTACTCTGTAACACCCTGTCTTATGTTTCACCTCTCTGTGTCCAGGAGCTGGTGACCTTCACACAAAGCTGCAAGAAGTGCTTAACTGTAATTGAGAAGAACCACCAGACCATCCAGAGAACCCTGGAGAACAGTAAGAACCTGGATCACATGGACATGTCTTTGCTGCAGAAACGAGTAGCGGACCTCCAGGCCTCCTCGCAGGTACAGCGCATGGATGTTCTCCTTTCCTTTCCTCTCCTCTCCTGTCTCCTCTAAGTATAAGTGTTGGAATACTTGGTGAGTGTAAGTGTTGTAAGTTTTTGATGTAACCTGTGTTTACTAGGCAATGATCAAGGAATCCAGCGAGTGGAGAAAGCACGTGGAGGCCAACAGCAGCATGATGAAGAGGTTTGAGGAGTCCCGCGTGGAGCTGGAGAAGGTTCTGAAGACTGCCCAGAGCTGTCTGATAGAGAGAGGGAACCCAGACGACCTTCTCAAGAAACACACAGTAAGAAATTAGCTCAGTCATGTCTATGGCCTGAATTAACTGTACTAGAGATTCATTAAAGCTAGACCTGGGAAAGAAAGTTTTATGGGTCTGTGTGTCAGCCGAGGCCTGAGATGTTTGGTGATTTTCCCCAGGAGTTCTTTGGTCAGTTGGACCAGAGGATCCTCAACGCGTTCCTCAAGGCCTGTGATGAGCTGACGGACATCTTACCAGAGCAGGAACAGCAGAGTCTGCAGGAGACTGTCAGGAAACTGCATAAGCACTGGAAGGTTGGTCCCAGACAAGCACTGATGAATGGAGCTATCATGATCAAGACCGAAACCTATTACATTATTAAAACCCATTTTCACTTGTTTCCGCATGATGCATAATGTATGTTGTTCTGATACTGATATTTCTTGGGATACTGATGGGAAGGGAAAGTTCCCCTGTGAATAATGCAGATAAGTGTTGCTTTCAGACAGACACCTTAACAGTTGCATAGCATACATCTGGTACATAGCATTAGCATAGCATACATACAGTGCATAGCATTAGAATAGCGTACGTACGGTACATAGCGTTAGCATAGTATACATACGGTACATAGCTTTACCAAAGCAAACACACAGTAGGCCCATATAGCGTAAGCATCTCTCTCCTGCGTTTCTCCCCCAGGACGTCCAGACCGATGCGCCGTATCACCTCCTTCGTCTGAAGGTGGAGGTGGAGAGGAGCAAGCTGATGGGGTCCCTGCAGGAGTGCCAGGCCGAGGTGGCCAGAGAACAGCGCCACATGCTGGGCATGGGCAGTGAGAGGCTCATCAAAGAACACAAGGTAAGACTGGGGGTCTGGACATGTTGTACTGTTGAAAGTGATGCCTGACAGTACAGCTCCTTAAAATACTATACACCATACTGACATATCATATTTGTCACAACGTGAGGTGGGGTTGGACCCAAATGCAGGGGAGTACCGAGGAACACAGGTTTAATTCTCAAAAACGGAACAGACAGGATACACTCAGGGACAAAGGGTAATGCTAAGACAAAGACTGGACACAAAGCAGGAACCTAAATACACAGAAACAAACAAGACACAGGTGAACACAATGAAACTAACGACAACTGAACGAGACGACAATGACAGGGAAACACTAGGGCAGGGCAAAACCAAAAACAATAGGGGGGCACGGCTGTGGCCGTGACAGTACCCCCCTCTCAAGGGACGTCACCCGACGACCCATTAGGCAGGGCAGGGGGTCAGGGCAGGTCCGGGGGACGACCTGGAGGCAGGGCAGAGGGTCGGGGCAGGTCCGGGGGGCGGCCCGGAGGCAGGGCAGAGGGTCGGGGCAGGTCCGGGGGGCGGCCCGGAGGCAGGGCAGAGGGTCGGGGCAGGTCCGGGGGGCGGCCCGGAGGCAGGGCAGAGGGTAGAGGCAGGTCCGGGGGGCGGCCCGGACGCCGGAGCACGGGCACGGGGGCACCTGGGAGCTCGGACGCGCCTGGGAGCGCGGACGAGGAGGCGCCCGGGAGCGCGGACGAGGAGGCGCCCGGGAGCGCGGACGAGGAGGCGCCCGGGAGCGCGGGCACCGGGGCGCATGGGAGCGCGGGCACTGGGGCGCATGGGAGCGCGGGCACCGGGGCAGGCAGCAGCCAGAAGTCCTTGGGCGGAGGAGGAGGCCAGAAGTCCTCGGGCGGAGGAGGAGGCGGCCAGGAGTTCTCGGGCGGAGGAGGAGGCGACCAGGAGTCCTCGGGCGGAGGAGGAGGCGACCAGGAGTCCTCGGGCGGAGGAGGAGGCGGCCAGGAGTCCTCGGATGGCCTGGCACAACCTCGGGGCGAGGCAGGGGCTCAGGGCAGGAACGAGGCTGGGGCACAGGGCAGGAACGAGGCTGGGGCACAGGGCAGGAACGAGGCTGGGGCACAGGGCAGGAACAAGGCTGGGGCACCGGGCAGGAACGAGGCTGGGGTACAGGGTAGGAACGAGGCTGGGGCACCGGGCAGGAACGAGGCTGGGGTACAGGGCAGGAACGAGGCTGGGGTACTGGGCAGGAACGAGGCTGGGGTACTGGGCAGGAACGAGGCTGGGGCACAGGACAGGAACGAGGCTGGGGCACAGGGCAGGAACGAGGCTGGGGCACAGGGCAGGAACGAGGCTGGGGCACAGGGAAGGAACGAGGCTGGGGCACAGGGAAGGAACGAGGCTGGGGCACAGGGAAGGAACGAGGCAGGGGCACAGGGAAGGAACGAGGCTGGGCTACAGGACAGGAACGAGGCTGGGGCACAGGGCAGGAACGAGGCTGGGGTACAGGGCAGGAACGAGGCTGGGGTACAGGGCAGGAACGAGGCAGGGGTACAGGGCAGGAACGGGGCTGGGTTCTGGCGGCAGGCGGCCGAAACTCCCTGGCAGGAACAGCCTTGGTGGTCTGGGTGCTGGGCGGCGCAACCTTCTTCGTCCGGGCGCAGGGCGGCACAACCTCAGGATGAGGCAGGGGCACAGGGCAGGATCGAGGCAGGGGCCCACGGCAGGACCGAGGCTGGAGTCGGGGTTCCGGCTGGGGCTGGAACCAGGACTTGGGGTGGGCCTTGAGCTGCAGGCTTCGGGGTCCACCAAAGGCCAGGCGGGTCCCTAGGAAAGGGTTGGGTGAACTCTCTGCTGGGTCCCATCTTGGTCTTAGCATTCTGTCACGACGTGAGGTGGGGTTGGACCCAAATGCAGGGGAGTACCGAGGCATAGCGAGGAACACAGGTTTAATTCTCAAAAACGGAACACAGACAGGGTACACTCAGGGACAAAGGGTAATGCTAAGACAAAGACTGGACACAAAGCAGGAACCTAAATACACAGAAACAAACAAGACACAGGTGAACACAATGAAACTAACGACAACTGAACGAGACGACAATGACAGGGAAACACTAGGGCAGGGCAAAACCAAAAACAATAGGGGGGCACGGCTGTGGCCGTGACAATATTGATACTACTGAAATAGGGAACATTAATAGACAGTAGTTAATGCGGGAGTTACCCAGAAAGCATGTCACTCTAATATGTTAACATGTATTATAGTTGGTACAGTATATAGCTTAATGGGCCAATTTTTATGTTATATACCTGGACATTGTATATTGACAGTGTGCGGAAAATCACAGCAAAAACCGTGCACCAGACTGCACCAATAGCTGGGTCCTCTGTTGGATGTACCCGTATTCCTGCAGGGTTTCTTCAGAGAGAAAGGTCCTCAGTCCCTCTGTGAGAAGAGGCTGCAGCTGATGGAGGAGCTCTGTCAGAAGCTTCCGGAAAGCGACCCGACCCACCCAACCCTGCAGGCAGCTACAAAGGCCTTCTCTGAGCTCAGGGAGGAGATAGACGGCACCCTGCTGAAATTGATGCAGAACCCTGACAAGTGGAAGGAATTCAACTCCAGGTACATTCACAATAAAATGCATTCATTTAGCAGACACTTTTATCTAAACAAACATACAGGGGAGTTGAACCTGCAACCTATAGATCAGCAGTCAGATGCTCCTGAGCTATATACCCATCCCTTATGTGTCATACAATTTGTATCTAAAGTTACAAACAAATTGTGCATACAGTGTAGAAAGTACAGCAGAAGTCAGAAGTTCATAGACCTAACAGTATTTTGGTGGTTAGAGGTAAGGACTTATAACTGGGTATAACTCAGTTTCAAGTATCTACTAAGTGAATACATTACAAACTGTTGCAAAATCACATATTTAGGAAAAGTTAAGAAAGCAGGGTCATGGAATTTTATTGAGTGCAAAAATATATATATTTCTCTTCACTGAGGTAAGATTATAAGCACTTATATCTAATACGTAACACATAATATCTTGGATAATCCCTTCATCATACTGTTGTTTTGATGAGGTTGGTTGGTTGACTGAGATGCCACTTCTCTGGCAGGTTCTCCGACCTCTCCTCCTGGCTGACGTCTAAGGAGAGCCTGCTCCGTCTCCTCAGGAGCCGAGCCAGCGACCCTAGCAAGTACGGCCAGGTCAAGTCCACCATCACGGTAAGCTGCCTCCTCAACCGGACATGACACCAAACAAACTACCTTTGCTGTAGTCGCCCCCCCCCCTCCCCGCTGAGCAACCTTGTTCTCACCCCGTCAGGAGCTGAGGAACGAGGCAGAGCTCCAGGAAGGGAACCTGGGCTGGCTCAGATCTCGTCTGGCCGTGCTCATCGAAGTGTGCACGGACATGGATGCCCAGAGGCAAGGAGGCGCCCTCGGCAAACTCTCCTCCGACTTCAAAGGCTTCCTGGCCTCTCTCTCTGAGGTAAGCACTGCCCGGGGAAGGGAATACCTTCAAGGTCTTTATTACTGTAACAACCCGTGTAAAGACTCTACAGTATGTCCACATATGATATAAATCAATATCAATATCAATCAAAATCAAAGGTTATATCTATTCATGAGTATTATAACCAAGGCTCTATTGGAAAACCAATACATTTCACCTACTGCAGCAAGATAGTAATGTATACCACTGATTGAGTAACATTGTAACCTGATCCCTGAATGCCCGCCATAAAACACAATGAGAGGTGGGATTCATAATGAGGCTACACCCTGGCTTCCACTCTCCGGCTGGACTTTTCTCTTCTTCCTATTTCATCGTCCAGTTTCCTCCTTCTGTCTCGAGGCCTCATCATCCCTCCTACCTGCCTCTAAGGTGATATTTCCTCCATCAGCCAGCTCTGTATTAAGGAGCTGTTGTTCTCCACCAGGCGGAGAAGGTGGTGCTGGCGGTGGGGGACTGTGTCCAGTTCAGGGAGGAGGTGCGGGCCACGCTGGAGGAGCTGGTCCAGGGACAGAAGGAGGCCCAGGCTGAGGTCACCAGGATCCTGGATGCGGAGACCGGGAGGGAGGCCCAGCAGATGCTGCTCACCCACCAGGTAGGACCACAACTCTTCCTCTTAGTTTCTTCTATGAAAAAAATGAGTTAATCATCGATTAAACCAAGTTTTTTCATGTTTTTTTCTTATTTGATATTATGATTTTATTAAATATACAATTACATTCAAGCATAAATAATTAAACACAGATGATCTAAGTATTTTTACTCCATAAATGTGAATATTTTAATTTCAGAACAGCAATGTATCCCTTTGTATAAAGCATAAAAAAAAGCAAATCAATAAAGCTATTTTTCGGAACAACTAGGTTTTGACTTACCCTCGTTCTGTGGTTGTGACGCTGCGTCTCTCTGTGTCCAGCAACTGCTGAAGCGCCTGAAGCTGCGCAGGAGGGATGTGCAGCAGCAGATCTCCAGGGGCCAGCAGCTACTGGCGGAGGAGGGCCTGGGAGACACCCTCCAGCAGGACCTGCAGAGTTTGGAGAGCACCCTCAGCAAGATGGAGCAGAGCATGGACTCTCAGGAGCAGGGCTTGGAGGTGCCCCATGTGCTCTGTCTCTGTCTGTCTCTCACTCTATGTCTCTGTCTCTCTCTCTTTGTGTCTCTGTCTGTCTCTCTCCGGGTCTTGTCTTTCTTTCATTCATTTTTTCACCTTTGTAAAGGGGTCCTTGTGGTGATGATAATGAGCTTCAGAACTCTCTGAAGGTTTCAATTATAGACATCAACCGCCATTGCTAAAGCCCTTTGTGACATGTACAATGTACAAAAATCTCAAAAAGGGTCATTTGTTACATAAGATCTGACCTTGAGTATTCCCATGTTTCTTTGAGGTCACACTGGCTGCCTGGCAGGAGTTTGAAAGCCACCAAACAGCAGTTCAGGAGTTCGTCAACAGAGCCCTCTCCGCCATGGAGAGAGACCTGAACTTCAGCAGCCCCGACAGCCTGGCAGCAGAACTGGACCAGGCCAGGGTCAGTCAGATCTAGGTTCACCTTAAGGTCAACCTATGTGTTATTGAGGGAGTCGTGATGGTCAGCCGTTGGCATTATGACAATACACACCGTTCCTTGACTCTAACCACTGAAATACTGTTAGAACTGTGTGCTTCTGATCCTTATTAGCTAAAGAAGATTAGCATTGTCGCTTTGGATAAACGTGTCTGCTAAATGAACCAAAAAACGGTACATAAATATCACAAAGCAGGTGTTGTGAAGAGTCTTGGGCACTCACTTGGATGCTGTGTGGTCCCTGCAGGTCCTTCTAAAGCAGAGTGAAGCAGAGGTGTCTCAAGTCAACACCCTGTTGAGGAGGGCCTCAGAAATCCAGCTGGGCCCCAACAACAGGACCAGGCTCAGGGAACAGGCCCGCTCCCTCAGCGAGCAGGTGGACAAGGTGGAGGCAGGCCTCAAGAAAGAGTAAGACCAACAGAACTAGGACAAGTGTACAGGGATGGGTTTACCTCAGCGGTTAGAGCATTTGATTGCAGACCAAGCGTTTGCAGGTTCAAATCCTCCACCTATGTATGTATTCATTGGTAAAACCAAACTCTTGATGCTGTTGCCTTTTCTTTTGAATGGTTACATGGAATCTTAAATGAACCCTGGTGTTTCCTAGTGTCAAGACTCTGGAGGAGATGAAAGCTCAGTGGTATCGGTTTGGCAGTGAGTTTGAAGCCTTCTCTTCCTGGATCTCTGAGAAGGAGAAAGAGCTGGAAGCGCTGAAGACCTCGACTGCTCCCCTGGAGCAGCAGATCAACATTGTGAAGGTACTGCACTGAACCTGCTGTGGCCCTGTAAAATTGAGCAGTTGCTTCTATAGAATTGACCCCATTTCTGTAATATTATGATAGAATGTGAGAAACAAAAATCCTCATTTACATTTGAATGATGACCTTGATGATTTCTTCGTCCTCTTTCTTGCCTTCTTCGTCCTTCTCTTCTTGTTCCCCCTCACCCTCCTCTTCCTTCCTCCCCTTCCTCTTATTCTTCCTCTTCCTCCTCCTTTACTTCCTTCCTCTTCCTCCTGTCCTGCCAGACTGTGGGCTCGGAGCTGGGAGAGCGTGCGGAGGTCCTGTCCCGCCTGGAGGCAGACTCCCAGGCCCTGGCCCAGTTTGTGTCGTCGGGGGAGGCCGCCCGCATCAGGGCCCGTCTGACCCAGATCGGCCGGTACTGGGAGGAGCTGAGGGAGAGCGTGGGGCAACTGGACGGACAGCTGCAGGAGAGCTCCTCACACCTGCAGAGGTTCCACAGCAGCCTGGAGGAGGTAGGGGAGGGCTGGGGGGCGGGAAGAGGGACTGCTTCCCTTCACTGGTTTCCTAGTTCGGGTGAAGCTCTGAGAAACTTTGATTGTGTGGATTCTGTTCTCAGGCGCAGACCGGTCTGTGCGATATGCAAGAGAAACTGGGTCAGCCTCTCAACACCTGCAGCTCCTCGTCGGATACCTACAAGACGCTTCAGAACCACATGGTACCCCCCCCTCTCTGGGTCTCTCTCACACCCTCTGTCTCTATATCCCACTATGTTCTTCTCTATCAATCATCTCTCGCAATTTCGCTCTTCTCTCTTCCTGTCTCCGTTGTTTTCTTTCCCTGGAAGCTAAAACACAGCATCCTAACCCACCCCCCCCCCCCCCACACCACACACACACACCCCAGCTCCGTATCCCTCTCCTGCTCCAGAGGTAGTTCTATGTGACTGACATGGTTGCTCTGCCATCCTCCAGGATGTGTCCCAGAGTCTGGAGAGGCTGAAGGCCTCCCTGCTATCCATGTCAGCTGTGGCTCGCAGGCTGGGTGACAGGCAGCAGGCAGACAGAGCCGTGGTGGAGCTCCACAAAAGCTACGATGTCAGCCTGAAGCAGGCCAAGGACAAGCAGACCACTCTGGAGAATCTACTGTCTCTCTGGCAAAAGTAGGTTGAACTATCTAAGAAAAACACATTGGCTTTACATCAGATAAGAAGACAACCTGTCTTGAAACTGTATTTTTTTTACGCTCAATACTGTTTTTCAGGTATGAAAAGGATCGCTCCAGCTTCCTGTCCTGCTTGGAGAGGAGTGAGTCCGTTTCTAAATCCGAAAGCCCTTTTCTACCTGCTGATAAAACCAAGCTGCACAGCGAGCTACAGGACCTGCAGGTACACTAAACCATGTCTTCTCAGCCGTCCCTGTACCTGGCCTACAAACAGTTCATATCCATATTCTCAGTGTTACAATACGTTATACATATCCTGGGCTCAGTGTCGCTGCCTTAACAATAACAATTGAACATACAGAGAATGTGACACATGTATGTATAACGTTCACACGTTCACACTTTCACACGTTCAAACAACGCAGCACACATGACGGCTGCTGGGGAACGCGGGTTACCGAGAGCTTCTTCTTGTTCTGCAGGGCATCCATTCTGAGTTGTTGTCCCTGGAGCCCCTCCACGCTGGCTTGGTGTCTCTGGGAGCGTCCCTCTACCCCTCCGCTCCCGACGAGAGAGGGGAGGAGCTCAGACAGGACCTGGAGCAGCTGCAGGCGAGGTGGAGCGCTCAGAAGGAGGCGATTCCTCGCAGGTCAGACCCCTGTTTTCTCCTCGGAGAATGTTGGAGAAATAGTTTGCTATTATCTCATGGAGACCTGATATCCTTGGCACTAGCTGTTGAAATACAGTTGGAATCTTCCTCCGCTCCCTGATTGTCTGGTGCACGTTATTGAAATGCTTTGATCATTCACTTTGGATAAAACTGTCTAAATCAATTCAAAATGAAATCTCCCGTTCTGTGCCGAATCTGAACCCAACTGTCATGTCTTGGCCTCCAGGATTAGTCGTCTTGAGAGCCACCTCTCCCAGGTGGAGGCGTTGGATCAGGACCTGGTGTCGTTCTCCCAGTGCAGTGAGAACCTCCTCTCGTCTCTGCACTCCGCCTCCCAGGTCAACACCGCTGCCCTGCAGCCTGCTGTCAACCAAGTGAAGGTACGAGTGTAGGAGTCTGGTGTTGACCAAGTGAAGGTACGTAGGAGTCTGGTGTTGACCAAGTTAAGGTAGGTAGGAGTCTGGTGTTGACCAAGTGAAGGTAGGTAGGAGTCTGGTGTTGACCAAGTGAAGGTAGGTAGGAGTCTGGTGTTGACAGTTCACTGTAAGGGAGCTACTGTGGAATTGGATGTAACATTTTAAGATTTAATAAGTGTTAAATTCATTTAGATTTTTATTTTCTTAATAATAATAGATAACAATAGCAATTGTATTCCTGTGTGTAATTGTATTCTTTCATTTAGAAAACATTACTATATTTGTGGTTAAAAGGTGTACAAAAGAGGGGAGTACATTAATGCTTATTGAACTCAAATGCTTTAGTCTACTATTTAGTTAAACAGGAAAAGGAGGCTAAGTGAATAAACTCGGTCACAGGGTCAGCATTTAAGTTGTAAAATTGATTTTAATTGTTTAATTTAATTGTAAAAAGGACTCAGGGCCCTACTCAGGCATTATATATCATATCATATATTGTCTCATTTGATATGATGTAAGTTGAGGGTTGAAGAGAACTGCAGTAACATCCACTATCCCCAACCCTAACCATCCACGCCTCCCGTGTGTTCCGTGACAGGTGGAGCTGGTGGCGCTGCAGCAGCAGAGCAGTGCGGCCCTGCAGCAGCAGACGGAGGGTCTGTGTGTCTCCTGCGACCCCAGCGACGCCCAGCTCCTCCGGGGCCGGCTGGACACCTCCCTGCAGCCCCACCAGGAGGCCCTGCAGCTGGCCCTGCTGCGCCTCGACTGCCTGGAGAAGCTGGAGGCCTTTCTCCAGACCCAGGGAGCCGCCACAGGGGTCCTGGGGGGCCTGAGGCACACGGTGGAGGGTGCAGGGAGCTGGGACCGGGGCCGGGTGGAGGAACTGCAGAGGGAGCTGGCCGCCGTCATCCCGGACATTAGCAACCTGGAGACCCGGGCCGTGGGGCTGGACAGCGGCCTGTGTAAGGCCCATCTCCACCTGAGTGCGGAGGAGGGGGCCCGGACGTCGTGTCGAGCGCTGGCCGACTCGGTGGGCGTGGAGCTGGACGCGGTGAGGAGCCTGCTGGGGAGCCGGCAGAGCGAGGCGGAGGCCCTGGGGGTGCTGTGGACCTCCTTCAGGCAGCGCAAGGAGCAGCTACTGAAGGCTGTGGAGGATATCGAGGAGAAGGCCGACCACCAGGGACTCAAGGAGCCCAGCACGGCCGCTCTGCAGCAGAGGTGAGCTCTGGCTCTATTGCTCCGTCTCCCAGACGCTATGACAGGAATAGACTGCCCACTTTTTTCCAGTGTGTATGGGTGGATGGGTTTGTTTGTGTGCATGTACGTGCTTGCAAGTGTATGTGTGTGAGCGTGTAAGTCCATGCTTGACACTATGTGGAAGCTTATGTGTGTGGCTGGGTTTGTGCATGTGTCAAATAGGTTTGTGTGTGTGTGTGCATACTTGCTTGTATGTGTTGTGGTATCATGAGAGGCTGGACCACTAAGCGGGGTGTAGGGCAGTGTGTCATAATCAGACAGAGCAGGCAAAAGTGTGTTCAAACAAAGAAACCGGTTTATTCACTGCAGTTTATTTACTGCATTCTGGGAGACGTAGTTCTTCAGTCAGCCATCTTGTGGCATAGTAGCCACTCCTGGAGAGAAACATAACTCCCCTCTACCACACGTCCTCTCGTGATGCCACAGTGTGTGAGTGTGTAAGTGTGTGTGGGTGTTACCTTGTATGTGTGTGTGTAGGATTGTGCATCTGATTGTGTGAGTGAACACAATTACAACCCAGTGACTCCCTCCCTCCCTCCCCCCCCTCAGGCTGCGCTTCTTCAGCCAGCTGGAGGATGAGCTCCAGTCCCATCAGCACGAGGAGAGGTGGCTAAGGGACAAGGGCGAGCAACTGGCCCAGAGAGACGCCGAGCTGGCTGGGGAGGTGCTCCGGGAGATCAGCCTCCTGCAGACCACCTGGGGGGACACCAAGAGACTCATCACCGACAGGTAAGCTCACCCAACTGGGACGTTGTGACAATGGGAGGAAGATTGCAAGACAGTTGTACAGGACAGTTGTCCTCCCAAAGTTTCTTCTCCGAGTTATTCCTTGTCTTCTGTGAGGATTTAGGTGCAGTTGTTAGGGCAAACGTGAAGCCCTCTGTGACATTGCTTGTAAAAAGGGCGACACAAATAAGATTTGATTTGATGCAGTTGTCTTGCAATTCGATAGCTCCTGAAAGCTGTAGATAGATAGAGTTTAGAGAGTGCGACTCAGCATGGTCGGTGTTCTCCAGACAGGAGCAGTGTGGCGTGCTGGTGGAGCTGATGAGAGAGTATCACAGCCTGAAGACCTCCATAAACAGTACGCTGGAGAGTGCCGAGGCCATGTCCGACATCAGCTCCGTCCTACAGGACCACGAGGAAACCAAGAGATCTCTCTCCAAGGTCAGAATCCACATCTTAGTTCTATCACAACATATACTAATTCTGTCCTGTCGTGTACTACCTTAGAGACAAGAGATGAGTCTTTTCAAAATGGTTGCTCTTCTTCCCCATGTTTTCCTCACCCTTTCCTGTCCAGCATGAAGCAGCAAAGATGGAGATGACCGTCCGACAGCGAGAGCTGGACCAGTTCTCCAGTAAGGGCAAACAGCTGCTCAGTGACTTGAAGAAGATTCCAGACTGTGAAGTCCAGCTGATGAAGAAGGACATGGAGACCCTAGTGGACCACTGGCTCGATGTGAGTGAGGATTGGCTAATACAGGGAGGGAGGACTTGTGGAAACAGCAGGGAGAAAAAGATGAGAAGAGAGGAGAGGGGATGAAGGGAAGGCGAGGGGGGGAGAGCGGAGGGGAGAAGATGAGATGAAAGGTAAGGTGAGGGGAGGAGATAAAGGAAAGGTGAGGGGATGGAGAGGAGATGAAGGGAAGGTGAGGGGGAGAGGAGCGGGTATCTGATACTGTATCTTAAATCTACTCTTGTCCGCAGGTATCTGAGAGGCTTGATGACAACATAGAGAGTCTGAGCCAGAGCCTGGCCGTGTGGGACGACGTGCAGAAGATCAGCGAGGAGATCGATGTCTGGACAAACAGCTCAGTGTTGGAGCTGAGTGAGAGCCTCAACAACTTGAACGACAGCCAGAAGATGTCCGCCAGGCTGGCAGCACTACAGGTAAGAGGGACCAGGTGACTTCAACGAGAAACAGGAAGATTTGCAGACTTAGGTCAAGCAAAAAAAAAGCAGGGTGTACCTGATTCGAATCACTTCACGGCAAAGATGTTACAGGGGTGGCAGTGGTGGAACCAAGCACACAACACAAATTCAGGAAATAATGAGGTATGGTCCAGGGGAGTATTTCAGGTAGCGGGTTTACTCGAAAACTTTTGGTCAGTTCCTCATGATAAAGTACTCGGTGAACCTAACCTGCTCGCTAGCAGGTTTTCCATGACAAACTGCGTTTCTACCTATCCCCTCCCACTTTCTGAATCTGATAGCTTTGGCAGACATGGGATATCCTTTACTGGTTCAGCCGACCAATCTCGAACAAATATTATTCGCTTAGTTGTACGCCGGGAGAGGATTTTAAGACTGCAATTCGATGAGCTTTAATTCCTTGATGAATACCTAAGTTAACGTTACCGTTTCCCATCACAATCTGTAATTTATTTTAGCAACATTCTCAGCCCTTACATCGCTAATGTTACACGCCGTTGACAATTATTGTAAACCAGAGTTAGAAAGCAAGAGGTGAAGAAGAAGGAGTAGGACAAGCCAGAGCTGAGAAGGTCTTAGGAGATCAAGAATCCACAGAACAATGCTTCACAATTCCTTTTATACCCAAGAACAACTAATCACACCACAATCTTGACCCTTACTTATCAACATACTATTAGCAATGCTACAGTAAGTTACACAATGATGTGTGAGAGGCTTCAAGTTGAGACTCCGTCCAGTAACTCTTTTACCATATAAGAGGTGGGGGCAGGTTGATGGTCTTACAAGATCAGCCTTTATTCTTCTGACCTAAGTTCACCATCTCTTGGTCAAAAATAGAAATTCAGCAAATTCAACAATTAGTATTCATATAGGCTATTGTGCCTACAATTAACATCACATGTGACCATGCATTCTCCTGTAACTGGTGTTCCAGTAAATCTTTTTCAAGATTAGCCTTTATTCTTGTAGCCTAAGTAGGCCTACACCATCTCTTGGTCAGTTTTGGGACTTTCTTCATGAGGTTTGTACAACTCATTTACTTGTAACTGGGAATACATGAGATTACATTTAATATCACAGTTCCACATGCAAAATTCACCTGCCATTTAATAAACATCTCACTGTATACAGCATCCATGCTCTGTTCAACAGGATCAGAATGTGTAAATCATTTTTTATATTCATTATTCTCATGATGTCAGTGTAACTGACAATTCCACTGAAGCCTGTAAATAAAAGTAGGCTACATGGGGAGAGAACTACCATAGCTACCATACATAATTATCTGCATCCATTTCTGCGTCAGCAGTTAATGTCTCTTCGTCATCTTAATCATCATCATCCTTTGATGAAAAGCATTCTGTTGGGGGAAACTGCTACTACAAGTTGAAATAGCTACCAATTGATATTTACTTTGTATCATGTCGAATATGATTAAAACCATATAGCCTAAGCAAAATATGCCTTAGGCCTACCTGTTCGTAGTATGTTTTTATATTTAATATAACATCGAACATGCTTTTTTATTAAGTCCACCACTTTGTCTCCTGTAATATTAACGGACAGTGGGGTTAAATGTTAAATGTATGGACTGGCTATTGCATTCAAATGTATGCATTACTCTGCAGCAATTGTCTCCCACGCCAATTGTATAGGCTATGCTGCTACAGCCGTGATGCTTTTTTCCGGAATATGTGCTCAGATTGACCATAAACACAAAATAAAACTTACGTCTAAAGTTTGGTGAAGTAGGACAACGTTTTTTGTCGTCGGGTGCCATGCTGGATCCTAGTATCGGAGTTCCATTAATGTTGGCTTTTAATAGTTCTCATGCCCGCGCTTAACTCAGAGTTGACGTACTCCAAGTTGTTAACAAATTCAAATCAGCTTTTCTGGAACTGAGTTTTGGGATTTTCCCATTTTAGAGTAACTCAACTAAGAGTTCAGGGTTAGGCTCAGAGTTTGCTAATCCCGCTACCTGGAATACCCCCCGATCACTACTGTTCAGACTCTGGCTCCAAATGACATCACAGAAACAAGAACAAGATGGCAGCACCCGTATAAACCCGGGATATTTTGGCATCATTTTTATACAATGGGAGGAAGCAGAGTTGTTGCCCCATGGTGCCAAGTATGACACAAATCACAGACACTTTGCTTACATTCAAATTGTATTTGACGAAGTTGAAGTTTGCTCAGTTGCATACTGTCAAACACTCTTAACCCCGGTAGTTTCATGAGTCCAGCAGCTTCTTGAGTGTCAGTCGGACCAGTCCCAGACCCTTCTGTTGGTCTGTTTTCCTCCCAGGTGGAGACTGAAGAGAAGCAGCAGCAGGTGCAGGACCTTCAGGGGAAGGTGTCAGACCTGCAGCGTCTGGGTGGTACTCAGGAGGTCCCTGTCAAGCTCCAGGTACCCTAACTCTAACCCCACAACACACTTTATGACAGAAGATTTGATTTCATGTTTTTAGTTTTGGTTTGATTTCCAATTCCAGTTCAATCTAATTGGTCTTGGTCAATTCCAGTAAAATCCATGAACTTTGCATTCAAATCCTTTGATTGAGTCTGTTTGTTTGCATGTTTGCACTGAGCATGTGCATGTTTCCCATCAGGTTCTGGAGGCGGACCTGAGGAAGAAGATCAGCAACGTGCAGAAGCTGCATGAGCAGGCCGGGGGAAACCTCAGGGACTTCAGCTCCCAGAG
Organism: Hypomesus transpacificus; assembly: GCF_021917145.1. NCBI lineage: Eukaryota > Metazoa > Chordata > Actinopteri > Osmeriformes > Osmeridae > Hypomesus > Hypomesus transpacificus. The sequence continues at coordinate 4,923,180 of NC_061062.1, forward strand.
GAAGCAGCTGGAGGACTTTATTTCCCAGATGTCCTCTTGGCTGAAGAGCATGGAGGAGTCCCTGGTGTCCTCGCCGGGCCAAACAGACCCAGAGGACATCTGCAGAGTGAGGGTGAGATGAGCTCAATGATCCCAAAGGAAATTCATGAACAAAGATCGACATTCACAAAGTGGATGTGCGTACAAAGGGATTTGGACACCAGTTGGTAGATATGGTGTGTTTAACATGGTTCTGTATTTACGGGTGGTGTGTTTAACATGGTTGGTGTATACGGGTGGTGTGCGGCCCTCAGGACCTCCAGAAGGAGCTGCAGAACCAGCAGGGCTCCATCGACTCCACCCGGGAGAGCCTCAACACCCTCTGCAGGAAGTACCCGTCTGAAGAGCTGGCCGGGCTGGGCTCCGCCCTCACCGACCTCATCAAGAGCTACGAGGCGGTGAACCAGCTGTCTGCCAGGACCCTGGGCTCCCTACAACACGTCCTGCAGCACCACTTCAACGGTGGGCAGATACGGGTGAAGGGGGTGGAGGGGGAGGCGGTTGCTGTAAGGATGCAGGGCTGGGTTAAGGTGTTTGCTCCATGTGGTGATGGCGTCCAATGAATTGGGTCGATTTCAATACAGAACAAAAGTAGTTCAAGTTATACTTTTCTCAATTTGAATGATATGAGAGTGCCAAAGTAATTTTAGTTTATTTTAACAGAATAGAACTGTTGAAGTTGTTCATTGATTTGCAATCCCAGAATTGATCGCCGGAATGTTATCTCCATAGTGTGATTGTGTAGAAACTGTTGTTTCTCTCAGTTGAAAGATGGTGCTATAGTCCCAATGTTATTTCTCTATTTTTCTTCATGTTGGAATATGGAATGTGTTGATGGTAGTACTGAAGATGAGAGTGACTTCTGCCCCGCTTCTCTGTAGAACTGGTGCAGGAGTTCCACCGCTGGCTGTCCAAGCAGAGAGAGATAGTGAAGGAGTGCTCCGACCGCTCAGGAGACATCCACACTGTGGAGCGCAAGCTGCAGAAGCTAAAGGTACAGACCACCGCCGGCGCACCGCTCAAATCCAGTCCACAGTCGCAGTCACCGCCGGTTCTGACCCCTGCAGACAGTCTGCACAGCTCATCTTACCATACATTTCCATTCCCATCCTCCAGGGGGCACTGGAGCGCGTGGAGGAGGGCGAGGTTCGCCTCACTCAGGTGTGTGAGGAAGGAGAGAAGCTCCTGCTCCACCTCCCCAAAGCCAGTGCGGCCCAGGTCCAGCTGCACCTCTCCTCCATCCAGCAGGACTGGGACGGCTTTGTGGAGCAGTGCCGCCTCAATCAGCAGATTCTGGAGGAGAGCGCCACCCAGATTAACGGGTGAGATTGAGACTCACAGCCCTGGCACGACCATGCAGATGGCTTGGGATGTTTGAGGTTGATGAGTTCATGGTTGACGTTGACGTGGGATGTTTAGTATGTCGTCATGACCATTGATCTTTGAGATCTTGGAGACCAGGGTATGTTCCTCTATCAAGGCCCCTGTGGGTGAGATAGGAGCATCACCAACACTGTGGTGTGTGTTGTCGTCACTGCGGTGCATGTGTGTGTATGCGTCTGCCCTGTGGTGGTGTAAGAATGGATCTGTCAGCAGGCAGGCCGGAAAGAGTCATGATAATTATAAAAAAGGGTTGACTTGGTTTTTATTCGCTTGGCGTCGGATCATTCCACCAATCCACAACAGAGTGGCGAGCATGATCAAGAAACATCTCTCTTCAGAGAGCTTAAATACAGTTGCTGGACATGTTCAAACATAGAATGCACAGAATCGCTTCCTGAACGGGTCTTCAGTGGTCAGTACACTGATACACTAGAACGTTCAGCAGGTGAAGTGGTCGTTAATTACATTCAAGTCCCAGTTTGTACATGTTTTGCCTTACTGTCTCCTAACTGTCTAAACTGTGTGCTATATTCTGCTCAGAGGGAGGCCTCGCTGTATGACCTCTTGACCTTACAGAGACTCAGGCTGTACATGTACACAGAAAATCTGCCTTACAGGTGGGTTTTTCAACACCATGGTGTGTGTGTGTGTCAGGTTTGAGAGCCGTCTGAAGAGGTTGAGGTGGTGGCTGGGGCGGACGGAGCAGCGATTGACCTCAGAGCTGCCGGAGGGGAAGCCCAGCGGGCCGGAGAGAGCCAGACTGGAGAGGGTGGACGAGGACCTGCAGGAGGTGCTCAGAGAGAGGTCTGGATCTCAGCTCTGAAGCTCAGTCCTGTGTGCTGTTATCTGCCTTAGGATAGCTGGGTTTTGTCATGCCAAATTTTTCAATCTAAACCTGTGGTCCTGCATATTCATATCTGCCATAGGATCGATGGCTTTTAGCCATCCTTTTATAAATATTATCCACTGAATGGAGATCATATTTCAGCAGTTTAATAGACACTATCTGGTGTAATAAAAAATGTTTACTGGTCAAAAAGTCTGGACTCATTAGCAAACATAAACCTAGAATGTTTGTATTTAGTTGCCAAAGTAATTTTAGTTTATTTTAACAGAATAGAACTGTTGAAGTTGTTAATTGATTTGCAATCCCAGAATTGATCCCCGGAATTTTATCTCCAAAGTGTGATTGTGTATAAACTGTTGTTTCTCTCAGCTGAAAGATGGTGCTATAGTTATTGGTTATTTATGAAATGGTTACTAGCTAATTTTAATCACCATGTCTTCATCCATCCAACCCTGTCTTACCAAACCCTCTGTCCACCCGTCTCTCCCGGCCAGGGACTGCTTTGAGCGCCTGTGCCAGGAGGCGCAGCTCCTGAACGAGGGTGGGCGCGGCGACGGCAGCGAGACGCGGGTGGCGGCCCAGCTGCAGTCCCAACACCAGGACCTGCTGCGGCGCGTCCGGGAAAGGCTGCGTGGCGCCCAGCTCACCCTGCAGGAGCAGCAGGCCTTCCAGGAGACCCTGCTGGCCACCTGGGCCTGGCTCAATGCCGCCAAGGACAGGCTGGCCTCGCTTAACAGCACGCTGGGGAACAAGGAGACGTTGGAGAAGAGGCTGGGCCTGGTGCAGGTCCGTTGACTGAAGGGTCGGGAGTGTGGTTGAGTTGGGGCTTGTCTTGAGATTTTTGCTTCTTCTGTTTGTGGTTACGCAAGTCATTGTTTCATCCTCTGCTCCTCTTTCGCATGTTTTCCTTTCTTCCGTCTTGACGTATTTCCCTACTCGTACTTCCCTTCCTCCCTCCTATGAACAGGACATCCTGCTGATGAAGGGCGAGGGCGAGGTGAAGCTGAACATGACCGTGGGGAAGGGCGAGCAGGTGCTGAAGCACCACAGCGAGGAGCGCCAGCAGGCCATTCGCTCCCAGCTGCAGAGCCTGAAAGACGCCTGGGCCAACATGCTTATGACCTCCATGAGCTGTCACAGGTAGGCCCGGCCACAGCCACCCTGTAGCACAGCTCCATCAGAGCTGCAGACCTGAAGCGGGTTATCTTATGAATTGAGTGGGGACTCAGGGGGCGTCAGACCCCATACAGTGTTTCCCACACATAGACTCATTTGTGGCGCTGCGCCACAGAATCAACACCGGCCGCCACATATTGCGTTTAGTAAAAAACAAAACAATGTTTTACTATTTAGGTTAAAACACGCAGCGTATTCGTTCAGCTTCATTTCTGCTCTCCCTCTGTCTCTCTGTCACTCACGCGTCTTTCTCACATACGCACACGTCACAACGTCAGAACACTTTAGCAACGATGCGTACATACGCTGTTCTTGTAAGATAGACAGCTATATCAGCGAGCCTTCAGCATTTGTGCCGTAGCTAAAGGTCTTGGAAAGTTGACGCTATTTTTCACTAGGTACCTACGAACATCTCTTAATCGAAGGTTCCCCTTCGTTCTTTTGGTGAGAAAAAGGAGCTACATACTAACCCCCCCCCCCCCCCCCCCCCCCCCCCCCCCCCCCCCCGCCACAAATAGATTTCTAATCTGTGGGAAACACTGCCATATAAGAGGAAGAATAGGGACGTGTGGGTGCTCACAGACAGCTTGTGTTTTCTCTGCTGGTGCCAGTGGACACACCGGCACACTGTGTTTACTCATGTTTACCTGTGTGTTTACCTGTGTGTTTACCCATGTTTACCTGTGTTTACTCATGTTTACCTATGTCTATACCTGTGTGTTTACCTGTGTGTTTACCCATGTTTACCTGTGTTTACTCATGTTTACCTATGTCTATACCTGTGTGTTTACCCATGTTTACCTGTGTTTACTCATGCTTACCTGTGTGTATACCTGTGTGTATACCTGTGTGTTTACCTGTGTGTTTACCCATGTTTACCTGTGTGTGACCTGGTGTGTTTACCTGTTGTCCCCTCAGCCGTCTGGAGTGGACGGTGACCCAGTGGAGCAGCTTCCTGGACAGCAGGAACCAGCTGCAGCAGTGGATGGAGACAGTGGAGCAGGATGTGGGAGTGGCCCTGGCCCAGCAGCCAGGGCTGAAGGAGAAGGCCTGTCTCCTGGAGCGCCTCAGGGCCGTGCTGGCCGATGTGGACGCCCATGGCGCCACGCTGGCCAGGTTGATGGAGAAGGCAGTGGAGCTTCACGAGAAGACCGAAGACCCGGTCTTTAGACCGGAGTCGAGGGCAGAGCTGAGCGCGCACTTTGTAGACATCACAGCCGTCGTCAAGGTAGGCTGCGGAAAACCAGGGGACTGTCATTAAGGCATTTTGTGTGTTTGGAAGTATAGTTGTGTTCGAGGCTGAGTTTCCCATGATTGATTCTGAGATCTTGTCCCATGATCCTTTGCTCCCAAGGCTAAGGTCCAGGCCATGGAGGACATTGTGTCAGAGCATGAGGAGTACCAGGAAGCTGTGAGAGACTTCAATGATTGGCTGACCTCCGCAAAGGAGGAGCTTCAGCGCTGGTCTGACCTATCAGGAGACTCAGCCTCCGTACAGAGGAAGCTCTCCAAAGTCTGGGTGAGGATGCATACATCAAATCCCGACAATCCATCCCTCTCACTGTGTGATGTTGAACGGGATATCATAAATCTCCATCTCCAAAGACAGAAACCTCTGCTTTGAGTCGTGGCTAGTGATGATAATGGATTCCTGTGTGACTTCCTCTGTGTCAGGAGCTGATTGAGTCTCGCGAGCGCGGCCGAGAAAGGCTGAGCCGGGTGCAGCGGGCAGGAGCGGCGGCCAGGGACCACACAGGCGCCGGGGGCTTCGAGGCCGTGGAGCGGGAGGAGTCAGCGCTACTGTCTTCCTGGGAGCAGTGGGAGCGTGGGGCGCTGCAGACGCGAGGCGCCCTGGAGACAGCACTCTCTCAGATCGCTTCCTCGGAGCAGGAATTCGGCAGCCTGGCTGCCCGGCTGGAGAAGGACCTGGGGGAGTTTGGCGGCCAGCTGAAGAAGCACCGCCTCAGGCTGGCCCAGGCCGAGGGGAAGAGCAGTCCAGAGGAGGCCGTGGAGGGCTGGCAGATAGCTAAGGTGAGGACCAGAACCCTGCACCTGCAGAGCACAGGAGATGGAACGGAGCAGCAGATTGACATCGGGAATGATTCCAATTTTGGCAAATGCTCTTATCTTGAAACGGCTTGAAGTGGCCAGTCGTCATGTATCCATTTGAGCAGACACGGATGTGGCTAGAAATGGCTTATGAGGATTGTTGGATTCTCCCACCCATTCTAAGGATTAGTACCAAAGCAACCACAAGATCGGTCCTTTTCCTCTCTGTTGAATTCTCCAGGATACTCTGGACGGGCTGGTGAAAGCAGAGCCCATGTCAGACAGCCTGAAGACCCAGCTGAACGACCTGTGCCGGTTCTCCAGAGACCTGGGCACTCAGTCAGAGAGGGTGTCCTCCCTCATCAAGGAATACAACAGGTGAGTGAGCTTCACGAAGCACCAGACACTCAAACTCAGGTAGGTTTGCAGATGAGGTGCTTCCTGTTTAAACATGGTTCTGTTGAAACGGGATCGTTTATAACTGTTGCTTTGTTGATTGTGATCAAAACTGTACATTTATAGTCCTTTGGAAGAAGTCACACCAATCTTTATCCCCTAAAACCAAAAATGTGTTAGTCCTTAGGTAGGAAGCATCACGTACAGGCGAGACATTATTATCTTCATAACCTCCTTGTAGCTTTGGTAGTATTTATAAAGGTATTTCATACCAATAAAGCAATAAAGAACTGATAAGCGAGATTGTTGAGTTCCCTAAGCTGATGTCCTAGTCTAGGTTTTGTTGCTGTCTTGAAGGTGCCTTGCTTGAACATTTTGCCTGATATTCACCCCCCCCCCCCTCCCATTCCTCTGCTGTGGCTCAGTCTGAGCCTCCAGGCCTCCAGGCAGTGCCAGAGCAAAGAGAAGGTTCTAGACCAGAGGTTCCGCTCTGCCTACCGAGACTTTCAGCAGTGGCTGGTCAACGCCAAGATTAACACGGCCAAGTCCTTCGACGTGCCACAGAACCTGAGCGAGGCCTCGTCCAGCCTGCAGAAGATCCAGGTATTCCACTGAGAGACAGAGAGAGATCCATTGGCTGTTTCACCACAGACAGACACAGAAAGCTCATCCAAAGCCCCTGTCTGTTGAGAAATGGACGGTTCCCCACAGTGAGTCTTCATTTCTTGGTTCCTCTGCAGGAGTTTGTGAGCGACAGGGAGCAGGGCCAGTCTAAACTAAACTCGGTGGTGGTCAGCGGTGAGCTGGTCAACAGTGTTGCAGTAAAGGACAGGGTGGAGGCTGTTCTCTCTAAAATCAGCAGTGCCAGAGAGGACTGGAAGACTCTCATGTCTAACCTTCACCAAAGAGAGACAGCTTTGCAGGTAAGATATCTGGACATGTCTTTACTCTCTGTCTATTTTATTATCTGGATATGTTATTAGACGTGACTAGTCAATTATCAGATACAATGTCCATTTGATCAAATATTATTCCGTTTGCGATGAAATGCGTGTGGAAAATCACGTTGGACTTTTTTGGTTCTAGAACCTTCAGTCTCAGATGAAGGACTTTGAGGCGAGCGCCGAGCCTCTCCAGGATTGGCTGAACGAGACGGAGGCCAGCGTGCAGGAGAGCAACGCCCGTCTCCATGACCTCACCGCCAAGAAGCAGGAGTTGTGCAAGCTGCAGGTAAAGTTTCCCCTTTGGGTAGAGAGAGACAGCTAAAAGCCGTCCACATCACCACCAGCCCCACCAGCACTGTCGAGAGGAAGCCCATTTCAGCCTTGTCTCAGGAAACGACGTTCTCTCATCCAGCTTGCAGCGCCGTGTCAGCGCTCGTCGCAACAGCTAACCGCTAATGTGCCGCCATCTTGTCCTGCTCATCTTTAAGGCTGTTAACGCTTCTGATCATTTAATGTTAAATAACTATTCACAATTTGAGGTTCTGTTAGGGTCTTTCAAACGCTCGCATTAAAACTCCCTGTCTGCAGTGTCCATAAATCTATTGATTATGCGTCATGATCCTGAATGCTGTTTCATGACCCTAACATTGACAGGGTCCCTTCCTCTCCCTCCCTCCCTCTTTCCCTCCCTCCATCCTTCCCTTTGTCCCTCCCTCCCTCTTTCTCTTCTTCCCTCTTTCCCTCCCTCCCTCTGTCCTCCCTTCCTCTGTCCTTCCCTCCCTCTGCTCCTCTCTCCCTCCCTCTCTCCCCTTCGCCACGCTGTCTTCCTAACCCCTGTGGTCTAACCGTCTGACGCCAACCGTCCCGTCTCCTTCTGGGTCTCTTTGTGTGTCTCTGTGTGTGCGTGTTTGTGTGTGCTTGCATGCATCTGTGGTAACCTGCTTGTGCTCTTCCAGTCTGCGCTCGAGGAGTTAGCCTCTCAGGAGGTTCAGCTGAGCAGGCTGAGAGAGAAGGCTCAGCGCCTGTGGGACGAGCACGCCGCCGGGAAAGGCTTTGTGCACCGTGTCTCCCAGCTGTCCGCTCAGTACCTAGCTTTAACCAACCTGACCAAGGTAACGTCTGCCTGCCCGCCCGCCTCTGTATGGCCCCTGGGCTGGGAGAGGAGGGCTCTGGCACTTGACTAGGTCTGTGTGGAGAAAGCCTTTGCTTTACGTTGTGTGATGTTAATGAACGTGCCAATTCGATCGTGCCTATTTTGTAGGTGTGGTGAATGTTGTGAGTTGTAACCTAACATGGTTTGTTCACTAATTATTAGCGTGATAGCTTTTCTTGTGTTCACTTGGCTATGACTGGTCTTACATTTCTCCGTAGTCGTTAGCCTAGTGTAGCTTTGTAGTGTTAGCATGGGTGGGTGCCTTTGGTGAGGTGTTCCTGGCAGCATGGTGAGGTGTTCCTGGCTTGAGACGAGTGAACGCATGCAGGGAGAATGTGCAGCGTTGACTGGGAATCTGACTTGTGTGGTTCCTCAGGAGAAGGCCTCCCGCATCGACCGCATCGTCACTGAGCACCAGCTCTTCTCCCAGGGGCTGAAGGAGCTGCAGAACTGGGTGGCAGATACAAGTCACATGCTGCAGACCTACTGCACCCCCACCGCTGACAAGAACGTTCTGGACAGCAGAATGATCAAGCTGGAGGTACGGGACACAGATGACAATTCGGCCGGGGACGTTGTTTTATGCTTAAAGATTAATTTTGATACATATTGGGACCACAGTGGATGTGCAGTCATGCTTTTAGACTCTCTTGTTGTTAATTTTGACATAAGAGATGCATTTCCAATGCACGGACTGACTGGGCCCTAACTGAAACAGAGATTCAGTGATACTGTACTGTAATAGTAACAGGGTTTTAGTACTGTGAACCAGACTGACCATCTTCTGTCTGGGCCCCCGCCAGGCCTTGTTGACCGCACGCCAGGAGAAGGAGATTCAGCTGAAAATGCTGGCCACCAGGGGGGAGTCTGTGCAGAGGAACACCTCAGCTGAGGGGGTCCCTGTGGTCCGGAAACACATCCAGGACCTGAAGGACTCATGGGATGGCCTGCTGTCTGCCTCCATCCAGTGCAAGAGGTCTGGATCCTTTCTGTCCTCTTCAAATCCATTGCTCGGAACCACTCTGAGAAGTGCAGTGTAATCACAATACAGGGATGCCATGTAGAACTCCAATGATATCTAGGAGAACACCAGTAATTGTGCTTACCCTCAGCAAGGCACCCTATTGTTATCTCACATATATAGTACTTATGTTCCCACCCTACCTAGGCCCACAGGGTTTTTATCTGCATTGAAATGGTTTCGGCGGCTTGCATAAGGCCTTTCTCACCCCGCCTTGGCCTTCTAGGAAAAATCGCACTAAATGATAAACAATAAATTGTCCTATCCTGTTACTACTGTCGCTACCAGCCAGTTAGCTAAATTCCATCGGCTTCAGCTCTAGACCCATAGGAGCTGATAGCTACAGAAAGCGAGCCAGTCACGTTTCCTTCTCGCTGAACAAACTTGTCTTGATTACTAGACAGCAGATCAATTGGAAATGCATCAAACCATATTTCCAGCAAACTTGTTATATTCTCCAGTTAAAAACAATACACTTCAAGTGTATTTACTTTTTGGAGGGGCATATTTTAAGTTGGCAGGTGGTAGCCTAATGTTTGAGCTGCGATCCAACTAAGATTCTGCTAGAGTGACAATGTGGTTTGTGTCAAAAAGGTTTCTTTTATTGATGGAATGCAATATGATGCCTAAAAATATTAGTTTAAAGGGAAAACTTACTAGGAAGTTTATATAGGCCTTGTTAAGGAAAGATTGTACACAAGATTGCCCAATTTCTTTGTCATAGTCAACCATGTCAGACTGTAACATCACCATTACCTCCTGCACTAAATATAATGAGTAAAGAACCATGTTTCCTGTCTACATTCAGTCAGTATTTAGTGGAAATTAGCAGCAACAAATGGATGTTTGCTTTTTATTATATGAAATCTTCATAATGTACAGACATAGTACACCCATACAGGCTTGTCTTTCTCCAAATATGAAGACATTTGATATTAGTTAAACAATAGGTTTGGTGGGGATAGAAAATAGGTGAAACTGCCCTTGCTGCAGTGGCCTCAAGCACTATCACAATTTCCCCAGCAAGTGTATCCTTTTAGTTCCAAGTAGAACTCCTGTCATTGAAAGTACAACTCCAGTTCTCCAAGCCATTCCAAGTGATGATGATTGTGTGGACTGAAGTGCTGTTCTGTCCATCTCTCTACAGCCAGCTGGAGGGTGCCCTCTCCCAGTGGACCAGCTACCAGGAGGACGTGCGCCAGTTTGTGGCCTGGGTGGAGCGGGTGGAGGACAGTCTCAACCCGACAGACAAACAGTGTCCAGAGATGAGGGACAAGACTTCCAACTTGGGCAAAGCCAAGGTATCAGATACATGCTGCAGGACAGCACACATGCCCGGACTGAGGGACTGACAGAGTATTTCAAAGTAGACTTCCTTTTACATTTGCATGGTGAATGGGCTCTTGGTCATCCACCAACACAATAAAATGGCCACGTTTGAAGCCTAAACAGCCTGTCAGTGAAGTGAACCCAGTGTTGTTGTGGTGTTAACTCAGCTGCTGCACGAGGAGGTGCTAAGCCACAGCAGCCTGCTGGAGACCATCACGGCTAAGAGTGCCAGCATGGCGGAGCACTATGTGGCCCAGCTGGAGCTGCAGGACCTGCAGGAGCGCTACAACACCGTCAGACACAGAGCCAAGGTACACAGGCTGCAGAGCAGCAGCACGTAGCAGCAGGAAAAGTGACGTTTTTTTTAATTATGCCATTAAGTAATTGGGGATTAGAACCTGCAACCTTTTGATCTTCGATTAATTGCTATACATATGCACACACAAACATACAGTATATAGTTATGTGTAGTTATAGTTTATATATCTGTTTATATGTAGGCTATACTTACTCCATCCTATAGATAAGGTGCACAGCAGGCAACCTGAAACAGAAATCATGTAATCTCCAACATACTCATAGGTAGCGTGTTTGTTCCTCCAGAGTGCGGTGGGAAAGGCAGAGGAGCTGGTTCAGGCTCACCAGGAGTACCAGAGGGGGCTGCAAGCGTTTGAGCAGTGGCTGGAGCAGGAGCAGGAGAAGCTGGGCTGCTACACCCAGCTGGAGGGGGAGTTGGAGACTCTGGAGGAGACGCTTCAGAAACTACAGGTCCCAACATATAGTATCTCTTTGTCTTCACTTACAGAAACAAAATTATGAAGGAACTATAAAGGAAAATGGTCTTTTTACCATTTTTACTGATAATAGGAAATACAAATAATGAATAAGAATAAAGCAAAAATTATAATATTTCTGCTTTCACATACAGGAATTAGGGATACTTTACACTTTTCTACCCTTTCATTGAAGTGAAAATACTCCATAAAAAACATTTGAAAGTATTTTAAGTAACATTTGAAATAATGTTAACTCAGGTATCCAGTGATCTATATTACCTATGCGTGGAGCTCCAAACATTGACAGGTTACATAATTTCCGTTCCCAGGAGCTGCAGAGACACTGCACAGAGGGCCAGGCCCTACTCAACAGCCTGGTGGTGAGCCGAGACCACGTTGTCCCTTGGGGGGCCCCCCAGATCGAGGACCGGACCCTGGAGACCCTGCAGCAGGACTGGAGGATGTACCAGGGCTGCCTTGGAGACACCAGGGCCCAGCTCAACAGCGCCCTGGCCAAGCTCAGGCAGATGGAACAGAAGTTCCAGCGCCTAGACAGCTGGCTCAAGGGCATGGAGACCAAGGGCCAGCTGCGCAGCCATCGCAGGTCTGACCGGGAGACCAAAGAGGCTCAGCTGCAGCTTATAAAGGTCAGCAGGGGGTCAGGAGACTGGGGGGGGGGAGGGTTGGGTCACAGCTAGATATTGAGATCTTGCTTTATCTTGTCCCTCTCTCTAGCTTTGTCCTTATTTCTTTTTCCGTCCCTCTCTTTCCCTCTCAATATCTACTCTTTCTCTCACTTATTTTTTAATGTCTTTCTCTCTCTATCTCTATCTCTCTCTATCCCTCTCTTTCTATCTTTTACCTCTCCCTCTCTCTCACATCCCTATTTTTTCTCGGTTAATGTCAATGCCTGACTCTCTATCTCCGTCTCCCCCTCCTCTTCCCTCTCTGCAGGGCTGGCAGGAGGAGGTGCAGGTGTACCAAGAGGAGATGGAGGGGCTGGGTGTGCTGGCTCGCCAGGTTCTGGATGAGACCCACATGAGCAGCCGTGTCAGCACCCGGGCCACCCAGCTCACCGCCCGCTACCACGCCCTGCTGCTGCACCTCCTGGTAGGGCCCACACACACACATGACCTGACACACACACAAACACTACCTGACACACACAGCTACACACACCCCCATACACTGATACACACACACACACTGACACTGTGACAGGGGTTCCGTTACTGGTCAGGCTAGCATATAGAAACCCACGTCTACGCGTCTATGAGCAACAAACTGATCTAAACCAGGCAAACCTAACACTCAACAGCACACACAACCTCTGACACGCACACACACATCTGTCAGTTGATATAAGCGGCCCTCTCCTCTCTTTCCTGACATGTTTCCCTCCTGTGTCCTGGTCTGTGTTGTAGGACACCATCAAACAGCTGCAGGAGGAGGTGTCCTGCATAGAGGAGGCCCACAGTGGCTTCAGCACCTTCTCTGACTGGCTGAGCGCCGCGCAGAACAGCTTCAAAGCTGTGGCTGTCAGCATCGATACGGTGGACCGCGTTGCCATGGAGAGAAAGATGAAGAAACTGGAGGTACTGAAATTAACGGACCATCTAAAACACCAAACATCATAAAACTGCAACAACAACAAAAAACCTCCTCAGCTCTTCTCAGTGTATAAAAGCAGCCTGACTCCCGTGTTCCTATCCCGTCTGTTTCTCAGGCCCTCCAGGCAGACATGGAGCAGGGCCACGGCTTCCTGAAGACCATGAGGGAGAAGACAGAACGAGCCATGGCCTTCCTGGAGGAACCCGAGGCCCTGAAGCTGAAAGAGGAGGTGGACGAGCGCCTCTCCCAGCTGGAGGGGCTGACGGCCACCCTGCGCGCCGAGCACAGCGCTCTGGAGAAATGCATCGCTCTCTCCAGAGACTTCCTGGACAAGTACAAGACCCAGGCCCAGTGGCTGGCAGAGACCAAGGCTCTGCTGGGCTGCTCCGTCGAGCCCAAGGCTGAGCTTTACCAGAAGAAAGCTCAGCTAGCCAAATACAGGGTAGCTCAATGGCTCCTTATAATACACAGTTTTATTTCATATAAGCTTTACATCCTTTACACAAAACAAAGGAAATACTTAAAAAGCTGTCGATTATTGTTGAATGTCACTGTCACTGGCTCACAAAGATACTCATTTCATAAACATTTGAATGGTGTCGTCATCTAGACTATCCAGCAGACTGTGCAGTCTCACGAGTCAGCGGTGAGGTCTGTGGTGGAGAAGGGAGAGGTTCTGCTGGAGACGGTCCACGATCCTACCATCAGCGACAACCTCAGCCGGCTGCAGACAGACTATCAAGACATCTGCACTGCAGCCAAGGTAGGTCTTACCACGGACCATGTTTTTGAATTTGGTTCGAATTCCAAAATGATAGTCTCGCTACGTCAGGTACATTCGGCTACATAGGCAGGTACATTCCAAAACAGACATTTTATAGCAAGCAGATTGTATTAATGTTGCCCTTTTTTATTCATGTAAGCAATGTCACAGAGGGCTTCACATACGCCCAAAAAACTGCACCTAAACCAATCTAAATATTGGTCTATATATTACCAGTGGTGGTCTCTACTCACGGAAGGCCTGTGGTCGTATTAGCCTACCTGACTGTTGTATCTGGATGGAGAGAGGTTGGAGATGGGGGGGTTGTTGTCGTGGGCCAGGCTCTAAGGAGGAGGTGGGGTGGTGTTGGGTTGCAGGCCCAGGTACAGAGCATGCAGGAGTGGCTGAAGGAGCACGAGAGCTACAACAGCGATCTGCAGGAGGTGGAGAAGTGGCTTCTACAGATGTCCAGCCGCCTGGTCACCTCTGACTCCATGCAGACCAGCAGTATGGAGATGGCCACCCAGCAGCTAGCCAGGCACAAGGTGACCGCTACCACCTGGGCTCACAAGGGGACAATGTCACGGGGGTGACCAATGACAATGAATGAAATGAATTGTTGGGCTGTTGCTTGGTGTGCCATGGTCCCATTTTGAACCCGTTTTGAGACTGTTTTGTCTCTGGGTATTTGCAGGCCATAATGGAGGAGATCGCCGGTTTTGAGGAGCGCTTGACAAGTCTGAAAGGGAAAGGTGAAGACCTGGTGGCCAGCGGCTCTGACCAAGTGCAGGCTAAGATCAGTCAGCAGGTCCAGGCCCACCTGCAGGGCACTAGACACAGTTACTCTGCCATCTGCAGCACCGCCCAACGCGTAAGTCGACATATAATCTGAAAGTAATAAATATATGTAAATAAAGGATTCATGCGGGGATTTGAACACACAGCCTCATCATGTGTACTCCAACACTGCACTATACCTATCCTCAGACACCATTATCTAACTGAGCATAGTCTTGAGCTCTCCTCTAACTTGCCTTGGCTGCGGTGTTGCGTGTGCGTGCTCCCTCAGGTGTACCAAAGCCTGGACAGGGAGCTGCAGAAGCATGTCAGTCACCAGGACACCCTACAGCAGTGTCAGGTCTGGCTCTCCACGGTGCACGAGGAGCTCCGGCTGCACGACCAGGCCCCCTCCGGCCTGCAGGAGGCGCTCAAGCAGGTACTGCGGAGCGCTGACCCGTCTCCATAGACGGACATTGGAATCAAGTGACACAATAATAATTGTCTCTCCATGACAATGAAGTGTGTTGTGGGTCTCTGTGCTCTGGAAATTCCAGCATTCCCGTTTCCATGGCGAAAACAAACACGCCATCTCTAACTTTGTCATTTCTGAGAAAACTGGGCTGTTAACTGTTGTTGACTTGAACTTACAACAATGTTTTTTATATTGCTGTGATATTAAATGATTTAGTGTACAGTTAGTCACTTAAAAAAAGGACAAGGTTAAAGATTTTACTTTGAGATCAGTTTTATGTGGTGCCTGATGGTTGAATCGTTCCTGGTGTCTGCTCAGGTGAAGCACTACCGCGCTCTCCAGGAGCAGGCCAGTACCTACCTGGACCTCGTGTGTTCTGTTTGCGATCTGGCTGATGATGCTGTGAGAGTCACCGCCGCAGACGTCCAGCGGGTCAAACTCACGGTGAGGGGCCCTGACCTTTCCATGACCTTTCAGTGACCTCTCTAACCCCCAGCGTCCTGTCTATCCAACACCCTTGAGCTAAAGTGATCCCTTATAAGAACCCTGGACCTTCTACTGTGTGTGCTGTCGCAGATCGAGGAGAGGATGTCGAGCTCCCAGGAGCTGTCGGAGGGCTGGAGGGAGATCAAGGAGCAGAAGCAGGAGCTGACGGCTCTCTTCCAGGACGTGGAGCAGCAGCTAGTCACCCTCTCCAGGCGACCTGCCGAGCTGGAGACCAAGATAGCCCACAACATGCTCACTCAGGCCAAGGTAGGACGCCCCACTGCTACCACACTCTTCGGTAACTCTTCAGATCCAGGCGCTTGTAGTAAGAGTTAGACCTAGCTAAGAGGTAGTGAGATCCCATTAAGTTAGTCTTATTACCCAGTCTACTTCCACACCTCCTTCTTCTACACCTCCAGTTGTCCACATCTTCACCACTTTCTTCATCTCCCATGTAATCTCAAAGCTTTGCGTGAGTGTCCGGATGGGCTGCATTTCTGCTGATGCTGCTACTCATTTCAGCATGTTGACTCCTAGATAATTATATATAATATAATTAATAATATAGATAATTACACTGAGTCCTTCTTCCTGTTTGTATTTCATTTACATTTGTTGGGGGCGTGGCCGACAGGAGTTCTGCCAGCAGCTGCAGTCCAAGCAGGGCACCCTGACCAGAATGACAGAGAGCGTGAGCAGGCTGAGCGGGGGTCAGGACTCCCCGGAGCACGCGGAGATCGGCCGACTCAGCCACTCCTGGCTGGAGCTGTGTCACCAGGCCAACAAGCTGCTGGACCAGAGACAGGAGGATGTGCGGAGGACTAAAGAGTACCAGGATTGCATCACGGCTATAGAGGCCCTGTTTGAACACGTGTCCAAGGAGTGGGACAATATGGCTAGGTGAGGTTCTCCAAAACATGTGATTAGTGTATTTGTGGGTATGTGGTTTATTGTGGTCATATTACATATTGGGTTTTGTAGTCATCGTACAGGCATGTTGTTATGGTAATGTGCGTGATGTATGTATACAGTTGCCTAGTTATCTAAGAATGTCATGGAGGCCATGCATCGTTTGTGTTTGTTTATATGTTCTTGTGTTGGTTTCTCCCCAGAACGGATGCTGAAAGTACCTCGGAACACCTGAAGGCCCTCAGGAAGCTGGCCGTGACTCTGGAGGACCAGCGAGGCACCCTGGAGGACCTGAAAGACCAGAGACAGAAGGTCATCCATCATCTAAACCTGGATGACAAGGAGCTGGTCAAAGAACAGATCAGCCACTTTGAGCAGCGCTGGACCCAGCTGCAGAGCCTCATCAAGAGGAAGATCCAGGACTCGGTGGTGACCCTGGAGGATATGGGCCAGGTGGAGGCCCGTCTGAGGGAGGCCCGCGAGTGGGTGGAGGAGCAGCAGCCGGCCCTCTCCGAGGCCATGAAGATGAGCCCCCCTCCGGAGCTGGCTCAGAGCTTCCTGTTCGACCACCTGAGCATCTGCAGCGAGCTGGAGGCCAAACAGCTGCTGCTGGCCCAGGCCACGGCCGACGCCGACCGCGTGCTGGCCCACCTGGGGCTGAACGAGCGCCAGCGGCTCCAAAGGCTCATCGCTGACACCCAGGCCGAGGTGGAGTCCCTGAGTGTGAAGGTAGCCCAGCGCCGGAAGCACCTCAGCAAGGCGTTCACGGAGCGCTCGCAGTTCCTCGTGGCAGTCGGCCAGTCCATCGCCTGGGTCCAGCAGAATGAGAAGAAGGTCCAGGCGGAGGAGTACATTGCCCTGCTGCCCGATGACCTGGCGAAGCAGGTAAGGACCTGCAGGAACATCCAGAGCAGCCTGAAGGCCTACCAGAGCGAGCTGACCTCCCTGTGGTCCCAGGGCCGTGACCTGATGAGGGACGCCACCGCGGACGAGAAGGTCGAGTTGCTCTCCAAGCTCCAGGAGCTGCAGTGCATCTTTGAGAAGGCTCTGCAGAGGTGCGGCCAGAGGCTGCAGGAGCTGGAGAAGGTGCTCATCTCTAGAAAGTACTTCAAGGCCGACATGGAGAAGACATGTCAATGGCTGAAGCAAGCGGATATTGTGACCTTCCCTGAGATCAATTTAATGAACGGAGACGCAGAGTTGACCGTGCAGCTAGCAAAGTACCAGCAGATCATAGAGCAGGCAATGGAGTACGAGAATCTTCTTCTCACAGTCCAGAGGGCAGGCCAGGAGATCCTGCCCACCCTGAACGAAGTGGACCACTGCTACCTGGATGAGAAGCTCAACGTTCTCCCTCAGCAGTACAACGGCATACTGGCCCTGGCCAAAGAGAAACAAGACAAGATCCAGCAGGCCATTCTAGCGCGCAAGGAGTACGCCTCTTTCATAGACGTGACCCACAAGGCCCTGAAAGAGCTGGAGGATCAGTTCCACTCCCTGGGGAACCAGCCCGTTGGCCTACAGACAGAGGAGGTGGTCAGCTTGCAGCACGACTACAAAACAATCCAGGAGGATTTGAGCAACCTCGGCCGGGCTGTCAGCGAGCTGAACCAGAAGAAGGAAGGCTTCCGTAGCACCGGCCAGCCCTGGAGGCCCGAGATGATGACCCAGCTGGTGAGCCTTTACAACGGCCTGAAGAGGCTCATCGAGCAAAAGGTGGAGCACCTGGAGGACACCCTAGAGTCCTTCGAGGACCACAAGGCCATGGCCAAGCAGGTGGACTCTGAGCTGAAGGCCACCAAGGAGCAGCTGGTCAAAGTGAACGCCGAGACCCAGTCGGCCGAGGAGAGGCTGAAGAACTACCACGCCCTGGCCGGGAGCCTCCAGAGCGCCAACTCCCACCTGTCCAGGCTGATGGAGCAGATGGACAGCCTGGTTCCTCATGTGGAGCAGGCGGCCCACGAGGCTTCCAGGGACCAGGTGGTCCTCTGGCAGGACGAGCTGCTCTCCCTGCAGTCGGCGGTGGGAGAGCTGATCGAGGAGTGCGAGAACCGCTTCGTCCAGAGCAAGGACTTTGAGACGGAGGTGAAGAGGACCCTGGACTGGCTGCAGCAGGTCAGGGACGAGCTCGGCTGTGCGGTGATCGTGGACGTGAGGGTGGAGAAGGTCCAGGAGGAGATCAGGAAGCAGCAGATCATGCAGGAGGAGATCCAGTCCAGACTGAGGATCGTGGCCGCCCTCAGCAGCAGGGAGAAGCAGAAGTACACCAGTGCCAACGAGCTCGTCCCCGCCCATGTTGACCTCAGCCTGGAGGAGATGGCCAAGCTGCAGGCGGACGTCCAACAAGCTCTGAGCTCCAAACAGGTGAGATCTTCTCACCAAAAAAATCAATATATTGCCGAACTATACTAGATTGTATTAGAAGTATACATTCCAAACACTTCAAGATTTTTCTCAAAGTTTCTCAAAAATAAAAAAAATATACACATACTTTGCCACCTATCTCCACCCGTCTCTCCAGATCACCCTAGAGGAAGCCCTGTCGCTGTGCCAGAAGTACCACTTCAGGATGCAGTCCGCCTGCGAGTGGCTGGAGGACGCTGTGGCCTTCCTGCAGCAGGCCAGCCTGGGGGTGGACGTGGAGAACTACGAGGAGTGCCTCCGCCAGCAGGACGACATCATGGCCACCGAGCAGGAGTTCCTGGCCCACCTGAGGGAGCTGGAAGCCCTGCCGCCCCAGCTGGATAGCCTGGTGAACCCCACGGCCAGGCAGCAGATCCGCCTCAGCGTGGAGTCGGCCCAGCAGAGGGGCGTGGAGGTCCGCGACCAGCTGCAGTGTCACCATGACGTCCTGCACAGGTAGGACCACGTTGGAGAGAGAGACGGAAGAGGGAGAGAGACATAGTAGGGACAGTTTTATAAAAAACATTACTCTACAAACGAATTTGGTACTTGATTCCACTCGTAGTTGTGAAGGTTAAGTTCAGACTGTGGTAGTCTCCTGCATTGTCCCCTGCCATTCTCATGTAATTATGACTTTACTTTGTGACAACCTATTATTCCATTCAATATGCTGCATGTTATTAAGTTAACAGGGTCTTTGCACAAAAACACTTGTGTTAAAGTTAGCTATATAGCTAAGTTACATCTACAGTCCTTGGGTAGGAAGATTTCAAACAATAAAAAACGTCGGAAGGTCAGAAAACAGTTGGCTCCAAGTCACGATCAGTGCCTACGTTGACTGGTTTGTGTTGAGCCATGTTTTCAGCGTTGTGTCTTCCTCAGCTGTGTGGCCCAGTGGCAGTCCTACCAGGACGCCAGGCAGACCGTCATAGAGCTGATGAACGAGGCGGAGAAGAAGCTGACAGAGTTCTCCACCGCTAAAGCCGCCACCAGCCAGGAAGCAGAGGACAGGCTGCGCACTCACAGGGTACTCACCGCCACAGGGAGCATGTTTCCGGTCGAACTTCTGTTGATAAAGACGTGGACGTTTATAATAGTCACAGTTTTGGTTCATTACTCCTGGAGTACTCCCTCCTCCCTCTTACAGTATCAAGTTTCACTAATGTGATAGCCTGTCGGGCTGCTTTGTGTCATAACACTTTGGGTAACTAGTTAACACTTCACTCACGCAATCCATGTTTAACCGTAAACCAAACTCAGACAAAAGCCAATTGGACTGTAGGTACAGTAATGCTCATTCCCTGCTAATACCCCCCCCCCCCCCCCCCCCCAGTCCCTGGTCTCCATGGTGAACAGCTTCCAGGAGAAGCTGACGGAGCTGGAGGAGCAGGCGTCCCAGCTGGAGCTGGTGGGGAGCGACGCCAGCAAGGCCACCATCAGCCGCTCCATGACCACGGTGTGGCAGCGCTGGACCCGGCTGCGCAGCGTGGCGCGCGGCCAGGAGAGGGTGCTGGAGGACACGGCGCAGGAGTGGAGGACCTTCCAAGAGAAGGTTCACAGGAAGCGGGAACACACTCAAAATGTCTAGGCTCAGTTAATCCATAAGAAATAGCACGCAGTACCATACAATGTAGCACAAGAATCAACCCCTTCAGATATCACAAAAAACACTCAAATAAAGACTGGAATAAGTAAACATATGTTAGACTTTGCATGTATAGTTTCTCACATACGTTTTCAATAAAAATTCAAATTCAGCGGTTTGGTAAACACTGCATGTTCCCTTCTCTGCCTGCGACAGATGGTGAAGCTGGGCTCGGTCTCGGACGAGCTCCGGAGCCGCGTCCCGGACTGCGCGGTGGAGAAGGCGTCCAAGGCGGCGCTGCAGGCGGTCCTGGAGCAGCACGAGGCCCTGAGCCAGGACGCGGAGCGCGAGCTGTCCTCCCTCACCTTGCTGAGGCAGTACGCCGTCAGCCTGCTGAGGGATGTGGAGGCGCCCTCGCCCGCCGCCGACCAGGACGAGCTGCCCAGCCTGCAGGAGATCAGGGCCCTGCACGACCAGCTTGAGAGGTACTGTACACAGCCTGGCCCACGCAGGTCCTCCTGGAGAAGTTCAACAAAAACGAGCAATAACGACGCCGTAGTTTGAAAGTAAATTAGCACCCGAAAGGTGCTTATGTTCATGTTGGGTTCTCGCCTTAGAAAGTTGACCAGAAATAAAATGTTAAATCAAGTGAAGCGGTGCAGTCTTCTGACACTGTAAATCTGTATGTGAAATCTGTTGACTGTGTTCACAATTTCATGCGAAACATACCTGTTGGTTCCTGTGTCGCCTCCTCAGCGTCCTGGTCCAGTCCCGGACCAGACGCTCGCAGGCCGCCCAGGAGCTCAGGGACAGGGAGGGGGTGGAGAAGGACCTGAGCGCGGTGAAGGCCTGGATCCAGGAGACCAGGGAGCTGCTCCTCAACCCCACCCCAGACATTGACTCCCTGTTGCAGGAGCTGGAGGTGATTAGCCAGCCCTGCCAAAACAGCGATAACCACATGCAAATAACCAATAACCTCCATGTTTACATACATTGATACTCATGAAGCTTGTGGCTCAACAACATGTTGCTGTTGAAAGGAAGAGGAATATGGAGGCGTAATAGTGGTCTATAACAGTAATCTATTGTACAAAAGTACTGTATGATAGAACATACTGTAATATACAATCACACAATAAAATATACAGTCTACGTTAATAGTCTGTGTTGTTTACAGGTTGTGCACGGCGACGTGATCCACTATCGTCAGAATGTCGACAAGATTGCCGAGCAGCAGCAGAGCAAGTACCTAGACCTGTTCACCATCCTGCCCTCGGAGATCTCCATGCAGCTGGCCGAGGTCTCCCTGGCTCTGGGCGCCATCGAGGACCAGGTAGGCTGCCTCTCTGGGACCACGCTAACACTCAAGTTCACATTTAGTGAACATTTAGCTGACAAAGTACATGGAATCTTGAATGTGAGGTACAGATTTTTTAATATGATTGCATGATTGCAAGTTGATGTGTGTGTGCACATGCCAAAGGTTCTATCCAAAGAGAGAGAGATTCAGAAGACCCGAGATATAAAGGAGGACTTCAGCTCCAGGATCCATGACGTGTCAGAGAAACTGAAGGGCATCTCCAGCCAGCTCCAAGACAAAGCTACCGATGTTGATCATGCCAGAGACGAGACCAAGGTGGGTTGGAACTGATATTCGACAAGCAGTTATTTTCTGTCTCCCGCCTGTTGAGCTTTTTCAGGTTATAAAACTATTACTTTCAGCATTTCAATTCCCTCAGCAGACCCTTTTATCCACAGCGTTGCGGAAACGCTTCTAAACGCTTCTAACCTCCTCCTTAGAGTCTGTGTTCGGACCTGGACAGCTGTGGTCGGACCCTCTCAGAACTGGACGGTGCCGTTCAGGAGTTCGGCCGAAGGAACCCCTTTCTGGCTAAGCAGCTGAGTGACGCCATCTCCAAGCTGCGTGACATCCATCACCACACTGCCAGGCTAGCGGAGTGTCGTACCATCTGGCTCAAAAAGGTCATCATCTAACATCAGCAATGTTATTGACCGTCAGAATCTAACATCAGAAAAGTCAATGACCGTCGGAAACTAACATAAGAAATGTTAATGACAGTCAGAATCTAACATCAGAAATGTCTGAAAAAACTGATGACTTGTCATCCTTACAATGAGGCTAAATGAGTAAGCCCTAAACCTTACTCTCTGGTGGACTGTTGGTGTTGCCATTGTGATGATGTAAAAGGTGCTATTTATACTGCATCACCCGTGAATCACATTGTATAGTTGGTTGTTAGCGCTGTTTTTCTGGTCTGTGGTCCCACGCCTCCTTCCTTATCTCGGCTCTGCAGGCTGGGGCCCATTTAGACGAGTACAATGAGATGCTGGAGTTCATCGTGAGGTGGTCAGAGAAGGCCAGGAGCCTGGCCAGGGCCAACATCATCTGGAACTCCTCAGCTCACCTGCAGGAACAGATACAGATGTACCAGGTGGGTAGGATCTTCAACCAGACAGGAAGTTAAATACCCTCAATTGAAGATACAGTGCCTGGTGTCCTGCTGTAAGACTGTTTTTGCTGTAAGACTGTTCTGCTGTAAGACAATTCTGGTGTAAGACTGTTGTCCTGTAAGGCTGTTCTGCTATTAGACTGTTCTGCTGTAAGACTGTTCTGCTGTAAGACAGTTGTCCTGTAAGACTGTTCTGCTGTAAGACTGTTCTGCTGTAAGACCGTTGTCCCCCTGTGAGACTTGAAGTCCTGCTGTGAGACTGTTGTCCTGCCGTAAGCAGCTGTCCCCCTCCTGTCCTGCAGTCTGTGCTAAGAGAATCCCGGGAACTCCACGGAGACCTGCAGAGCATGGGGGAGAAGGTGGAGCTGCTGTCGGAGGTGCTGCAGGTGGAGGCCATGAGCCAGCAGGTGTGTGACCTCAGCCGTCAGACGGAGGAGCTGCAGCAGAACGTCAGGACTCGCCTGCAGAGCCTGGAGGACGCTGCTGAGGTACAGAGGAAGTGGGATGAACACTGCTTTGATTCATCAGTTCTCAGGCTACACACATTTATGAATTCACTCTCAAACCTTTGGTATTAACTTTAGTGGTTGGTTTTAATAATTTGATATGCCTATAAATTACACTACTGACCATAATCTGTAGAAAAAAACCTTTAAAGGACTGCTGGTTTGATGAGTTTTTATCCTTCACCTGACATATGAATACCCTGACAAGTCAGGTCTGATAAGTCGTCTATGTGCTGTTTCCTCAGAGCATGGAGGCTCTGGAGTACGAGGTAAAGGCCTTGCATGTGGCTCTGGACCAGGTCCAGGCCACCCTGACCTCCCCTGAGCTGGCCAGGCAGAACCTGAGAGAGCAGCTGGCCCAAAGACAGGTAAGGTCATCACCATCACCTGGAAGAAACACAGTTTGCATCTGTATTGCACACTTGTTGCTAGCTGTGGAGAAGGTAACATCCTGAACTTCATCCCTGAAAGATCAAATATGAAGGTATAATAATAACTCCCAATCTGGTGAGCTACCTATGGTAGGTTCCTGTTCAAATCTCAAATCTTAGTAATAACTAACCTGATGTAAAGCATCAACCAGTGAATTATTATGCTGGTTCAGAGCATACATGTCCCTCTATGTTTCCCAGCGCCTGCTGTCAGAGATGGAGAGCTTCAAGCAGCAGGTGCAGGCGGTGCAGCTGTGCCAGAGTGCCCTGCGCGTCCCAGAGGAGGTGATGCCCAACCTGGCCATCTGTCGCACGGCACTGGGCCTGCAGCAGGAGGCCAGCCAGCTGCAGCACGTCGCCATACAGCAGTGCAACATCCTACAGGTAGGGGGCGGCCCTTTGGGTCAACACGTCACGCTGCAATTCGCTACATAAGCTCATCCGATGATGTGATTGGTTGGTTGTCTGGTGTCCAGGAAGCGGTGGTGCAGTACGAGCAGTATGAACAGGAAGTGAAGCACCTGCAGGGGCTGATTGAGGACGCTCACAGGGTCATCCAGGACCGGCCCATCGCCACCAGCAACATCCAGGAGCTGCAGGCCCAGATCCTCCACCATGAGGTGCTGTCAGCACAGAACAGTCCACCGTAGCACAAGTATAGGACAGAACAGTTAGCATAATATAGATGTAGCATATCACAGTTAGCATGACACAGACATAGCACAGAACAGTAAGCATAGCATAGAAATAGAACATCACTGTTACCATAACACAATGCACAGAACAGTTAGCAAAGCACAGACATAGTACAGCAAGCATAGATGAAGATTATGAAAACGTTAAGCCATTCTTTCCTAGATTCTCTATGTGGTAGTCACATATGACAACTAGTTCTTTGAAACTGAACTCAATGGCTGGGTCTTCTGGCTGTCTTGGGGGCGTTCTTTGGTTCAGGAGCTGGCCCAGAAGATCAAAGGATACCAGGAGCAGATAGCCTCCCTGAACTCGAAGTGTAAGATGCTGGCCGTGAAGGCCAAACACGCCACCACGCTGCTGGCTGTGAGCGACGCCGAGGGGCTCTCCGAGGGGCTGGAGGAGACGGATGGAGAACAAACCTCCAGGAAACAATCCGGCCCCTCTGTCATGGTGAGAGGCCGCCTGTGCACTACAGCACGCTTGCTTGGTGAATAACCCCCCAAATGTGTGTGTGATTTGGTACGAATGGGTTATTCATGAATAGGGGTTCCTTTGTTTCGGTTTCCTGTCGAACTTGCTGTTGCATGGGTTTACCCTAACCCTAACCCATGGGTTTGTCAGGTGACTGCTGGCCGCTGTCACACTCTTCTGTCCCCTGTGACTGAGGAGTCTGGGGAGGAGGGGGCCAGCAGTGAGGTCTCCTCTCCTCCCACCTGTCGCTCCCCCATGGCTAGTACTGACGCTTCGCTAAGCAAGGTTTGACCTTCTGGGCACTCTCTCGCTCTTTCTCTATCTCCTTCCTTCCTCTGACTCTAATCTACTGACAGCATGAGTGCTATCAAATCTACATGGGGACAATAATCCAAATAAACCCTTACTGTATCTTTGCCCATTGCTCCTAACATTGACGTGCATAAACAAATCTACACTCACTGCATCCTGTGGAGGGCCATTGCTCACTTGTCTCCTGCCTGTTTTAGATGGGCATGGGGAGAGCCACCCTGACAAGAGCTCCCATTCAGGAGTTGTACGACCCGACGTTTGAGTCCGTGGCCAACCTAGATGACCTCCAGCGCTCCTGGGAGACCCTGAAGAATGTGGTGAGCCACCTTGACCCCGTGCTCGGTCCTCACGCCGTCTCCGAGGAGCAACACCGTTCCCAACGCGGTGTATTTAACACGCCGAGAAGGACAACTGGAAAGCTATTTATGTAGCAGACTGGAATCACCAATCTGTCACACCCAGCCTACAACGATCGCCCTTAATTGTGTGCTGCGCTTACCGTGTGCAGTATTTGGACGCTCCATGAATCCAAGTTCTGTGAACCTCGTGGCGTTAATTAATACTGGTCCCGTCCATGTCTCTCCAGATCAGCGAGAAGCAGCGGACCCTGTACGAGGCCCTGGAGAAGCAGCAGCGCTACCAGGGCTCCCTGCAGTCCATCTCCTCCCAGATGGAGAGCCTGGAGGCCAGGCTCAGCCTGCCGCTGCGGGGCGACGCCACCCCCGACGGCCACATGGACGACCATTGGGTGAGGCAGAAAGGGCAGTGGCCTCAGAGCCTTCATGTGCCGGGTTGTCACTGAGAGCTAGGCTCTAGTGCGAGTTGGCATTCGTCGATCTCGGTCACACAATGCAGTGAGCAAAGGGAGAGGATCTCAGAACCTCCATTGATGGGGAAAAAATGCAGGGCCCTAAAGTCGCGTGACAAGTGAACGGCCGAGCTTGACGCTCCTGACTGTGCTTGTCTCCGCCAGGCCATGCTGGAGGACATCCACAGGCTCCAGGAGGAGATCAACGGGCTGCAGTCCAGCTTCGCAGACGAGCTGGACGCCGTGGACCCGGCTGAGGGGCTAGCCATGCAGTCCTCCCTCACAGTCCTGGCCGAGAGGATGGCCACCATCCACATGAAGGCCACAGGGAGGAGGCAGCTGCTGGAGGTAATGCTGGATTGGGGTCTGGTGGTCTCCAACCCTCCCTGTAGGTTAACACTCCAACCCTGCTGTGTCTATAAAATAGTGACAAGTAGCAACCATACTCTTCCCAATCCTTTCTGTCAGTGGCACCAGTCAGTCCACCATTACTCTTCAACTTTTAAAATAAGTCTTGAAACGGATAGAAATTAGAATGATTTATCCGGCATGTTCAGGAGCGTGTGAGCGACCGTCTGGAAAAGCAGCATCGAGAGGAGGCCCTGCAGCGCTACCTGAGCCAGGCCGACGAGCTGGACCAGTGGCTGAGCAATGCTCGCTTCTCCCTCGGCCCCATCCTGGAGCCCGGCGCGCAGGACGAGGACCTGGCTGAACAGCTGGTAGACTGCCAGGTTAGAGCACCCCCTACTGGCTGCTTGGTCGCATTATGTTATTCCTTATTAAACTATTCTGAATGTATTATTGGTTAAGTAATAATTTAATATCTTTACTTGACCATCAGTGTATGCTTCTTATCAATATCTAAGAAATAATTTGTAGATTATTTGTTGTTTATACATATGCCGTCAAGTATACCTCAGTTATTAGCCTTAGAAATGTAAATATTTAGCTCCCATCTAATCCACAATGTTTCATCACCCTCTGATATGGATAGTTGGAGGGGGTGTGTGGAGGTAAAGTGAGATGGAGAAGGGTGGTGGAGCAGGGGGGCTGGGGTGGGCGGTGGGCCGTAAACAAGCGTATTAGCAGAGTTAGGAGTGCGTTCTGACGGTTGCCGGTCTTAAGCGGCTGTAGCACTGGTCTTAAGCAGATTATGCAGATGTCATCCCTTGCCTGCTGTGGGCAGCCTCATCAGTGGCAGTGTCCCTGAGGCGATTAGCAGATCCCGCTGCAGGGATTGGTGGGGGAAGAGGGGGTGGAGGAGCAGCCTGGTGGAATACCCAAACAGGAAATAACCCCATGTGACCGGAGGGGCGGGGCTTGAGGGCAAGGTTTGGAGGTGGAGCGCTGGAAGGGGGACGTACCTGGGGTGACGGAACAGATCACAGCGTATGGCTCTTATCTGACCTGGTGGAGGAACAACGTTCGTGCTGATACAATCCTGGGAGCGTTGGCTATGAAGCCTGTATGCTAGGACTTGGGGGTTTATCTGGCAGAACGTGTGTCAAACTCAGAGCGGGTGTTGGTGTAGGGGGTGTTATTTGCACCTTTGATCTGGACAGGGGCATGCATGCGGAACATGGGACATGAAGGATTAGGGATAATGTGTTGCGCTGAAGGTGGGGCCAGGAGGGAGGCTTCTCGACCATGACAGCAGGCCCAGGAAGAGCTTCAGCCCAGGGGGTTGGCACACACCCTGGGCCCCTTGGTCGCTGACCGGGCCCTGGCGGAGGGGGCGTGGTGGTCTGGTGAGGAGGAGGTGTGGGTGGACGACACCATGTTTGAGCTGGCCTCTCTCCTGCTGCTGCTGCAGAACATGCTGATGGAGATTGAGCAGAAGGTGCTGGCCCTGGCCGAGCTGTCCATGCACAGCGAGGGGCTGCTCCTGGAGGGCCGGGCGGGGACGGGGGGCAGGCAGGAGGCTGAGCAGCTCGCCAGGAAGCTGCGCACGTTAAAGGGGAGCCTCCTGGAGCTGCAGAGGATGCTGCAGGACAAACAGATCAACATCCAGGTAACACTTCAACAACAACATCTACACTGCTACAGTACTAAAAAGAAAGTAAAAAATACTTAAAGGAACCCCTTTTACAGACATAAATATATTTATGTAAAACACTCAGGGCTCTCTTGAATCTTGAATGCAATGGAACAAGCTACAGGATGTGTACTTGTATTTGAGTAAAAGTTCAAACAAACAAAAAACACTTAAAAAATGCATTCATTTTGTCCTAGCCAAACATGACATTGGTATTGTAGTCTGGTAAATGTACAGTGTAACAGCTACAGACCCTGTCCTGCAGGCCACGCTAGCATGGGAAGAAGTGAAGGACTCGCTGACGAAGCATGTGATGTCCTTTGTGAGCCTCCTCATGCAGTCCTGTCTGTGTGTCCCTTCTCACACTAGCTGAACCAAGGGATTTGATTAGTCAAATCAGAGCGGCAACCAATCGGGAACCTTGGGCTCTATGTGTCTATCTTTAAATGTGTGTGGTGCTTTGGGTTGAATAGGGTTCTTATAATTTCTGATGAAGTTGAGTTAATTACTGAGGGTGATTCATGGGTAGAGATGAAATCTCAGTTGCAAACCACACAAGGTGAAAATATAGAAATGAATCAAGAAGACAAACCTTACAGTACACATTTTAAACCAGTGGTTCTCAAATCTGGTCCTTAGATACTTTTTTGACTCTATGTTTTAGATGTTTTCCTGTTCCAACACACCTGGTTCAAATTAATGGGTTGTTATCTAGCTCAGCAGAAGCCTGAAAAAGACCATTCATTTGAATCAGGTGTGTGTCTATAGCTTGCAGGACAGTGGGCCCTGAGGACCAGAGTCAAAGACCACTGTTCTAAACAGTCTTTGGATTATTTATGTATGAAATATATTCATACAGATGAGACACACACTCATAACACACACTCACACATCCTTCTACAGTACATCCGAAGGGCACACCTAGGAAGTAGCCATCCTTGAACCTGTCACTGATGAACCCTATCTGTCAAACCCTCCTCCTCCCCTCCAGGGCTCCATGCAGGACCAGGAGGACAGTGAGTCGGACTCCAGCCTGTCACAGAGCTCCAGTGTGCAGGACTGGCTGGCCCAGGCTCGCTCCACCCGCTCTCAGCAGCACCAGGACAGCCTCCAGAGACACAGGGTACTGCTCCAGAGCACACATGTTATATGTTATATGTTATGACACTGACTATTACACAGAATGGTTTATCAGTCTCAGTTGCTTTGGGAAAACTCAAGCAAAAAAATAAATAAAAATGCTTTAAAAAATAAGGAAATGAAAATATTAAAGAAAATCTAAAAATTGCACTTTTATACTCCAGCACAAATTACTGAAGACAAAAATATATATATTCAAGACGATATCCATAAAAAATCATTGGGTGCTTAAAATGTTTGCACAGCACTGTACCTTACCTTCAAAACTTTTTGGGGGATTCATTTAGTTTAGACACTTATCCACACCAAAAACTGACAAAATACCACAGGCCTGAAGTCTTACAACCTGAACCTAAGTACCAGCCTGTTGCTTTGGACTGACTCCTGGGGTGCATTTGTTTCAGGAGCTGGAGGAGCAGTTGGCGGAGCAAAAGAGGCTGCTGCAGTCTGTGGCCAGCAGAGGAGAGGAGATCCTGATCCAACAGGCCTCACCCAGCAGTATCAGGTACTTTCACATAAATTCATACTCACCAACACTTTATATTTATATTTGCCATTTATTATTGCTGTATTTGCAATTTTTACTGATATAAATGTATTATTACTGCTATTTAATGTTGTATCTCTGTGCTAATATCCTTGGACATAGTTTCACATTTCCGGTACAAGCTTTATGAATGTGACCCTTAGTTTGTGTTTGCTGTGGTGGTTCTGTGTCCAGCATGGCGGAGCCCTTTTCTCCAGAGGTGCTGCAGCAGAGAGAGAGTCAGGCTGCCCAGGAGCAGATGAGACAGAGGTGGGAGAGCTTGAGGCTGGAGCTGAGGACCAAGCTGAAGCTCCTCATCACAACCCTGGAGCAGGACCACCAGCAGCCGGTACTCACCGCTCATCCTCACCTCACTCATCCACTCCTCACTCATCCGCTCCTCACTCATCCACTCCTCACTCATCCACTCCTCACTCATCCACTCCTCACTCATCCTCACCTCACTCATCCGCCCCTCACTCATCCACTCCTCACTCATCCACTCCTCACTCATCCACTCCTCACTCGTCCACTCCTCACTCGTCCGCTCTTCACTCATCCGCTCCTTACTCATCCGCTCCTCACTCATCCACTCCTCACTCATCCACTCCTCACTCATCCACACTTCACTCATTCATACCTCACTCATCCACACCTCACTCATTCATACCTCACTCTCCTTTGTCTTTGTGAGGATCTTTGACCTCTGACCTTTGGGTGGGCTGCAGGTTTACTCCAGACCAGCCCGTGTGACGTCAGCTGGACCTGTGTTTAAGAGAGACACTCAAGTCCAGGACAAGTCCTCCATCAAGGCTCTATACGGTGTCTTCAGCCAGACCATGGAGGATAGCTCTGCCCAGGTGAGACCACAGCTGAACTGACAAATTAACTGTATGTTTATGAATAAACCAAAATGGCTTTGAGGAAAATAGTTTGGGATGGGATCATTCCAAATTGTGTTAAGAAACTGACTGTTGATGTAAATTGCTATGTAATATACTGTGTATATTGTAATAAATGCAGTATACTGTAAAGAAAATCGATATTACTTGGTACAGTTACCGAACTCTCAGTTTGTGTTGGTACTTTGTGTTGACTCGAAAACGTATTGACATGACTGCATGTTAAGTTGACTACATGTTGACTTGACTACATAGTAACTTGACTACATGTCGACTTGACTACTTGTTGTCATGACTGCATGTTGACTTGACTACATGTTGACTTGACTACATGTTGACTTGACTACATATTGACCTGAGTATGGACTCTGTCCTCCTGCTGTCCCCAGGCTGGTTCTGGGGTTAAGGCGGAGCAGGTGATGCAGATGGAGCAGCAGCTGTATGCCGCTGTGTCTGCTACGTCCTCCTGGCTGGACCAGGTGGAGAACACGCTCTTCTCGGGTTCTGTGCTCCTGGCGGAGAACGCAGAAACCCAGCTGCTGAACCAGGAGGTACGAGGACTCATTGTTGAAACACAAACAGATGGACACAGAGAGAAAATACATGACCTTACATTTACATTTAGTCATTTAGCAGACACTCTCATCCGAAGCGACTTAAAGTAAGTACAGGGACATTCCCCCAAGGCAAGTAGGCAACATCATTTTGCACGGCCAAAATCGAACCGGCAACCTTCTGCTTACTTCTGCTTACTGCTTCTACTTACTAGCCCGATTCCCTAACCACTCAGCCACCTGACTCCAGACCAAGACCCCAGCACACACGTAGATGTTCTCAGCGCAAAGAGAAAGAGCAATTGATAATGGTGTTCACGAACAGTGAACACTGTTTGAATTCAATGCTGTCTTAATTCAACTCTGCAAAATGATGTCCAGTATTCACCTTAACACTGACTAAACATTGCTTCTGTAGTGGCAGACAAGGTACATGTTTGAGACCTTAGTCTACTGTTTTTCTCCAGATGCTGGGGAAGGATGTGGGTGAGGTAACCGGGGATGTGTGCCTCAGCCGGGGTCTCCTGGGCGGGTGTGCTGGGGTGGGGCTGGCTGTGGAGGACCAGGTCCTGCTGGAGGACGTCCTGGACTGCCTGGCGGACAGACTGGCCGCTCTGGACTCTGCTATGTGCCGGCGCTGTCAACACATGAGGGCCAGGATGCAGGAACTCACATCCTATCAGGTGAGGCTTACACACAAGGAACATTTCAACGCTTCACACCAGTCGTTCATGGTGGTCACCGCATATCCTTTGGTGTATGAGTAGAGCAAGTTGAGCGATATGTTTGATTCATCGGCTAACCGGTTTGTGAATGGTACTTTGTGAACTGGTGCCATTTTATATAAACTGGCTCCCAGT
Source organism: Hypomesus transpacificus (assembly GCF_021917145.1). Taxonomy (NCBI): domain Eukaryota; kingdom Metazoa; phylum Chordata; class Actinopteri; order Osmeriformes; family Osmeridae; genus Hypomesus; species Hypomesus transpacificus. The sequence continues at coordinate 4,955,014 of NC_061062.1, forward strand.
GTGAACTTATCCCTTGGTGCCTCATTTTGTTGTCAGACGGAGATGAATCTTCTCTTCTCTGCTCTCACTGAGACCAAGTGCCAGATTATCCAGATGCTGGCTGGAGCCATGGACAAACCTGGCTCTCAACAACTAGAGGTGAGAGTTCCTGGAGCTGGGTACACCTGAACTGTTAGATTGTTTCTGGAATCTTCCGATCTTTTCACCAAGCAAAGCAGACGTCTGTGGCAGAAGTCGAGATTCGATCTGTAATGTTAAATCTTACTATATCTTAATATTTAAAACTATGTTTATTAAAAGAGGAGCAACGAATGTCTTGGATGTTGACTAGTATGGTTCTTCCTGGCAGGTGATTGGTGAAGCCGAGGACAATTTGAGAGACTTTGAACAGCGAGTAACAGAGCTCAAAACCAGAGGAGCAGAGCTGCAGGCAGACCAGATCTCCACCAACGATCTGCTTAAGCTGCTGGTACCCTCAATACTAAATCTAACACACACAGACAATACTACAATGCTGTGTACAGTATCATATGGATGTAGCTACAGCAGCTGCATATAACATACAAAAGGATGTACTGTATTATGCTTATGAATAATAATGGACCAGAATGACTGAATGTTAATTTTTGTGTTTGTGTATGCTTGTCCGTGTGTGTGCGTCTGTGCGTCTGTGCGTGTGTGTGCTCCAGGACGCCTACGAGGAGCTGGTGATGACGGTGGGCTCGCGGCGGAGCGGGCTGAACCAGAACATGGCTCTGAAGGTCCAGTACGAACGGGCTCTCCAGGACCTGGCTGACCTGGTGGACACTGCTCAGGACAAGATAGCCGCGGACCAGAGGATTGTGGCCAGCTCTGTGGACGACGTTCAGAATCTCCTGGACAAACACAAGGTAGGGGGTTTTCAACTGCTACATACTGTAGTGTAGATTGGTGAGGAAAACATTGCATGGAATACATTTTAAGAGTAAGTTTGAATATTAAATCTGAATAAAGTCGGTATTCTGTGTGAATGCATTGTATGTCATGATCAACACAGATTAATGCGTTTGTTAAACAGTTAATCTCATGGTTCCATGGTCCAAGCTATCCATTCTAAACTGATGTGAAGGGGGAAGAAGTGTGTTTCTCATGAAGGCATGTACATCCTCCAGGAGTTCTTCCAGGGGCTGGAGTCCCACATGATCCTGACGGAGACCTTCTTCAGGAAGATCAGCAGCCTGGTGGTGCCCAGGGAGAGGCAGGCCCTGGAGGAGACCCTGGCCCAAGCACAGGGTATCCTCAAGCAGGCCCACCGCAGGGGAGTGGGGCTGGAGTACCTCCTCGAGGTGAGTCTGGTTCATGTGGACAGGTCATTGAAGGTCCGGTTCATGTGGTGGACAGATCATTTAGTCCCTGTTTATGTGGACAGGTCATTTAAGGTCTGGTTCATGTGGTGGACAGATCATTTAAGGTCCGGTTCATGTGGACAGGTCATTTAAGGTCTGGTTATGTGGATAGGTCTATTAAGGCTCATGTTGTAATTAAAATTGATATAACATTGTAGTCAGGGTCGGCCCAAGCCTTTATGGTGCCCTAAGCAGAATTGATTTGGGGGCCCCTCTGAGTCGTTTAACAAATAAATCACAATAAACTGTAATTTAAAGTGCTCTTGGGGTCCTCTGGTGGCCACGGGGGCCCTAAGCAGCCGCTTAGTTCGCTTATGCCTTGGGCCGGCCCTGATTATAGTCAAAAAACATAATATACAATAACAATTAGAGAAGACACAGTTAAATCAACAATTAAAAACCTGATCGAAAAGGTCAGCTTTAAGAAAATTCTAAAACGTACAGGACAGCGGGTCCCTGAGGACCAGGGTTGAAGACTTCTGATTTAGAGGTAACTGAATTATGTTTTTCATCCTCTTGGATGGTGTTGTGCATCCAGACTTGGAACCGCTTGCTGCAGGATTACCAGGGCTTGTACCGCCAGCTGGAGGCTGTAGAGGGCAGCACCCCCACTGTGGGTCTGGTGGAGGAGACCGAGGAGAAGCTGGCTGACAGGATCTCCCTATACCAGGTAGGACACCAGGAAACTGCTCTCAGCTGGTTCCCCGGGTGACCAGTGGCACTGGCTCCACTCAAGTAGATACAAGTAGAGGCACAGTGAGTAGAAAACACAATGAGTAGAGACACAGTGAGTAGAAACACAGAGTAGAGACACAGAGAGTAGGGTAGTCTGGATAGTGTCCTGGACATCTCAGGTCTAGATGATGTTCCTCGACCAGCCCTGCTCTCAGTCTCTTGATCCACCTCTCCACCCCGACGCAGGGTCTGAAAGGCAGGCTGACGGACCACCAGCACAAGCTGTACCAAGTGCTGGAGGAGGGAAAGAGGCTGCTGCTGTCTGTCTGCTGCCCCAGCCTGGAGAACCAGCTGACCGTGCTGGGGGAACACTGGCTCAGCAACACCACCAAGGTCAACAAGGAGCTGCAGCGACTGGACGCCATCCTCAAACATTGGACCAGGTCAGGACCCAGCCCTGAGGCCAGCAGCTAACACTCACAAATCAAACTCCTCAAGGGGGATCTGTCATCCCTGGAGGGGGATATCTGGTGTTGGGTTAACGTGTGATTTCTCTTGGCATGTTCAGGTACCAGAGGGAGTCTGCGGAGCTGAGCCAGTGGCTGCTGTCTGCTCTGGAACGTCTGGAGTTCTGGAACACCCAGGCAGTGTTGGTTCCTCAGGAACTGGACACCATCAGGGATCACCTGGCTGCCTTCCTGGTGGGTCAACAAGACACCAGAAAATGATCATGTGTTGATACAACAACGGGGCCCAGCTTGTCTGGACAGTGATCGGAATCAGGAGGGGTTTTATTCGCCATGAAAGTTTTCACAGACAAGGAATTTACTTTGGCAGGAAGGTGCATACATTAAACAAAGGAATCTTGAAACTTAAATATGTGGACAAACTATAGAAAAGGAGCAATGTCTAGCTAATATAATTGTATTCTAAATAAGGGGATTTAGAATAAAAAATAAAATACAGACTATAAGTAGTCATCATTTGCAATCTAACCTAGAAAATACAGATAGTGCAAAGAGAAGGATACAATAGTGCAATTTGCAATGTGAATGTCCTGTCGAGACTGAGGTGGAAGTTGGTGTAAAGTAAAAATAAACAAAATAGGGTTAGGGTAAATTGTGGGAAAATCATTTTGGCTCGGAAGGAAATAATTTTTATGTGACAAGTATTTAAACCCATTACGAATACATTTGTGACACAAAACATTCGAATGGGATGTGTAATCGTCCTCAACCCGCAGGAGTTCTGCAAGGAGGTTGAAGGCCACTCGTCTCTGAAGACTTCCGTGGTCACCGAGGGCAACCGGCTCCTGCGTCTAAAGAAGGTGGACACGGCGGTGTTGCATGCAGAGCTGGCCCGCGTTGACACGCACTGGGCCGAGCTGCTCACACGCATCCCAGTGGTGCAGGAGAAACTTCACCAGGTGAGTCCCCTGCTGTCTGCCACACACATGCCACATGTCACAGCACAGAGCGAGGCTTAACCGGCCCCGTTAATAGGATTAGAGCCCTTTCCTGCCTCAGGTTGCAGCCAGTAGCTGGTCAGGAGACACGGCCTCGCCATGGCTCATGATCTGCTAGTTCCACCTCTGATCCTTTCCCTATTGTTTGATGTTGTTCTGTTTATCCAGGTAGTGGACGACTGATCTAACCATGGAGATGGTTTCGGTTAAATGATGTCCGGATTTGAGTTAGTTATGAAGCCTGTTGATTTTGTTTTTTTGCCCTCCTCAGCTCCAGATGGACAAGCTGGCGTCTCGACATGCGATCTCGGAGCTGGTGAGCTGGATGTCGCTGATGGAGAATGTGATTGAGGAGGACGAGGAGAACTTGAAGAGTGCTGTGGGCTCCACTGTCATCCAGGAATACTTACAGAAATACAAGGTAGGGAGGAGGGATCACTGCTCTCAACACGTACCGTGCCTACAACAACGCACGCCTATGATCGTCCACTTCATAGTCTTTTGTATGCAATTACTCTCTCTCTCTCTCTCTCTCTCTCTCTCTCTCTCTCTCTCTCTCTCTCTCTCACTGTCTGTCACTCTCTCCCACTTTCTCTATGTCTCTTTCCCTCTCCCTTTTATGTCATTGTCTTTCTCTCCCTCTTTTCCTCTCTTCTTCTCTTCTCCTCTTCCTCCCTTTCCCCAGGGCTTCAGAGTGGATTTGAGCTGCAAGCAGATGACGGTGGACTGTGTGAACCAGTCGGTGCTTCAGATCAGTGGTCCCGACGCGGAGAGCAAGCGCAGCGACAAGACAGACTTTGCCGAGCGTCTTGGAGCCATGAACCGTCGTTGGCAGATCCTGCAGGCCCTCATCACAGAGAGGGTGAGAGCACACGGAGAGTAGAGAAGAGTAGAGTAGAGTAGAGTAGAGGAGAGGAGAGGAGAGGAGAGGAGAGTAGAGGAGAGGAGAGGAGAGGAGAGAGCAGGAGAGTAGAGCAGAGCAAAGCAGGAGAGTAGAGTAGAGGAGAGTACAGTAGAGGAGAGTATTACAGGAGAGTAGAGCAGAGCAAAGCAGGAGAGTAGAGTAGAGGAGAGTTGAGTAGAGCAGGAGAGTAGAGCAGAGCAAAGCAGGAGAGTAGAGTAGAGCAGAGCAGAGCAAAGCAGTACGTTATTGATCCCCAGGGGTAAA